>NC_063178.1:39370737-39692669 GCF_023159225.1 Perognathus longimembris pacificus
AGGATAAAAATTGGCAATAAAAATGAAAACATGGGAAAATTGCTGTACTTCATTTATTTATAGAAATTTCAGAACTGTAATGTATTGTGTTATTTCCCAGGAAACATCCTCTTCATTGTTACGATCAATAATCAATACCAGACCAACTCTTTAATGATGAATGCTAAGACAGCTAAGTTACTCCCATCAGTTTCTCTCTACTGTATGATTAATTTCTCCAATGTTTACATATCATACATAATGAGATTTTCTACCTTGCATGCTTTAAAAATATGGTAATTTATACATACATAAAAATCACCATGAATAAGAGTATATTTATAATATTTTGAATGTTTGCGATATTTGTGTGTGTAATCATCACCTTGTATTGTGATATTCTCCTTCTCTAAAAAGATCGGAAATCAATATATGTACATATTACTCCTCCCAATCTGGCATATATTTTTGTTAGTCATGCATTACACTTTTACAACTATTACCTGGGTATTGTAAACCAGATGACTTTAAACATTAATATTTAAATTTTTGTGTGGAGGCATTGTGTGTGTGCGTGTGTGTGTGTGTGTGAAAACACCATGAGTGGAATCAGTGGGCACTTAGCCGTCCAATATTTGTCCTCTTATGAAACACCAGACTTTATTCTATGTCTGCTTGTTTTTTATTTCCATCAATAACAGCTCTTCTCCTTTCCAATGCTGTGCTGTCCTGAAAACTGTTTCACCAGGATAGTGAAGCTGACGTTAGACCGCCCCTAACCTGCCTATATATATACACACAGTGCCTGTTTACTGAGGCCATGTGGTGGAAATATAATAACAGCCATCTACCACAAAGGAGGCTGGACAGTGCAATAGCTTTAGAACTAATGGGGCTTAAAATGACCTAATAACCACATTTTAAGTTTTCCTTAAAGAGTAGTTTGGGGGGAATGTCTACTTTTCTCTCTCTGAGTTGCATCAGCTTCCTTTAATTCGCATCTTGAGTACCCACAGAGCAATAAGAACCCAGAACATTCCATGAAATCTGCCACGGAGAAGACCTGCAGAGACAGACACACACATGTCCACCTTCCCAATCATTTTTGATAATTTTTCCAAGATGCATTCATCAGAGAATTAACAAATAGACAATGTGAGAACTTTTTGTCTTGTTTGTCTCAATTTTCTGAGGATATGTGCAGTGTTTGAAGAGAGGAAAGGTGAACTGCATGCTCAACATGTACCCAATGAATACACAGGTGGAAGTGAGGGGTATGGTTTTGAGACCATGGATGATACACATTTCACCACTTTGTAAATCTATGTGTTTCAACCTGTCTGGGGCCATTTTCCATCTTCATGCAGGCTTAGAGATATGTGCTGGAAAATTAACGTGTACTTTATCAGTAAAACTCATTTCAGAGCAATTCAAGCCCTTTGCTGTTTGCTGACCTAATTATATTTATGGAATTAAAATCTATCTCCACAGGGAATTATTGGGAGTGTGAAATAAAATTGTCAAGCATACTTTCAGGGTTCACTAATACTCGCTAATTTCAATTACTGTGATGCAGTACATAGGTAACACCTGGCCTCCCCAGTCTGAGCATGATGCTCCACCAAGAAGGTTCTCTAAACCTACCGAAAACCACTGGTACAGCCAGTGCAATACTAACCCATTTGAACATGGTAGGGTGTGTGCATAGGTCATTATGAAGGTCAAAGTTGAGAGAGGAGCCAATAAAACAATCATATCACAACATTTTTGTTTTATAGTAAATTCTAGATGAAATTGCATCATACTTTCCATCTTCTCTGGAAATTTTGCATGTAGCTTTGTGGATCCACAACTACCTGATATCTGTTACTCTTACCAGAAAGTGACTTCGAGTTTCTCCTGGGGCCAGCTCAAGACAAAAGACTTTCTGGAATTCCCATTCCTGTTTCCCATTTTCTCCCCACATTTGGTCACAGACAGGATATGCAGTGGGATCATATGCTTTATCCTAAAGCATTTCTTATATCTGCAAAGAGAATTAAACTCCATCACTCTTACTTGGCAGAAAAGTAGAATGTTTTCCAGATTATTTGTAATCTAATCCACTTGTGGCTGTTTTCTTTGTCTATTTATTTGATGAGTATTTGGGTTTGTTCTCTGATTCTAATCATTTTTTAAGTTCTTTAACTGGTTTTCTGTTCACAGTTTTCTACCTCTTTCAACATAAGGCTAGCAAAGATTTCTATTCTTCTAAATAACTTAAGTCTTTGCTTCCTTTCTTCTAAAATTTCGCTTTCTTCATTCTCCCTCCCAAGAAATCTCTAAGATATTTTCCCCTGTCACTGTTTCTATTTTGAAGAAACTCCTTGATGTTATTTTGTGATGCAATTGAACCTAGCCCTCATACATGCAAGATATGTCACCTACAACTGTGGTACCCCAGTCCTCTTTCATATATTCTTCCTCTTGAACACCTTGGAAAAGTGTCACCAAAGTGAACTTTCATAACTTTTTCTTTTTTTCTCTTTTTTTTTTCTTTTTTGGTTGTATATGGAGCTTGAATTCTGGGCCTGGATCTGTCCCTGAGCTCAAGGCTAGTGCTCCACCACTTTGAGCCACAGCAGCGCCACCTCTGGTTTTCAGGTGATTAGTTGGAGATAATAGTCTCACAGACTTTCCTGGCCAGCTCCTGAGATCTCAGCCACCTGAGTAGCTAGGATTATAGGCATGAGCAACAAGCAACTGGCGACTTTCATAACTTTTTAAAACATTCACTTATAAACAAACCATTTTTTCTTACTGAACTGTGGATTACAGCTAGTACATAATGATAAATTGATATTTTAAATAGCCATACTAAAATAGTTACTAATTATTAAAATGTGTATATGGTTACCATATTAACTTTATATAAGTATATATAATAGAACTGTGCACTCTTCATAATTATTACCTGAGGTTAATATTCCATTAAAATAAGCTTTCAAATACTTTGAAAAAGATGAAAGTGGATCATAATTTATAGATTCAGTTCATTTACATGCAAACCATAGCATGCGTTTGAACAGGCATTAAATATCTCTTTAAAATACTTCATTTACTCATTTTGTACATTTTTTGCAGATTCAAGAAATTCTTTGAGAAAAGATGGGAGATTGAAATCCTTGATAATTCTTACTCTGTAAATAAGAAAAATCCAATGACACAAAAGCCAGTCGATTGTGAAGAGGAAACCAGGGAAGAAAGGTGAAAATACAAGGAATTAATGAAGGGCCTGGAAAGTATAGTGAAGCCAGCAAAGCAAAAGAATATCAGCAAAGGGTTTGGAACTGCCATCCTGCCCCCCTGGCTGAGGGCAGGAAGTCACCGCAATCCAAGGTAAAATGAGATGGTCCAATTGAAAGATCACCAAATTTGGCCTTGGGAAAAGCACACACATCCCGAAAACCTTACTGACAGCCCAGACATTCTGTATCTTCCATATCCCAGAGAGTGACAGAGCTGCCCTTTTGAAAAGAGATCTCTAGGAGCCCGGGACAAGAATGTATCACAGCTTAGCAACACACAGGACATTATCATGGAGCAGTGTGAAAATCTGTTACAAATGGCATTGGAAGGAGGGGCAGACCAGCCAAGAGGGAACTCTAAGCTATAGGACACTCGGTTGAAGCCAAGAAGGCAGAGGCTACAGGAGCCTGGTCAGCTTCCATACTGAAGGATGAGGCATCTGGGCAGTGGCTGTGGGTCCCACCACAGGACCCCCTCCTTCTCCCCAGAGTCCTGCAAGTGGATCCATGAGCTGGCGCAGCCTTCATTAGGTACAGGAAGCTGAGCTACATCTGCAGGCTAGGCAGCCTTAGGACTCCCTGCTGAGCCAAAGAGCTTGTGTACCATCAGCTTGAAATCAGAAGGGCCTTCCTCCAGGTCAGGCCTTCTAGGGTGTGGGGTAGCAAAACTCTCACACACAGGCCCAGAATAAAGTTTCACCACCTACAGAGAAGTCAATACATAAATAGTGAGAGAGACATATAAGAACAACAAAAAATCATATGTGTCCTATATGTCTGTTTTTGTTGCTCAGATCTCAGCCTCCTGAGTAGGATTACAAATGTGAGTCAGCAGCACCTGGAAGTTTGAACTATTTTTGAAAAAGTCATTATTTTTTAAATTTGCTATTTTTAGTGAAAAAACTTTAAAGGATAAACAAGCTTATGAGGAATCCTATTTTAAGAAAAAGGAATGAGTCACTAGACTTTAAAATAATTTCCCTTTAATTTTTTTCAAAGTGTAGAAATAATAAAGGACTATCTAAAACAGTTGCTGAGTTAGCAAAAAAGGTGAAATGTACTTTGGAGAAAGAAAAGCAAAGAAACACTGAGATAGAAAAGGAGCTGTTGAAGACGGCGGAGGAGCGGCTGTGCCCTGCAGAGCTCCCTCTGATATGGTAGTTTTCTCACCTCATAGAAACTGTTTCTCCGAGAAAGACAGCCAAAGTAACTTCTAACAGTACAGGGATTCTCTACAGGAAGGAAAAATCGACTTTGCTGGTCTGAAAACACAGTTTTGAGCTCCAGGCGGCGTCCCGCCGCGGCGCCAGCGCCGGCTCCGGCACAGTGCCGGGCACAGCCCCCAGCACTCCACACAGCTAAAGCGAGAAATACTCCAGACGGCAGCCGAGCACGGAGGACCTGACATCGCAGAGACCGCGTGAGTACCCCGCAAAAAAAAAAAAAAAAAAAAAAAAAAAAAATTATTTTCGCTTGTGCCCACAGTCCAGCTTCTGGAAGGCATCCCTGTCCCCACCGCCAGAGCAAAGCGCCATCTTTGCCACTGGCATAGGGTCAGACCAGACTGAAACTGAAGCGGGCCTGGGGAAAGTGAGGTCAAAAAAGCCATCTTTGAAAAGGGCAGGAGGGGCGGAATCAGTGAGATCCAGCTCCGCCCAGAAGAACGCCCCCTGCCCTGGTGGGAGGCGAGTCCGGGGCCTTGCCAGAGAAGCCCCGCCCTGCCCGCCGGAACTTCTAAACTTAAAGCAAAAGCTGGGAGCAGCTACCAGGGGCACGGAAACAACAGAAGGAGGAACAAGCAGTTCCGGGGACAGCTAAACGGTCCCGTCACAGAGGAAACTAATTCCCAGCCCAAAACAGAGCTGCATTCCATAGCTACCTATGCCAAGGAGGCCGCCTCCCTCAGGCAAGCAACTCTTAGTGGAGCAAAACAGGCTAGAGGCGCCATGCTCTGCTGAGTTCACAGTCTAGTCAAGACCAGGCATCAAAGGCAGCGGCCCAACAGCAGACAGAGGAGCCACAGTTCCTGTGACTGCCCACGTCCCCATCGACAGAGGACGCCCAAGGCCTGCCTGCAAGCTGTGCGAACCTCAGAGACCCACGATTGCACCAACAGGGGAGAAAGTCAGAACAGAACCACCCCTTGCCAACTGAAATCAAGTCAAACCAGCCAATCAGGAAAATAGACTGCAGTCCATTGCAGGGAAACGAGAGACTGGTTTCTTTTTCTTTTCAAACATTTTTTTTTAACTTTTCTTTTAAATTTTCTTTTTAATTTTTTCACACCTGAAACATCATTGGCTGTCTTTTCTTTTGTTTTTTTTTTTTTTTGTTTTTTTTTTGGTTTGTTTGTTTGTTTTCCATTTTTACTGGTTTGTTGTATCAAGTTTTTTTGTGTGTTTGTTTATTTGCTAGGTTTGTTCCTTTTCGGTTATTTTCCTTTTTATTTACTTATACTTCCTTGTTAAATAATTTTTCTCTGTTTTGTGTATCTGTCTTCCAGTATTTTTACTTCATTTCTCTCATTGCGTCCTCTTCCTATAAAAATTACTTTCCTATAAATAACACCTACACCCTTTTCTGCTAACTCTCCAGTGTCTGTCATTTTATGAATGTTCTTTCTACTGATTCTACTCTTCTCCACATTTCCACGTCACTGAAACTAAACCAAAATCACCACCACCACCCCCCCAATACAGTTTACTCTATTCTCTTTACTACCTCCAACTTACCCTCCGGACTTACTGCCTGGACCTCCAGGTTCCATTGACTTCTGGTTATTGGATAGAGGATATCACAGCTTAATACGAGTGAATCAAAGGGGTTCACAGAGAAAGCCAGTCCTAAAAGAACTTAATATAAAAACAAGAATTGCGTATAAGGTTGTAACAGTAAATAAGTAACTACTGAATACAGGGCCCAGGATCAGATGTTATATTGAAATTGTATTCTTTAGAACACCAAATCTAACTTTATAGACAGGTATACAAGTTATCTGTTTATAATTGTGAAATTGTAAGATTTACACAACAGTGCTTGGTAAGGGCTGCTTTGGGTCTTAAACAGTGCTCACAGGTGCTGGTAGGTTGGCATTCCCAATTCAAATGGGCAGAAGAAACACAAGAAAGATGGCAAATAATGAAGTCTTATCCCCCACCCAAAACAAGCAGGAAGCAGAGCAGTCAATCAAAAACATAGAAGAAAACCCCCAAAATGCTCTACAAAGTTTACTGATAAACATGATAAATGAAAAGTTTGAATCTCTTCAGTCAATTATGTTAGAGCGTGAGGAGGCAAAGCAAAAATTAATGGAGAATTTCATGGCATCCACAAATAGAAAGATAAGTGAGCTTCAAGAGTCAAATGAAAAGATAGCTACCCAACTTAAAGATTTGAGAGACAACACTCAAAACCAAAGTAATGAAGTTAATGAAGTAAAGAAGTCCATACAGGACCTAAGAAATGACATGGAAAACATCAGGAAAGACCAGTCAGAAGGAAAAGAGATTCGAAATCAAGTAGTTAGCCTACAGTCCCGACTAACTGAAGCAGAGGATCGAATCTCAGGAGCTGAAGATTCCTTAGATTCTATGGAGAAAGATCAAAAATCAATACAAATCCAGTCCAAGCAACAAAACAGATCGCTACAGGAGATTCAAGACACAATCAGGAAGCCCAATTTAAGGATAATAGGTATTGAGGAAAACTTGGAGAAAGAGGTTAATGGGATAGGCAACCTATTTAACAGAATATTAGCTGAGAACTTCCCAAATATCCAGAAGGAAAGGCCTATACAGATACAAGAAGCATTTAGAACCCCAAATCGACCAGACCAGAATAGGACTTCCCATCGACACATTGTGATCAAAACAGCTTCTGCAGAGTGCAAGGAAAAAATACTCAAAGCTGTTAGGGCAAAGAAAACAATCACATATAAAGGAAAAGCAATCAGAATTACCCCAGACTTCTCAGCAGAGACCATGAAAGCAAGGAGAGCCTGGAATGAAGTATACCAAACTCTAAATAAAAATAACTACCAACCAAGAATTCTGTACCCCGCCAAACTCTCCTTCATAGCCGAAGGTCAAATAAAAGTCTTCCACAATAAGGAAAAACTGAAACAATATATCTCCACCAAACCAGCTTTACACAAAATCCTTAAAGATGTACTATACAGGGAAAATAATCAGGATCCCAACACAGACAGAGAAATGAACCCTAATTAGTAAACACTAGATCAAGAAATGGGAAGACACAGCTTCAAACAAGACAGTGATAATGAAAGGAACAAACGATCACCTCTCAATCCTAACTGTCAACATTAATGGACTTAATTCTCCAATCAAACGACATAGGCTCATAAGTTGGATCAAAAATCAAGATCCATCTTTCTGCTGCCTCCAAGAGACACATCTATCCAGCAAAAGTAAACATCTTCTAAAAGTGAAAGGCTGGAAACAAATCTATCAAGCAAATGGCCCCCATAAGCAGGCTGGAGTTGCAATCCTAGTATCAGACAAAATTGACTTCAAATTAAAAAAGGTAAGAAGAGACAAAGAAGGTTACTACATACTAGTAAAAGGATCTCTCCAACAGGAAGAAATAACCATCCTAAATATCTACACGCCAAATGCAGGAGCACCCAACTTCATCAAACAAACACTACTGGCTCTAAAAACATTCATAGACCCAAACACAATGATAGTGGGGGACTTTAACACTCCACTATCACCTCTGGACAGATCAACACGCCAAAAACTGAACAAAGAAACCACAGAACTAAACAATTGCATAGACCAACTAGACTTAATCGACATCTACAGAATATTCCACCCAGCAAGGACAGAATACACATTCTTTTCGGCAGCACACGGAACATTCTCCAAAATAGATCACATCTTAGGGCACAAAGAAAATCTGTACAAATTCAGAAGTATCAAAATCATTCCCTGCATTCTTTCAGACCACAATGGAATAAAATTAGAGCTCAACTCATTCAGCCACCACAGAAAATCCCACAATTCATGGAGACTAAAGAACACACTGCTGAACCATCAGTGGATCATTGAAGAAATTAAAACAGAAATTCAAATGTTTATGGACTTCAACCAAGTTGAGGGCACAAAGTACCAGCTCCTTTGGGACACAGCAAAGGCAGTACTTAGAGGAAAATTTATATCTCTGAGTACATACATCAACAAACTGGAGAAACAGCAACTCAGTAATTTAAGGAAGCACCTTAATTTTCTGGAGAGAGAACAGCAAGCCAAACCCCAAGTCAATAGACGGAAGCAAATAATTAAAATCAAATCAGAATTAAATCAATTAGAGACGAAAAAAACCATCGAAAGAATCAACAAAACAAAGAGTTGGTTCTTTGAAAAAATCAACAAGATAGACAGACCCCTGGCAAACCTGACCAAAGAACGAAGGCAGCACACTCAAATAAACAAAATAAGAGATGAAACAGGTAGCATCACCACAGAAATAACCGAAATTCAGAAAATAATAAGGGACTATTTTGCAAACCTTTATGCCAACAAATTCGAGAACTTGGAAGAAATGGATGATTTCCTAGAAAAAATTGATATCCCCAAACTCAACCATGAAGATTTAAACCTTCTAAACAGACCCATATCCAGTATTGAAATAGAAACAGCAATAAATGATCTCCCATCCAAGAAAAGCCCAGGTCCAGATGGATTCACAGCAGAATTCTACAAGGCCTTCAAAACAGAACTCACTCCAATATTTCTCAAACTCTTCAATGAAATTGAAAGAGAACGTTCACTGCCAGACTCATTTTATGAAGCCAGTATAACCCTCATCCCAAAACCAGGCAGGGACTCATCACGGAAAGAGGACTACAGACCAATCTCCCTGATGAACATAGATGCAAAAATTCTCAACAAAATTCTGGCCAATCGACTTCAACAAGTCATCAAAAAAATCATACACCACGATCAAACTGGATTCATCCCAGGGATGCAAAACTGGTTTAATATACGCAAGTCAATTAATGTAATCCACCACATCAACCGGAGCAAGGTAAAGAACCACATGGTTTTATCGCTGGATGCGGAAAAAGCGTTCGATAAAATCCAGCACCCATTTATGCTAAAAGCCCTGGAAAAACTGGGATTCCAGGGAACATTCCTGAATATAATCAAGGCAGTTTATGACAAACCAACAGCAAGCATAACTCTAAATGGTGAAAAACTAAAGCCATTCCCTTTAAAATCAGGAACAAGGCAGGGATGTCCACTCTCTCCCCTGCTCTTCAACATAGTACTAGAATTCCTAGCCAGAGCAATTAGGCAAGAAGAGAATATAAAGGGGATCCAAATAGGAAAAGATGAAGTTAAACTTTCTCTCTTCGCAGATGACATGATCCTATACCTAAAGAATCCCATAGACTCTACCCCCAAGCTACTAGAGCTGATACAAAACTTTGGCAAAGTCGCAGGATATAAAATAAACCTTCAAAAATCAACGGCCTTTCTCTATGCTAACAACCCGAAGACCGAGGCTGAAATCAGGAAAGCAACTCCTTTTGCAATAGCCCCCAAAAACATAAAATACCTAGGAATAACCTTAACCAAAGAAGTGAAAGACCTCTTTGAAGAGAACTTTAAAAGCTTGAAAAATGAAATTAAGTCAGAACTAAGAAAATGGAAAAACCTCCCATGCTCCTGGATTGGGAGGATTAATATAATCAAAATGGCAATATTGCCAAAGGCTATCTACAAATTCAATGCAATACCCATTAATATCCCAACACCATTCTTTAATGAAATAGAGGAAGCAATCCAGAAATTCATATGGAAAAATAAAAGACCTAGAATAGCAAAAACACTCCTAAGCAGAAAGAACAGTGCCGGAGGAATTACAATACCCAACTTCAAGCTGTATTATAAAGCTATAGTAATAAAAACAGCTTGGTATTGGCACCGGAACAGGCCTGAAGACCAATGGAACAGAATTGAAGACCCAGAATTAAACCCACAGAACTATGCCTACTTAATCTTTGATAAAGGAGCTAAAACAATAGTATGGAAGAAAGATAGCCTCTTTAACAAGTGGTGCTGGCAAAACTGGCTCAACACATGCAACAAACTAAAACTAGATCCTTATATATCACCCTGCACCAAAATCAATTCCAAATGGATTAAAGACCTTGAAATCAAAACAGGCACCCTGAAGACACTAAAGGAAGGAGTAGGAGAAACACTTGGGCTCCTTGGCACAGGACAGAACTTCCTTAACAAAGACCCTGAAAGGCTACAAATCAAAGAAAGGTTGGACAAATGGGATTGCATCAAACTCCAGAGCTTCTGCACGGCAAAGGACATAGCTCTCAAGATAAACAGAAAGCCCACAGACTGGGAGAAAATCTTTACCGGACATTCAACAGACAAAGGCCTCATCTCTAAAATATATGCAGAACTAAAAAAATTACCTTCTTCCAAAACAAAACTGCAAAGAACCAACAGCCCCCTCATCAAGTGGGCTAAAGACTTACAAAGAAACTTCTCTGATGAGGAAATGAGAATGGCCAATAGACATATGAAAAAATGCTCTACATCACTGGCCATAAAGGAAATGCAAATCAAAACAACATTGAGATTCCATCTCACCCCAGCAAGAATGTCATATATCAAGAAAACTAATAATAACAATTGTTGGAGGGGATGTGGCCAAAAGGGAACCCTACTTCATTGTTGGTGGGAATGTAAACTGGTTCAGCCACTCTGGCAAGCAGTATGGAGATTCCTCAGAAGGCTCAATATAGAACTCCCCTATGACCCAGCAGCCCCACTGTTGGGTATCTATCCAAAAGACCACAAACAAAATCACAGTAATGCCACCAGCACAACAATGTTCATCGCAGCACAATTTGTCATAGCGAGAAGCTGGAACCAACCCAGATGCCCCTCCATAGATGAATGGATCAGGAAAATGTGGTACATTTACACAATGGAATTTTATGCCTCTATCAGAAAGAATGACATTGTTCCATTTGTAAGGAAATGGAAGGACTTGGAAAAAGTTATACTAAGTGAAGTGAGCCAGACCCAAAGAAACATGGACTCTATGGCCTCCCTTATTGGGAATAATTAGTACAGGTTTAGGCAAGCCATAGCAGAGCATCACAAGGCCCAATAGCTATACCCTTAGGAACACATAAGATGATGCTAAGTGAAATGAACTCCATGATATGGAAACAAGTGATATATCACAGTTATAACTACTTTCAACGTCCTATGTGAATGTGTAGTTTCTATTATTGATGATGTTTTGTATCACCTTCCTATGTTTGTACCTACACTATCTCTGTAATCTTATCTGAGTATATTGGAAACCGTGTTTACTGGTATTGGAAGTAGGAAATTCAAAGGGAATACCAAATTCGAGAGACACGGGGTAAAAAAAGAGAAATAACTACAAAAGCAATACTTGCAAAACTGTTTGGTGTAAGTGAACTGAACAACTGGGCGGGGGGGAGGGAAGGGGGGGAGGGAGGGGGGCATGAGGGACAAGGCAACAAACAGTACAAGAAATGTATCCAACGCCCAACGTATGATACTGTAACCTCTCTGTACGTCAGTTTGAAAATAAAAATTTGAGAAAAAAAAAAAAAAAAAAAAAAAAGAAAAAAAAAAAAAAAAAAAAAAAAAGAAAAGGAGCTGTTGAGGTAAGATTTGAATATTTAAAAATATATCAACCACTCAATGTTTGATTTAACTATACTTTTATTAAAATGAAAAACGAAATTACTGTACATCTGCATTTTCAAAACCAAACAAAATGTTTTGTTTTCTGCTTTTTAGTCACAACCCAATATAAAACTTGCTTAAATGCCAAAATATTGCATTACTCCTTGATGATTGCAGAAACAATAAACCCATGTATCTGGCATAGAGTGTCAGGGTCTTCTTGGTCTATCTCGAACCTTGATCTCTGAACATACTGTGTTCTCTTTTTCTTGGGGTTGTTCTTCATTATTCCCTTCAGAATTTTACCATTTTAACATACAAATCTGTGTCCCTCATTCACATCGCTAAGAAGCCCAGGCTAGCCTTGAACCCCTCTCCCGATTTCCACTTACCAGTAGCTAGGACTGATAGGCCACTGTCACTGGTTTATTCATTACCCTTTTGTCTCCTCTTGTAAACTATACTGATGGCTGTACAATTTTGTTGTGATTTCAATAATGTTCAAATAGGTTAAGCATGCGCCCCTGAGGCGGCACCTCCACCTCAGGCTCTGGCCTTTCTCCAAGTCCAGGCCCCATACACTGGCCAAGGCCAGTCCCCTATGGCTGTTGCCCCAAATCAGGTTGGAGAGCTGCAGGAGCACCAGGAGACAGATTGGGTTGGAGAGCCTAGGTGAGCAGTGGCCTGGAGGGCTGAATCGCCCAGGACGCGGGGGGGGGAGGGGGGAGGGGAGGAGGGGGGCAGGGCGGGGAGGGTGTCTGGATGCCAGGAGCCCTGGTACAGTGGAGGTGGGTAGGTGCCACATTAGACAGAAGGCTGCTCCTCCCCAGGATTGTGCTCAGGGCCCCGGCATGCAAGGGCCAGGGAAGGAAGACAAGGGAGGTGCAGGAGTCAGGGCAGCTCTGCGCACAACCCCAGACCCCGCCCTCTCTCTTTAGGGCTCTGAATGGGCCATGTGCAACCTGCTCTCCACCGCGGACAGCCCTGGGGGAGGCCGGGGGGCAGGCAGGAGGCGGTGTTTGGCGCAGATGCAACCTCAAGGGCTGGCAACTTGGCTCAGTCCACCAGGCAGTAATGGAGCAGCGGGTCCCTGTCGCCTTGTGGACAACAGGAGAGAGGGACCATGGATAGCGAACCAGCTGGCGGCTGGGCGAAGAGGTGACTTGCCCTTCCTGCAGCGGCTGCGCCCTTAGTCTCGGAAGGGCAGTGTAGAGACCTAGCTGCCTGGTGGGCCTAAGCGATCCTCTTCCAGAGTCGCCCAGTTGGCCTGCCCTGGCTGCCATGGAGGAGGAAGAGACCTGGAAGCTGCAGCCAGGCCAGTCCATCCGCAGCTCTCCCAGCAGACAGGAGGCCGCCGGGCGGAGTCCACTCACCCTGCCAGGCTCCTTCTGGCTGAGGGGCATCCCTGCCACAGTTGCTGTCTAACTGTGCTCCTGCCTCAGGTCATCTGGGGCCCAGTAGGTGGGAAGTGGGGGAGCCCATGGCTGCCATCTAGGGAAGAAGAACCAACAACCCAGGTGATCAGAAGCCAGAACCTCTCCAGAGGCCTGGTCACTCCCTCTTCTCTCCCCAGCCCCATTCACCAGCCCCCAATGATGACCACAGTGAGAGAGGGAGACCACAGCGGAAGTCCTGGATGGCAGAGACACCTCAGGTTCCCTGGAGAGTCCATGATGGCCTTGGGGAACTAGAACTGTCCACAGCAAGGGAAGCCACCTCCTGGTATCCCCAGCTCAGCCGGCTGAGGCCTGTTACACCCACACTCCACTCGCTAGAAAGCAGCAGGATTGAAGACTCTTCCCAGAGCTGAGTTCAGTGTCTCCCAAACCATCTGTGAATCTCAGGGGCCTGGTTCCTACTTGGAGAAGGATGAGAGTCGGATTTTTTTTCCCTTGAATTGCTGGGTGTTGGTGGCTTAGGCCTCTCACCTCAGCTACTCCAGAGGCTGAGACCTGAGAATCTCAGCTAGAAGCCAGTCCAGGAAGAAAAGTTCATGAGACCCTTGTCTCCATTTATAAGGATAGCGGAAAAAAATAAGTAAATAAGGGAAAATCTGGACTTGACTTCAAGCCCCAGTACTGTTACTCGAAATAAATAGATAAATAAACAAATAGTCCTGAGGAGAATAATAGACAATGCCTATACTTTGCAAAGCCCTTCTCAGGCACAAGCACCAGCCATGCTTCCTCGCACATCCTTAGGGTCAGGCAGGAATGGCCACAATGCCAGTATCTAATTCAGGGTTGGAAGCAGCTCTCTCTCTGATTCTGGAGCTTACACCAGTTCTGACACTTTCACCAGGAGAGCTTTCATGGCCTACGCCTGTGGCCACTAGAACAGGCTGAAGGAAGCCATGTTTCCCTCTTGGCACTCTCTTCTGACACCCCACAGTAGTTTGGGTTAGTGGATGCAAGGATTCCCTTGGCAGGGCAGGAGGAGGCATCCCCTTTCTTCTGGGGCCTCTGCTGCCCGACCGACCCCCTGTTCCCTGGTCTAGAACCAATTTCCTGTGCAAGGTTTTACCTCCCATTGCAAACCCCAAGACTAGGGTGTGTTTCTTAACTCTTTAGACAGGGCAGATGGGACCACCTGCCAGTGACTGAAGATTCAGGATGGGGATAGAGATGCAGCCAGGCCCATGGGTCACCTTTGCCTGCTTTCCCACGTCAGCATCATTAGGGTAATAGGACCCATAGCAGTCACATGCCACATCATGCCATGCCACTGGTTATAGCAATTGTGCCAGTGGACTGGACACAGATGCGAAGTGTGCTGGAGAGGGACAGATGGTGCGACCTGGAACATGCAGGTGGAGCCCCTTTGGGTGGATGGACTGAGATTTGGTGTGAAAAATGCTGCTCTTCCTTTCCTGCTATGGGCTCCTTTGGGTCACTCGGGTGCGGGTTACCCTTGGTGGTCAGAACAAAGCCCAGAAACTCTCACAGTCTCATACCAGTGTCCTCGGCTTCCTGAGCTCCAGCCCTGACCACTGCACTTCAAAATTGGCCTGGACATAGTGGTCTACCCAAGGGACAGGTGACTCTGCCCCTCCTCCCAAGCTCTGTTCAAGGAGGGGGTCCTACCACTGCCTGGGCTCCTTCTGATCCCAGTTGGGGGAAGAAGGGCACAGCACATCCAGCCACTACGCTTTGTGCCACTATCACTCAGTTTAACCCTGGAACCTCCTGTGTATCACCATCTCCCTAGAGGACCAGCCAAAGCAGGAAGGCTTCAGATGTGACCTGGGAGTAGACCACTGGATGGAGGTGGCCAGGATGCTGTGATAGGGGCTTCTGTGGGCCATGGTCAGAGCCTTGCATGGATGCCAGGCCCCTCCTTTCCACACTGCCTGGGCATGTGCAGCCCACTTCCTCCCTTGATGTGGCCTGAAGTCACTGCCAAACCCAGTGTCCATCTCGTCAGGAGAGACTCAGCCCCAGGGGCCAAGAGAGGAGGTAAGGCGGTAGGAGCTTCACCCAGAGCTCACAGTACCCATATCCCCAGAAGCAGACGTCCTGAAGAACTTCTCCTCCTGTACAATCCCCTCTCCTCCTCAAAGCAATGCCTTCCAGTGCCTGAAGAGGATGTGGAAAGGGGCTGCAGGTGGGAGGTGCTCCCACATCTCTCCTCAAGAGCTGTGAGCACACAGGGCTGGCATGGTCCCTTAGTGAGCCTTTGCAGACCAGAAGGGCAGGGGCTGCAGGCCTGCGTGTGTCAGTCTACACGATCACTTCAACTAGGTCTGGGTTTCATTTTCTGCATGCTAGACATGGGACAGAGACACAGGAGACTCTCATGTTCTTACAGTGTAGCCACAGACCTCTATGGAAGGAAATCAAAACAGAATGCAGGTTGGAAATGGCAGAAAGGGGCTGTTGTACAGGCACGGAGGTCCTGCACCAGACCTGCGTGCTCATCCTTAGGCCTCATGTTGTATAGTTGTTGTTTTACAAGTTTCTTCTCTAGGCAGTTTGGAGTCTAGTTTTAGGAGCTAGAAGACAATGGATTCATACCAATAGAAATCCTGAGGGTCACCTCTCCATCCTTCCTCCAGAGGCAGCCTTCAGATATTCCAGAAACTGTGTATGCTTTTCTGTCAGAACAACTACTTCCTCATCAGAGAGCTGTCATCAAGGTAGGGAGAGGCCAGGAACAGATGGAGGACAGCAAGGGCATATTATCATCTCACTGGAAGTGATTTTGAAAATGAAAAAAAAACAAAAAACAGTCTTATCAAATCCAGTTAGAGAAGGGGATCTATTTGGCCCTTGGGTAGGTGGGGGAAGGGAGTGTCAGACAACAGGAGCCTCAGATAATTGAATGTAGCTCTGATAATTGTATGTAGTGGAGACAGACAAGGTATTTGAAGAAAGTGGATAACCAAAGAGGATTAAGAAGTCACAATTTCCTACCAGGATTCAGCTTCAGTCTGACTGGTAAGTGAGTGGAGCCCTCCACTGTAAACCAGCCCAGCCAGATGGCGGCTCCAGGCAAAGTTGGCAATTCTTTCCCTCTGGTAGTGATTATGGATGGGAGAGGAAAGCCTGGTCCCCTAAAGTCATTCAGTATGTGGTGCCTGCAAGACCTTCTCAGCAGAATCAGCAGAATCTTTTTTTGTTTTTTGGGTTTTCTTTTCTTTTTTCTTTTTTCTTTCTTCTTCTTTTTTTTTTTTTTTTTTGCCAGTCCTGGGCCTTGAACTCAGGGCCTCAGCACTGTCCCTGGCCTCTTTTTGCTCCAAATTAGCACTTTACCACTTGAGCCACAGTGACACTTCTGGCTTTTTCTATAATATGTAATGCTGAGCAGTTGAACCCAGGGCTTTATGCATATGAGGCAAGCACTCTACGTTAAGCCATATTCCCAGGCCTCAGCTGAATCTTTATCTCTCCAATGTTTGGAAAGAATGCTGGACAAGAAAGTCCCTGAAATTGTCCCCTGATCTTCCTGCCTACCAACCTTATCCAGATGTGGGTGAGTGTTGCCTCTTGGTGGGCATTCTTGGTAGTGCAGCATGAGGTGAAGTGTGCTTAACTGTGTAAAAACCACCAACTACAAGGGCTTTGAGAGAGGACAGAGTACACAGTTTGTGGGATGAGATGTCTGGGGAGCTTAACATATTTTAATAATTATTATATGTGTATGTGTGTGTGTGTGTTGGTACTGGGACTTGAACTCAGAGCATTGTACTCACTCAGATTTGTCATGAACATTGGCATTCTATTACTTGAGCCCTATCTTCAGTTTTTTGATGGCTAATTGGAGATAGGAGTCTTGGAGATTTGTCTGCCTCAGCTATCTTTGAATCTTGACCCTCTTTCAGTGACTCTCCTGAGTGACTAGGGTTAGAGGTACAAGCCACTGGTGCTCAGCGACAAGATAGATTTTTACGTCAAAATGGTAGTAGCAAGATGTGGGAAAGGAAGGTAAGGGGAAACTGGGAGGTGACATTCCCCAAAGAGAAATGGACACATTACCTGAGTAGTGGCATAGCAACCCCTTTGTACAGCAATGTAATAATAACAATAAAATTATATTTTTAAAACTTAGCAAGAAACCAGGAACCAGTGGCTCACACCTGTAATCCTCACTACTCAGGAGGCTAAGGAGATCTAAGGATCATGGTTTGAAGACAGCCCAGGAAGAACAGTTCCTATCAGACTCATAGCTCCAATAAACTAACTTCTCCAAAAAGCTGGAAGCAGTGATGTGGCTGATGTGGTAGAGTACACCCTTGAGCACAAAAAGGCTCAGGGACAATACCCAGACACTGAGTTCAAGCCTAAGAAACAGAAAAAAGTAGGAATTAAACAACACATTCTTAAACAATGTAGATCACATGGGAAATAAGAATAAATCCTGAGACTATGACAAAATGTACTAAATAGGAAATGTGCAGTGGGATTCAAAACTCTGCCCAGAGTGAAAGTTATACCTCTTCATGACTGTAATAAAAAAGAAAGATTAGATCTCATAGCAATAAGCAAACTCTACTCCCTAAGAATGAACAACAATGAAATTGAAACCCAAAGCTAACTTTGGTGAAGAACTTTGTGTTCTTTTCCTTGTATTCCTCTTTTCTGGTGTGGAGATTATCTCTGCAGTCTTATGCATGGTAAACACACCCCACACACTAGTACTATGCTACATCTGCTCTCCCCTACTGTACTCATACAGAAGAAATCATTGTTGGAGGTGCTGGAGCTGGATCCCCAGGCTCGTGAACATGCTAGGCAAGTGCTATAGCACTGAAACTTTAATTTCTCCCATCCCTGAGATTTTAATTCCCTAGACAGAGAATACTTCAGGTAACTCTTAAGGAGCCCTTGTAGACAGACCTATCTGTACTTGGCCTCTCCATGCACAAGTCCACTTGCAGGCCACCACTGATGATGGCTACTTTGCAATATAAATGAAGGCTGAGGGACAGGAATGAGGACTCTAGGGAAATGGGGAGACTCATGACGCTGGGGGGAAGAGGATGCTATGGAAAGGGTTCGACCATTAAAAAAAAAAGCCTACCTAAATAAAGGTCTGGGTCTTTATCTTTATAAGGTTGAAATTTTGCTGAGATTTTGATGACCTAATCAAGGGATGTACCCCCTTGGTAGACCATGCATCACCAAAGCTGGATGCAAGTCCGAACAGAAAAACGTTCAGTGATCAGAAAAGGAGTCTATGTGCAAAAAAC
Source organism: Perognathus longimembris pacificus (assembly GCF_023159225.1). Taxonomy (NCBI): domain Eukaryota; kingdom Metazoa; phylum Chordata; class Mammalia; order Rodentia; family Heteromyidae; genus Perognathus; species Perognathus longimembris. Next base: position 39,389,409 of record NC_063178.1, read on the forward strand.
ACTCTAACTTGTTGTATCTGTCTAGACTATTTTTATCATTTGTATTTTATTTGTTTGCTTTCTTGCCAGTCCTGGGGCTTTGGCCTCAGGGTGTGAGCACCGTACCTGGCTTCTTTTGCTCAAGGCTAGCACTGTACCTTTTGAGCCACAGCACCACTTCTGGCTTTTTCCGTTTTTGTGATGCTAAGAAATCGATCCCAGAGCTTCATGAATGCTAGGCAGCACTCTACTGCTAAACCACATTCCCAGCCGCTATCTTTTGTATTTTCAAAAAATACAAGCCAGGAGCTAATAGCTCATGCCTGTAATCCTAACTATTCAGGAGACTGAGATCTGAAGATTGCACTGAGATTGAAGCCAGCCCAGGCAGGAAAGTCCGTGAGACTTTTATCTATAATAAACTACTCTGAAAAAGCCAGAAATGGTGCTGTGGCTCAAGTGGTAGAGCACTAACACTGAGCACTGAGAGGCTCAGAAACAGCAACCAGGCCCTGAGTTCAAACCACAGGACCAGCAAAATAATAATAATAAATAAGTCAAGCACTGTTTCTAAAACTTATATTCCTAACTACTCAGGAGTTTGAGATCTAAGGATTTTGATTCAAAGCCAGCTTGGGCAGAAAGGTCCATGAAAATTTATCTCCAATTAACCAGCAAAAAACTAAAGGTGGGGCTGTGGCTCAAGTGGTAGAACACCAGCCTTATGAGGAAAAGCCAAGCCCACATCCTGAGTTCAAGTCCTAGTTTAAAACACACACACACACACACACACACACACACACACACACACACACACACACACACACTAACCCAAGCTATTTAATTGCAAACCTAAGAAACATTGGGTTTTCTTTTTTATGCTTTTGTGAAACAGTTATTTAAGAAGATGGGGGAGACCTAACCTATTGTTCCAGGCAACAAGAAAATGATGGAAACACTGACAGAGTCAAGAGTCCACCTACTAAGGTTGAAATGGATATTTTAGTGACAGGGCTGCCCATGTACACTAGCTGTTGTTTTTTTTGCATTTTGTTCAAATAAATAATTTGTTTTGGAATTTCCAAGGTTGGTTACAAAGTGTTAAGACATAAGAAAAACGTCTCAACTTTCTTGAACATACTTGGAGGGGTTTTCTCTGACTTACTGTACAACTTGTCATTGTTGGGACAATTTTAGATCTCCAGAAATGGTGTTTACTGTGAATATAACCATATGGCTAGGTGAAGTGAGTTGGTGAAAACACTGTTTAGGGTAGGAGTCAGGATAGGAGGGGCAGAATTGATTGACTTTCTATAGTTACTTGCTGTTTCAAGGGTCTTGATATGACTGCGATCAGTCATCTAGTGAAGGAAAGATAGGGAAACATTTTTAAAGACTTAGGACCATCAAAAAAATTTTTAATGGGCTGGGGATATAGCCTAGTGGCAATTGTGCCTGCCTCGGATACACGAGGCCCTAGGTTCGATTCCCCAGCACCACATATACAGAAAACGGCCAGAAGCGGCGCTGTGGCTCAAGTGGCAGAGTGCTAGCCTTGAGCGGGAAGAAGCCAGGGACAGTGCTCAGGCCCTGAGTCCAAGGCCCAGGACTGGCCAAAAAAAAAAAAAAATTTAATGACATATTAGCAGAATGTATGAGTGCTTTAAAAGCTCAAACATTTGCTTACTCTAACTACTTAAAACTATTGCAATCAAAATAAAAACTGTAGCAATGAATATAATTTATGAAAACTGAGGTAAAGTATGACAATATTGCAAAGGTATATTCTTGAAGAATTAACTTTATAGAGTAAGGGCAATAATTTTAGTTTAATATATTTGTTAGAAAAATGGAGAAGAAAGGAAAGAAACAGACAGGACACCATCTTCCATGGGCTGGGACTGCTCATTGAGGAACAGTGGTCGGGGGAGGGGGCGAAGAGGGGGGAAGCACAGCCTTCCTGCCAGCTGCTTGGAGGCTGGTGGATGGGGGGTCAGAGTCAAGGGTTCTATGGAATCTGTGCAAGGAGACAGAGGTCACTTGAATTTAGAATGGGGGGTGGGGGGTGACTGCTGGTGTGGTCAGAGAATAGGGTAAGTATTCCCTTATCCGAGGTCCAAGCTTTTTAAATGTTCAAACAGCTCTACATCTGTCTTGCCTAGACAGTTTGACCCTCACAGGGTCCAGTTCTGTCTTCTATCCTCTTAACCCTTTCCTGACCTCACAGAAATCTGAAACTTAGGTAGGAAAGATGTTACCACCCACACAATCCTGGCTCCTGTTCTTCAGACTCTCGGCCTATGGCTGTGACTTTGAGGGACCAGTCACCGAGTTTCCTTATGGCATGAAAATTCTGTTGAGACCAAAGTATTTTTTAAAATTTATTTAAGTAATTACTTAAGTAAAATAAATTGATTTAATTTACATAAGTCAGGTAAAGAATAGATTTCTTTTTGGATAATGTCACCCCTTCTATTGCTCTGTCTTTTTTTCCCCCATCCCCACCCACAGTTGTCTAGTTCATTTTCAACATAGTGTCTAGTAAGTACGATTGCTGCATTTGTTCCTTTGTCCCTCCATTTCTATGTCCTCTCTTATCATGCCAAAGACAGATAAATGAACAAATAAGACAAAAAGAAAAGAAAACAAAAACAGCAATTAAGAAAAAAGTCTGTTTCCATTTCCTGGAGTTCATTTTAATAAATATTATTTTATGTGATCAAATGGACATAGGCATTGTGCCTTTGTATTCATAGCCAAAGATTTATAAAGATTTCCAGCAAAGTGACACTTCTGGTTTAAATATAAAAAAGGACATGGCTGGGGGCTGGGAATATGGTTTGTGGTAAAGTGCTCACATCATATACATGAAGCCCTGGGTTTGATTCATCAGCCCCACATATATAGAAAAAGCCAGAAGTGGCGCTATGGCTCAAGTGGTAGAATGCTAGCCTTGAGCACAAGAAGCTCTGAGACAGTACTGAGGCTCTGAGTTCAAGCCCCAGGACTGGCAAAAAAAAAAAAAATTAAAAGCAGTAGAGTAAGTAAGTAACGGATAAAATAGCTGCCTTACAGAAGACCACATTTTGTTGTGGTTTTTTTTTTTGTTTTGTTTTTGTTTTTTGGTGTGCCAGTACTGGGGCTTGAATTCAAGTCCTCCTGCTCTTAGCTTTTTCTTCTCCAGCTAGCACTCTACCACTTGAACCACCCTATCCTGGCTTGTGGTAATTAGAGATGAGAATCTCACAGACTTTTCTGCTCTGGTTGACTACAAACCTTGATCCTCAGTGGAGGTGTGGCTCAAGTGGAAGAGGGCCAGCTGTTAGCATGTCCTCCCGTATTTTGGGTTTACTGCCTCTATCTTAGTTCCTCTGCCTTTTCCCTGAAATCAGATGACCAGTCCCAGCCTGGCCAAAATTGTTAACCACCCCAGTCCCAAAACTACATGTTCCACTACCCTCCAGCTGCATCAACGGAGTGCTGTCTGCACAGGTATGCCCAGCTGCGGAGTACTTCCTGCTTTCAGCAAAAATGTCCACCTCCCTGGCACTGTATAATTAAACCTCCTTCTCAAGGACAGGAAGCTCCTCTACATTTCAAGAGAGCTAGCCTGTCAGACCCTGTTGACAACAAACACTTTCTGTGTGGTCTTCAGAGATGGGTGCTTACATCAGCCTTGAGCAAAGAAGCTAACGGACAGCATCCAGGCCTTGGTGCAAGCCCTAGGACTGGAACAACAACAAAGAACATCACTTTCACCTAAGTACTTCCCTTTGTTCTGACACCAGCACATTACATTGCTTCATCCATTGGTCTGAGAGATTTCCAGGCTGTCCTGCAAAACTTGGATAATTAATATCTGGACTTCCTTTTAAACTAAGGATGGATTTTGCCACATGCTCCCTTCAAGACAGATGTGTATCCTCCATACATATTATAATCACTTTTTGTGCCCAGTGGAGTCAAGCATCTTTTTAGGACTTCCTGGCTCTTTCCTACACATGCTAATTAGCAAGGCAAGAGGGCAAAGTCAGAGGAGCAGCACAAAATTCTCCCCCACCCCCTTCCTTCCAATTAAATATTGAAGCTTATGAGGGGTCAGGAGGCTTAAAACCACAATAGGGCTTATGTGCTTTTAATCCAGATATTTCCCAATGAAGTGTTTGTTCCTAAACTCCTGGCTGCTATCTCCCATAGCCCACATTACTTGATCTGTCCTGCCTTGCTGACACACCAAAGATCACAATTAAAGTAGCTTGTGACCTACAACTGTGCAGAGCCTTGGTTTCCCCATTTGTTAAATGACAAAGAACTAGGCCTGCCTGATGGGTTGCGAGAATTATCTGAGAAATTACTTGTGCATCCCGTGTGAGTCCCAGCATGAGGGACACTGGGCCAGGAAGTGCTGTAGTACATATTTCACACATATGTTTGTGGGAGCTAGCCTGAAAACAAACCTGCTGATAGCACCCTGCACACAAGACCCTCCCAGACAATGCCATTAGCTGCCACCACCAAACTGGCCATGGGCACCTCTCAGCATGGAAGTCTAATGTGGTATCTACCTGATGTGGGGAGAGTAATGGAGGGATAGGATCATCACAGGAAATTTGTGCATGCTAGCCTCTGAGGCAGGATTGGGCTCCCCCATACCACAACTTGGAAATGGAGTTGCCAAAACCCATCCTGGATAATAAGCTGTAGTAGATGTGGGGTTTGAGTCAGGTCTTTCAGATCCAAAGGTACAAGGACCTACCTTTCTCCCGAATTTGTCCAACTTGAAGATTCTAGTATGCTTGGCAGAACGGTATACATAGGACTGTCCAGTGGCTCCTGCCTATAATCCCAGCTACTCAGGAGGTTGACCTCCTCAGGAGATTGCAATTTGAAATCAGCCCCCACACAAAAGTGTGAGATTCAGTTTCCAAAATAACCAGCAAAAAGTCTGACTAGAGGTGTGGCTCAAGTGGTAGAGTACTTGCCTAGCAAATGTAAGGCTCTTGAGTTCAAATCCTCAAACAAAACAAGAACAATGAAAACTCAATATCAAAACCAAAAATACTGTAGATGGGAACACTTACAATATTCAAATACTACAGAATAATAATGTCGTATTGTTCAAGAAGGTTCTAGAATTCTAATTCTAAGATGCTACTTCTAAACAGAGTGTGACCACAATAATAAAAAAAAAAGATGACAAAGATGACAATGACAACAAAGGAGGAGGAGGAGGCAGAGGAACAGTGGAGCTAGATGCTGGCAGATCATGCCTGTGTTCTACCACTTGAGGCACAGATCCATTTTCACCTTTTTTTTTAATGTTTATGGGAAATAGAGTTTCATGGATCTTCTTGCCTGAGCTGGCTTTGAATGTCAATCCTCAGATCTCAGCCTCCTAAGAGCCACTGGAAACTAGCAAGATCAACATTCTTATATGTACCCATTATGATCAGTTTATCCAAATCTGTCATATCACTCCTTGTCATTCAGTTATATTAACTTTCCATTAAAGTTTAAACTCTATCTGTTAGGAAAATGGAGGAGAAAGGAAAGAAACACCTTGGACTCCAGCTTCCAAATGTGAGGGCACTTTATTGATCTGTAACAACAAGGGCACAGCCTTCCTGCGGGCTTGGAGACTGTGCCAAGGGGTAGGACAGGAGTTGGGATTTATGAGGTCTGAGCAAGGAGGCATAGGTTAATGAAAAAGTCATTAGGTCTAGGGATGTGGGGGGCTTTTTTGCTGGGCCCACAGTGGAATGTTTATAGCCAGTCTCAGGTAGATTGCCCTGTCTTTGTCAGGCAGTCTGCACATACCTTTGGTGGCTTGCCTGATTTCTGTATACACCTTGGAAACAAGGGTGGGTGTTAATGCTTCACTACCATCATCATCTATCTATCTATCTATCTATCTATCTATCTATCTATCTATCTATCTATATTTTGTGCCTGCAGTTTGAACTCATAGCCTGGGTGCTGTTCCTGGTTTTTTGGGGTTTTTTTTGCCTTGAGCTTTTTTGCTCAAGGCTAGCACTCTACCACTTGAGCCACAACTCTACTTCCAGCTTTTTGGTACTTTATTGGGGATAAGAATGACATAGACTTTGCTTCCCTGGGATGGCTTCAAACCATGATCCTCAGATCTCAGCCTCCTGAGTAGTTAGGATTACAGATGTGAGCCACTAGCACCTGGCTTCTTGCACTCTGTCATAGCAAGCCAGCTTTTCTACACTCCTCTTTAGGACTTTTCTCTGGAGAGTGAGCAGAAGCCCCATAATGCCTTGAACATAGAGGAGCTCAGACCATATCTGAATTTGAATTCTGATCAACTTAGCTGGTCACTCTGTAGTGAGAAGCTGTGGTCAGAGAGGTCACAGCAGAGTGTGCTGCTTTGCCCTTAGTGAGCTACGTCATCCAGGCTACAGGCAAGCAGACACTTAAAACAAGACTAGGGAAAACAAATTCTATTTGGAAGCTCTGTTTTGAGATCAGTAACAAAATAACTTGTTTTAATGAGAAACTGTCAAGGTTGGAGGTGTGGCTCAGTTGGTAGAGTGTTAGCTAGTGAGTGAAAGTGTCAAGTACTGAGTTTAAGTTCTGGTCTCAGTCAAAAAAAATTAGGCAGGGTGCTGGTAGCTCATGCCTGTAATCTTAGCTATTCAGGAGGCTGAGACCTGAGGATTGCAGTTTAAAGCCAGCCTGAGCAGGAAAGTCTGTGAGATTCTTTTTTTTTTTTTTTTTTTTTTTTTTTTGGCCAGTCCTGGGCCTTGGACTCAGGGCCTGAGCACTGTCCCTGGCTTCCTTTTTGCTCAAGGCTAGCACTCTGCCACTTGAGCCACAGTGCCACTTCTGGCCGTTTTCTGTATATGTGGTGCTGGGGAATCGAACCCAGGGCCTCATGTATACGAGGCAAGCTCTCTTGCCACTAGGCCATATTCCCAGCCCTCTGTGAGATTCTTATTTCCAATTAACCACCAGAAAACTAGAAGTGGTGCTGTGGATCAAAGTGGTAGAACACTAGTGTTAAGCCAAAAGGCTCAGGCCCTGAGTTCAAGCTCCATGACCAACAACCAAAAAAAGAAGTGTTTGAAGAGAAAAATGAGGTTCATATTTTTCCACGAGAATCTGCAGTTTTGGAAAGGTAATAATATTTGGTCATGGTTATGAATAGGAAAATATAGATTTTATTGGCATTGGGGATTATTATAAATATCAAAATACAAGGCTTGCTTTGTTGTCTATTGTCTGTATTTTTCCAATAGCTTCTATGTAGATTTTTTCTTTCCAGTTTCTCTGCATTCGTAATTCATTCTCACCAAGCTAATGTCCTTATTTCTTATGCTATGCATAATAAAAGACATAAAATCAAGGAAATAAAGCTGTTTTCTATTGCAGATAATGCCATGTGTTCTCATAAACTAGAAATGTCAACTGATAGCAATATTAGTGGCATTTGTTAGTATTGTGTCACATTTATATTTATGAAAAACCAATAAAACCAAATGGTAAATTTACATCTGTGTTTTGGGGGTTTTGTTGGTGCCAGTCTTGGGGCTGGAATTCAGGGATTCAGCATTGTCCCTAAGCTTTTTGGCTCAAGGCTAGTGCTCTGTCACTTAAGCTACACCTACACTACCATCTTTTTGGGTAAATTGGAGATAAGAGTCACACAGAGTTTCATGCCCAGGCTGGCTTTGAACTGCAATCATCAGATGTCAGCCTCCTGAGTAGCTAGGATTACAGGCATGAGCCACTGGTGCCTAGCAAATTGCAACTTTTTTTTTGGCCGTGCCTGGGTTTGAACTGAGGACCTTGTGCTCAAGTCTAGTGCTTTACCATGTGAGCCACAGCACCAATTCCAGCTTTTTCTCAACCTGAGGAATCAAACCCAGAGCTCCATGCATGCTAGGCAAGCACTCTACCACTAAGCCACATTCCCAGCCCTGGAACATTTTTATATTAAGTATTTACATACAATTCCCAGAAAACTTGAAACTTTTTCCTTGTACAAACAAGAAGAATCGTACCTAGACTATAGAAAATACTTTGTGCAGAATGCATTGTGACTACTCTAAATAGAGGGTGCTAAGAAAGGCAGGAATGAGAAGCTCAAGTAGGAAAGCACAGGAGGGCTTCCCTAGGCTCACTTGAGATTTGCCCTAGCAAACCTCATGCTCTATAATTAATTTCTTCCCTGCTTTGGAACCTGGATAACCTAAGACAAAGGTTGAAGGGAAAGGAAGAAATGGAGAAAGAGATGAAGAAAGGTAGCTAGAAGTACTGGGGTCGGTGAAGAAAGGGGAGGGAGAAAGGAAACTTGGAAAATTTACTCCAAGTTTAAAGCCTGTTTTTGTGATTTGAAAGGGTTTAGCCAAGAAGCAAATTAGCATTTGGCAGCATAAAATAGTGACTGGTACTAGAAAGAAACTCTTAGGAACAACCAGCCTGGTTATAGATGCTTTTCCAATCTGGGACGCCAGGTGGCGCAATGTTCAGAGTCCCTTAAAGCAAGCCAATGACAGGTGTGTTCTTGAACCTCTGTGGAAGGCCAGACACCACTGTGGCTTACCCAACAACTGAGATCCAAACACTGACACAGGCAAATGAGATGTTATGATGTTTGATTTTTTAACAGAATGCAAGAGATTTAGGAGATGAACTAGAAAAATGGGTTATCCTGTAAGGGATAGTTCTCTGCTTCTGGAGAAGAAGCTGAGAATGACTGAACAACACAGCAGAAATTGAGTACAAAGTCTGCCTTTTAGATTGGTCCCGTTAGGCCATGCGAGATGAGAGTATTGCCTTGTCTGTCCACAGGAATACACCCTGGAGGGGTTGGGCTGACAGAGCAAAGGACTTCCAAGAAAGACATGCTGGCATGCCATAGGTAGATGGACTGTCAGCTGTTGGATGCAGGAAAGGAGAGTTAGCTTCAAGCCCTGCTGAAGGGGCTTGCTTGCTTTGGTTCTATGTCTTGCTTTTGTTGAGAGTGACTGAAGAACTGGATTGGATGTAAGCCCATAGATTGGACTCAAAAGCAAAGTCAGTTGCTAGGAAATGGAAACAATGGAGGCCAGAAAAATAAGACAAGGGCCCTCAGCTTACTTCAACCCTTCCTGGGTTCAGGAAATCTCAAGTGTTATGCCTGTTGCTGCTGCTTCTGCTTCTGATAATAACGTTCATAAGAAATGTGTTGAACACTCACAGTGCACCAGCATTGTGATCTCTGTACTAGCTTGTGTTCCATGTCTTATTTAACTCTTTGAATTAGTGTACAATAGAGATATTGAATAGGAGTTGAGTTCTGATGGTGAGTGGGTACCTATGCACTTCATATTACTTCTCCACCTTCCCACTCAGATAAGAACCATTGGAATGCTTTCTTAGGCCACATGTGCGTATATATACTAACTCTCTTCATGCCAGAACAAAGGCCTGTAATATAATACAACTTAGAATGTGCCTGCCTCTCCTTCCCATCTCCAGCAGGCTCCCAGGAATTTAGTGGGACATGTCTATTTAATACCTAGAAAATCATTGTCTACAGCCATAAGAAGTACTGGTCCCCTACATCTTGGAGACTCATGGTAGAAGAGTCAGTGACTTGTGTGTGTGTGTGTGTGTGTGTGTGTGTGTGTGTGTGTGTGTGTGTGTACTGGAGGCTTGAACTCAAGACCAGAGTGCTGTTCCTGAGCTTTTTCCTCTCAAGGCTGGTGCTCTGCCACCTAAGCCACAGCTCTACTTCTGGCTTTTTGCTAGTTAACTGGAGATAAGAGTCTCATGGACTTTTCTGCCTGGGCTGGCTTTGAAATGTGATCCTGAGATGTCAGCTTCCTGAGTAGCTAGAATCACAGGCATGGGGCCACCAGTGCCCTCCATGCCTTATTTCTTTCAATATCACAGGAGCATCCACCTCAGTTCACTTATTTCTATGATTCTTGGGCTCTCAGCTGGAACAATATCTAGATCAGGAATCTCTGGACTTGAGCTGTAGCTGCCTCAAATGTTGTTGATGACTCCTGTGCATTCAGAGTTACCTAATAAAGATTTCTCAACTCAGTACCCATGGCACTTGGGGCTGGATAAATGTTAGGAAGGTTTCTTAAGACTTATAGTAGGGTTGGAGGTAGGCTACATTTGGAGTCATAAGCAAAAGAAAAAGAGTTATAGGATGCATGCAGCATCTCTGATCCATCAGCCACAACCCTCCTCAAGTTGTAATCACTAATAATGTCTGTAGACATTGCCATAATTCCCCTTGAGGAAAATTGAATATAACTGAGAATACCTAGTAACTTGACAACTTAGGATCCTAATCATTTAACACTTCATCTTAAATGAGAAAGCTCCTTCTAGATTTCAATGTATTAAACGTGCCATTCATTCATCAAGAAAAGAGATTAGGCATGTGGTTCATAGAAACCTTTCCTATGTGCAAGACGAAATAAGGAATTAAAAATTATTGCCAGAAATTATTCTTTTGTTTTTTTTTTCTTTATTCCAGTACTAGGGCTTCTTTATTCCAGTACTAGGGCTTGAACTCAGGGCTTGGTATTGTCCTTGAGCTCTTTCACTCAAAGTGCTCTAGCCCTTGAGACACAGCTCCACTTTGACTTTTTGGTGGTTAATTGGAAAGAAGAGTCTCACAAACATTCCTACCTGAGCTAGCTTTGAACCATAGTCCTTAGATCTCAGCCTCCTGCATAGCAAGAATTACAGGTATGAGCCACTGGCACCTAGAGCGAATTTTTTAAATCTCTCAGGCCCTGACCTAGCTGGCAGGACCATTTCTATCTTCTCTCCACGGAGCACCCAGTGTTATCAGAGAGCTAGCACTTGAGAATCTGTTGGGAATCAGTCTTAAGATTAGCATCAACTGTCCCATTGGCTACACTCTGGTGGATCAGAAATGTTGGCTGAGCAATAAGTGGTGAAGTGTCATTGGCAGGGCTAGGGCTCAATGCTGGGTGTTGGTGGTCAGGTGAACTACAATATCTGACCCAGAGGCAGGGGCCCAGTGCCCAGGCCAGTCAGCAGATCAGCCTTCCTAGGAGGGTAGAAAACTAAAGTAAGGAGGTTAAGATCTGAGACATAAAGCCAGACCAAGCAAAAAAGATCATGAGATTCATATCTGCAACTAACCAGCAGAAAGGCAGAAGTGGAGATGTGGCTTAAGTAGCAAAACACCAGCCTTGGGACTGGGAATGTGGCTAAATGGTAGAGTGCTTGCTGAGCAGCATGAAGCCTTGAATTCAATTCCTCAGCACCACAGAAATAGAAGCAGCTGGAAGTAGCACTATGGCTCAAGAAGTAGAGTGCTAGCCTTGAGCAAAAAGAAGCCAGGGACAGTGTTCAGGCCCTGAGTCTCCAAACCCCAGGACTGGAAAAAAAAAAAAAAAAAGAGTAAAGCATCACCTTGAGAAAAATAGTTAAGTGAGGGAGGGGATGAGGCTCTGAGTTCAAACCCCAGTTATGGCACTAAACGAATGAATGAATGAATAAATGAATAACACTATTTCTCTGGAAATTGTTCAGTGCCATCAAAACCTTCTGGCTGGTCACCCCTTTAGTATTCTCATTCTAATGTGGCATTTTCTAGATTATCCTTTACCATGTCACTTGTGGGAATTCTTTGAAATGCAAATTAGGCCTCAAATGTTTCATAGTTCCCAGTGTCTACAGCAATTTGTTATTCTGGAACAGGAGAATTCACATTTCCAAGTTTCCAGGTGCTGCTGGTGATAGTGGTGGTTCTGGGGATGTGTTTAGGAGGTCCCCTGGGTCTCACAGGTTGAAACCCAGCTCTATTGCATAGAGTAAAAGGCATGTTCTGACCCTTTTCTCCTATCTCTTCACTGCTTTTTCCCTTGGATTTCATCTTCTAATTAGAATTGTTCATAAGCATCTTTAATATGCATCAAAATTACTACATGTGCCCTATATCTGGCCTTCCAGCCCTAAATTAGAATCTTCATGTCAAATTAGAATTACATGCAGTTGTGCTCTAGTTTAAACTAGATTTATAGCTGATTGTAATACTATTACACCTTGCCTCACACTGTATATTAAATGGCACCCTCCCTAGGTGATAGGTGATTTTATGCAGGTATATTTCTCTCAAGCTGAAATATTACTTCTAACTATTGTTTTTCTAGCTTATTTGTAAATTCTTTTTTTTTTTTTTTTTTTTGGCCAGTCCTGGGCCTTGGGCTCAGGGCCTGAGCACTGTCCCTGGCTTCTTTCCCGCTCAAGGCTAGCACTCTGCCACTTGAGCCACAGCGCCGCTTCTGGCCGTTTTCTGTATATGTGGTGCTGGGGAACCGAACCTAGTGCCTCGTGTATCCGAGGCAGGCACTCTTGCCACTAGGCTATATCCCCAGCCCTGTAAATTCTTAAAGATTCAACCTGACTCAAGCATTCAATCTTCTATGAAGACTTCCTTTCACACTCATTCATGTACATGTACACATTAACTTTATTGTGATCTTTCTCTCTTTTTGTTTTTGGAGGTATTGCGATTTGAATTCAAGGCTTCACACTTGCTAAGCGAGTGGCTTGCTGTTGAGCCATGCTTCCAGCCCTGATTTTATTTGTGCCAGTCTTGGGGATTGAATTTAGGGCCTGGGTGCTTTCCCTGGGCTTTTTTGCTCACGGTTAATACTCTACCTCTTGAGCCATGGCTCTACTTCTGGCTTTTGGGATGGTTAATTTGAGATATGAATCTCACAGACTTTCCTACCCAGGTTGGCCTCCAATGAGATCTTCAGGTCTCAGCCTCTTGAATATCTAGGATTATAGGCATGAGCCAAGGGCGCCAGGCTTTCCAGTTCTGACTTTTGTTTATTGTTTTTGAAATAGGATCTCACTTCCACCCAGCATGCACTTGGGCTAGAACCACTTAATTCCCAGTGGCTTTCCAGGAGCTAGAATAATAAGTATATGCCACCATGTCCAGCTCTTCAATGAGAAATGATCTATTGAAACATTTTTGTCCAGTCTGGCCTCAAACTATGCTCCCAGCTATGCTCCAACCTAGCCTCCCAAGTAGCTAGGATTATAGGCATGAACCATCAGCACCAGCAATTTTGATCCCTAAGTTGAAAATGTCTCATTAAGTGAACATCTCCTTAATTCTTTTTTAACTTCTGAGAGAGCAGGAAGCACATCTTTTCTGGAACCTCCAAAAAAAGAATGAATTCTTAGAGGAATCTGTCAGCAAGTGTTTGTTGACAATCAGTGTACTGTGTCAAGCAAAACAAGTACCTTGGGCAGACATAAAGAAGATGATAGATGGGTCACATTTCTTATTTACTCTAAGAAGTTATCTGTATGCCCCCTCCCCCACCAACAACTCAAACCTGTATTATAAAAACTATGTTGAGTTTCTAACAAAATTCAAACTGTTTTGCTTAAATCCACCTTCTCTAAGAAAAAAAAGTAAATTTAAAACCATCACTCGATTGTCCCTCACCTGAGTCATAAAAACACAAATATAGTAAGAAAGTGACCCATCCAGAAAGCCTTAAGGTGCCTGTTGGTGGGCTGGGATTGAATAAGGGAGCGATAGATTGTAAATGTTTGCTGTATAATTGTTGAGATAGCTGTCCATTATTTTGTATATTGGAATAAGAATGTCTATGACGTATCATAACTAAAAGTAAATACTCTAAAAATAGCTAAGTCCTGCTTCCAAGTCACATGGCTCCTGTTACAATGTCTTCTTGGTTGTTTTACCTGAAGAAAATTACTTCATATTTGAGCCAGGAGGCTTTGGGAAAATAGAAGAACGAAAATATTCTATATGGCTCTTGGGGACTTAACCAGCACTATGGGTTTCTTTGTCTTTCTTTGGTGGCAGCATAATGACATCATTTTCACAACATAATGAAGTGCCAGACTTTGAAGTCAGGCCCCATTTTACCATGTGAACCCCATTTTACCAAGTGAACCCCATTTTAGAATCAAACCCTGAGCCAATCAGATTTGTACCTGTGTCCTAATCTTGCTTGCTTGAACACCTGATTGTTGTAACCTTGTTCTTTGCCTTTATAAGCCCTGTGTAATCACAGCTCGGGGCTCCCTCCTAACCTCTGCTGTGTCAGTGGGTAGGACAAGGCCCAAGTTCCAGCTCGCTCAAATAAAGCTTTGCCTTGCTTTTGCATTTCGGAATGTCTGAGTCTTGGTGGTCTTCTTGGTGGTGGTTTCGCAACTTGGCACAACAATACTACTCCTGAGACTTTCTTAAATGTACTTTTCATAGAAGGTATTTGGCTGGGATCTAGGAGGCTAAGGCACTTGAGTCCCAACTCTTTGGTGAACTAAACTGTGTGTCTTGGGCAAGTCATGTAACCTTTCTGTGCTTCAGTCCCCCTGTCTTGTAAAATGGCAAGAATACTTACCTCACATGGTTATCTCAAATTAGCATTTGAGATAATATCTACAATGAACTCAAGGTTCTTGAAGAAGTTGATACATAAATATAAAATAAGCCAGGCAGCGGTAGCTCACACTTGTAATCCTAGCTATTCAGGAGGCTGAGATTTGAGGACTGTGGTTGAAAGCCAGCCTGGGCAGAAAAGTCTGATTTCCACCAGAAAACCAGAAGTGACTCTGTGGAGCAAGTCATAGAGCACTAGCCTTGAGAAGAAGAGCTCAGGGACAGCACCCAGGGCCAGAGTTCAATCCCAACAATTGACAAATAATAATAATAATCTATTAAAGATGATTTATTTATAGGGGAAAAAAAGAAAATGGCTGAAAGCCTCATGGGAATCCTGAGGCCATATGAAAGAAGTCAAAGAAATGAGTTCTTCTTGTTCCATGCCTTATACATACCAGTACATTACTTATAGCATTCATAACTGAATGACTTCTCTCTCCTGGGGAATTAGTGCTATTACTCCCATTGTACAGAAAATCTAGGTGCACAGAGCAAAAATAATCTCATTCAGTGTCCATCAAGGTAGAAATTGGCAGAACCCAGATTCAAAGCCAGGTCAATCTGATTTCCATTCTTTTTCTCTTTGCTCTTTCCAATCATCTAGAGCTACATAGTCTATAGACCAGCTCACTAGGTTTCCACCAGAGAACTCTTGAGCCTAGACAAGGCTTAGATCCAAAAGTAGGGCATAGGGGCAATTTGCTAGTTTTGCACTGCTACATGTCTCTCTAGCTTTCTTCTATATTACACTGTGAACTCTGTACTTGCTGACCCAGTTCATTTGGGACTCTGGAAGACCAGGTTGGGACATAGCTGTAATCTGTCTTAGGCAGAATATGATGGCAGAGAAGAAGATGAAAGCGGACCAATACAGCACAGAGGACAAGGGTCATAGGCAGAGGCCATTGGCCAGGGCTGAGAAACCAGGAGTTCAGAAGCCAGACAAAGCGCTCACACCGCAGGATGGGCCCTGGATCAGAGCTGGCTAATGTAATGCCTTGGAAAGGGAGAGTGGAAGAGTACTGGGAATCTCAGAAGCACCTGAGAAATGAGTCCCATGGATTCTGTCACAGGCCCTGGCTCTGTAGAACTATAACAACCCCTCACTTGTCACTTCTTTCCACTTCTTTCCCATCTAAAAAAATAAGGGGATTGAGCTAGAAAGACTGCAGTTCTTCATGTGTACTGCCTCCCACCTAGAAGTCTATTTGTACTTTAGTATTCAGCCTGCATGAAAAATGGATGCTTTCTAGGGTTTCACATTTTGCTTTTTGAAAGATTCTATAAATTTTTAAATGGTTTTTCAAACTAAAACATTTTAGTATTAGTCCTGGGGCTAGTACTAGAGTTGTCCCTCAGCTTTTTTGCTCAAGGCTAGCACTCTACTACAATTCCACTGCCAGCTTTTGATTTTTAATTGGGATTAAGAGTCTCATGGACTTTTCCTGTCTTAGTTGGCTTAAAACCTCTATCCTCACATCTCAGCCTCCTGAGTAGCTATGATTACAGGCATGAGCCACCAGTGACCAGCTCTAAATATAATTCTTATCAGCTCCACTTCACAATGAAGAAACTTAAACTTGTAAGGTTATTTGCCCAAGGTTACTCCACCAGCAAATGATAGAGTTGGATTAAAATACAAGGCTGTACCAGGCACCCATGACTTATGCCTATAATCCTAGCTACTCAGGAGGCTAAGATCTGATGATCTCAGTTTGAAGCCAGCCCAGGTAAGAAAATAAGTCATTGAGACCATTATCTCCAATTGCATAGACACACACAAAAACGCACACATTGTTGGGGGCTGCCCTTCCCCCAGCCCTGAGACAATGGGAGGGGCCCCTCCCACCTCCCGGCCTCAACCGGAAGAGAAGCCCCCCCACCCCTTGGGGGTCAAGCGCGTGCCACCATGATGGTTGCCCGGCCCAGAAAAGAAGTTCCAGGATCACTTGAGTGACAGCATAGTCAGCCAATCAGGCAGTCACCCCAAGTCTTTCCCCTTCCGCCTTTGTCATCGTAATAAATTTCTCTGCCCCACTCTCTGGGGGCTGAGACGCATCCCACCATAGCAGCGTGTCCCTGATGCCTTCTTTTCCGCCCCTGCTCCTGGTAACATGTGAGGGGAATGGGGGGAGGGGAGGCTTCAGCAACCTTTCCTCAACTTAGTGCAAGTCCATGAGAGTATGCCTTTGGCCTTCTGCCGGCGGAAGGCAAGGCCAAGTGCTCTTTCATAGATTTTGGGGTTCAACCATTCTCCCCGGGAGTTTGGGGAGAAAGGGAATGTTCAGATCCCGACAACACATGATGGAAGTGAAGCTATGGCTCAAGTGGTAGAGCACCAGCCTTGAGTGAAAAAGTTAAAGGAAGCTGGGTGCTAGTGGCTCACACCCATAATCCTAGCCACAGGGGGCTGAGATCTGAGGATCCTGGTTCAAAGCCAGAACAGTAAAGTCCATGAGATTGTTATCTCCAACTAAGCAGCAAAAAGCCAAAAGTGGAGCTGTGGCTTAAAAGGTAAAGCACCAGCCTTGAGCACAGTGAGAATACAAGGCATGGATTTCAAGCCACAATACTGGGGAAAGAGAAGAAAAGGGAAGGGAAGGAAGAAGGAGGGGAGGAGAAAGGAGGGAAAAGGAGGGGAGGGGAGGTGGGGGGGAGGGAATGGGGAAGTCAGTCTATGACTTTACATCCTAGAGCAAACCTGAAAGAAAAGGAGGAAAGGAGAGGCAAAGTTGGTCATATTCTAATCTCAGGCTAATACAGAAGCAAAGGAAAATGTAGCCGATATGTAGAAATGTTGGTTTATGGAACAAGAAAGTAAACAAAAATGTGTGAAGAAACTATAGTATGGCAGTATGGATGAATAGACAAGGTGTTAGGCAGTTGTTAGACAGAGACAGAATGTCAAATGCAAGGTGACATAGACAGGACCAAATGAGTTTTCTAAAGAGATCATAAATTACTTTGCAAAACCATTTTTGTGGGGAGAGGGGTTGACAGATAACAGAAGGAAAGTCCTTAGCACAAAGTACCCCATCATCTGACTCTCATAAGTACAGCAGCCACAACTGCTAATTGGGTGGATGAGCTCCAGTTGCAAAAGGTTCTATATAAAATGACTATGACATTCAGAGTCAGCCTATAGATAGAAGTGGAGTCAGGCTCCTTTTCTATACAAGGAGTCAAAAGAAGCCCCTCAGAGATCCCAGCAAGCCTCCTTCCATCCCAATGTCAGCGAGGAGGTATGGACCAGAGCCCTGCCCTACAGGACAGAATGCACCCTCGGCTACCTGGACCTTCTGGAGCATGTCTTGGTGATTCTTCAGAAACCAACCCCAGAACTCAAGCATCAGCTGGCTGCTTTCTCCAAACGAGTCGCCGGTGCAGTCACAGAGCTCATCCAGGCAGCAGAAGCCATGAAAGGAACAGAGTGGGTAGATCCAGAAGACCCAACAGTCATTGCAGAAACAGAATTACTGGGGGCCGCAGCATCTATTGAGGCTGCTGCTAAGAAGCTAGAGCAACTGAAGCCAAGAGCAAAGCCAAAACAAGCGGATGAGACCTTGGATTTTGAAGAACAGATCTTCGAAGCTGCTAAATCCATTGCTGTTGCCACAAGTGCCCTGGTCAAGTCAGCCTCAGCAGCCCAGAGGGAGCTGGTGGCCCAAGGCAAGGTGGGCTCCATCCCAGCCAATGCTGCAGACGATGGCCAGTGGTCCCAGGGGCTGATTTCTGCCACCCTGATGGTGGCAGCTGTAACCAGCAGCCTCTGTGAGGCCGCCAATGCCTCAGTACAGGGACACGCCAGCGAAGATAAACTCATCTCATCCGCCAAGCAGGTGGCCGCATCCACGGTTCAGCTACTGGTGGCCTGCAAGGTGAAAGCCGACCAGGATTCAGAGGCCATGAGGCGGCTACAGGCGGCAGGTAATGCTGTGAAGAGAGCCTCAGACAATCTCCTCCGTGCAGCCCAGAAGGCAGCATTTGGCAAAGCTGATGATGATGATGTCGTAGTGAAAACAAAATTTGTGGGAGGCATTGCTCAGATCATCACAGCCCAGGAGGAAATGTTAAAGAAAGAAAGAGAACTGGAAGAAGCAAGGAAAAAGCTGGTGCAGATCCGCCAGCAGCAGTATAAATTCCTACCCACTGAGCTGAGGGAAGATGAAGGCTAAGACCAGGCTGGGATGGCCAGCCCCAGGAATGGCCCCACAAGCACTGGACAGATGGTATTCCTGAGAGCTGGGCACTTAACCTGGGAGCAGCTGCCTGCCTCCCTCTGGGGGAGGAGCCCAGAGCCTCTGATTCTCCTTCTAGCTCCTGTCTTGTGGGCACGAGCTGCATAATCATGACATCACACGGTACACGCCTCCCCTCAAACCTCACTATATCTCAAGAGAGAGGCACGCACATTTTTTGTGGACTGTTACCCAAAACAAGAAGTCAATATTATGACGCTCTCAGAAACCTTTGCTTTTGTTCATCATCCTTTAGGCCAACTCTGGGGCCTCTGTGAAATAATCTTTGGGGGTTAAAAAACATACAGTGGCCCTGAGGACCACAGGTACCACGGACACCCAAAGACATCCTTCTCCCTCGCAAGAGAAGATGGAAGTTAAGAGTTGGACATGGTGAATCAAAGCCAGGAAGCACAAACCTAGGTGAACTCTGGGCGGGGCCCTGAGGTCCTCCCTTCCATGTCTCGAGCACTGGCTCACCCAAGGGGTAAAGAATCTTATCCGTTTGCACGCCTTCTTGCTTCCTTGTGTAAGCTCCTTGTACAATCACTACCCATCTTGTATTGTGTGGCCCAGAAAAATCAAGCAGTTATTTTTATTTGTTCCTCCATCCTCCAAAAGGGCAGAATTGCGGGAAGCTGGCAGGGCTTGGCGGGCAAGAGCTGGAATAAAACACATGGGCTCCTTAAAAAAAAATAAATAAAATGACTATGAATTTTGTGTTAAGATTTTTCCTTATGGAGACAATACTTCACTATATATCAAGAATTCTCTTCCAAAAGGAGATACAGAATTGTGAGAGCCTGAAAATCCAAGCTGTGAGACCCTGAAAGGATTGATTGGGAATTTGGAATGCCTTCTCCCTACAAACTCTCAAGACACTGAGAATTTTCTGGAAAGGTTAATCAGTCCTGGCTTAACAGGAATTCAGATTTCTATCCTGGGTGTGGGGGCAATTTCACCCTAAACTGTGTGGGAGCCTGAGAGTAGACTTAGCAATTTGAAAGCTATTTACCGTTTAGCTCCCCTTCCCAGAATAAGGAGGTTATCTACCACCTTTATACCAAATATTGTCACGTGTTGATGTTTGTACTTTACTTTCTGCTTCACTTTACAAGACCAATAAAAACCTTTGTGAATGGAATCTTGGGGTTTGAAGCTGATGGAAGGCTACAGGTCCCCTAGTACCCCAAACCTCAATTCTGTGAAAATCAAGGAAGAGTATAACACACACACACACACACACACACACACACACACACACACACACACATATCCCAAGCTCCTAGAAACAATAGGGCTTGTAAAATTTCACTGTCTTCGAGTTTACTCATAGCTTCTATAACTCCATTTTGGTGACTCTATGCTAGAGGACTGCATACCCACTGACAATACTAGTTCCTTGAAGTTTGACATTTAAAAATGTATGTAGCCTTTGTTCCTCTCTGTATCTAGGTAGCAACCACAGTAACAATTGTAAAAATGATCATAGTAATTGATTATAGAAATAATCATAGTAGTAGTTACAGAAATTCCATGGCAACTGTCAGGTTGGTTCACTTATGATTGAGTACTGGATTGTTTTAGCCCACTTATGCTTGCTTAGTTGATATTAGGGGAACATGGTTACAATTGTTCAAATAACGTTAATATTAGATCAGCCTGACCACAAAATTCTGCTTCTGTAAACAGCTTGTTTAACCTGTTTATGACTTGTTCTACCTCCTGCCTTGACCCCTGCATCTGTGCTACCCTGACTGCCTGCTGTAGAATGCATATCTTCTACCTGTAAAAACCCAGCTAGCTTGTGAAGGAAAGTCCCTTAGGCACTTCTCTTCAATTAATCAGTAAAAGCCAAAAATGGAGGTATGACTCCAGTGATGGAGTACCAAGCCTTGAGCCAAAAAGCTAAGCAAGAGTGAAGCCCCAGTTCAAGCCATAGTAGTGGTCCACGTGCATGCGTGTGCATGCATGCACACACATACATTTATACAAAGACACAGACAGAGAAATAAAATAAAAACATACATGGAGAAATTTGGAGAAAGGTAGGGGATGCTGCAATTGCACTTAAAAATTTCAGTACACCTCCAAAGCTGGATAAGTGAGCAAAAGCCATGGAAGAGTTGAGTTTCTAGGATGTAAACATGCCATAATAGAGTATAGGAGAAGATTCCCGCTTCCAATGATTGACAGAAAAAATGTCTAAATCTAGATGACTGCAGAGGAAATGTGGACTACTCATATTAGACTTGGCAAGCTATACTCTCTAGAAAGGAATGCTGAAAGCGTATTTTAGTTTCTTTTCTTTTGTCATAGCAGAATACCTGAGACTGAGTAATTTATTGACAATTTAAAAAAATGATCTCAAATTTATGATCTGAACTTGGGGTATACAGGAAATAAATCATGCCTTAGTTCTCATGTTTAATGGTATTGGGGAGCCTCTCATTACTTAAGGCAGCTAAAGGGCAAAGTGGGTCAATAGACAAAAGATTTCCAAAAATAGTAAGAACAGAGCCAGGAAGGTAAATATTCTAATTTATATGGGTTCTCCCAAGTAGAAATCACTTTCAAATGTGCTTCCCAGATCCTAAAGTTCTTTTAGCATAAATAGGAAGGCCAGCTAATCTCAAATGGTGACAAAGACACCATTAATGGCAATTCTGGATTAGGTTAACACTGTAAGTGCTCAATGATGAACGAGTCATATGCCAGGCTGTGACAAAGGGTTCACTCTTTTAAGCAAGAGTTGTCTGGTTCTGGCTTAGTATTGATGTCTGAAGCTTACATCCAGGGAAGCTAGATATAGAAGGTTAATCTTTATCTTACTGTAATTTCATCAAAATAGATTTTTGCTGTTTTCCCTCACGTTCATGTATCTGATACTATTTAAAAGAATATACAAGAAATCCTTTCTACTTTGGTTAGTCAGGAGAAATCTCAGCAAGAAGAATCTCGGCCCTAAGACCTGGAACTATGGTAAGAGAAGGAGGGGAGTGCTAGGGGAATCCAAGTTCTGGGAGCTGCCTGCATGCCTCCCCTCCTGCCTGCCTATCTGGAAGAAATGGGTTCTAAAATGCCATGCTGAACTTTTGACGGCCCTCAGTTTTACCTCATGAATGGGTTCTACCAAATCTAAGGGAGGGATTATGACATAAGATAAATGTGGGTGGGAACTTGTTTTAGTCTTGCTCTCTGTCTTGTACTGTACATTCCATTCCTTTACTCCCCACTTTATTTTGTCATCCTTCCACCTCCCACCTTCAGTGATGGTGACAGCTATCATGATGCCATTAACAAAGCCTTACTGGATTCTACTTGTCCTTTGGTATTCTCCAACCTTGAACTTGGCTCTGAAAGTGCTAGGACGGAGGCACTTAAACACTGGTTTCTGTGACCTTGGCTTATACCCACCCTCACTCTGAGCTCTGTCTCTTTCCTCCTAAATTTTCAGGATAATCAGGATATTTTTGTTCATTTTTGGACTGGTGATTGCTTTTTTCCCCTTCATTGTTCTTTGGTGAGTCTCCAAAAGCCTTTACTCATGGGTGTTCTTAGCTTCATCCAATGTGATTTTAAAGTGGATCCAGGAGTGGAATAAGGGAGGGACCATAGTAAAACAAACGGAGAATGGAGCCCATCTTGCCACATTTATCTACAGGAATAGTATCATCAGTTGAAGATGTGTATCCTGGAAAAATGATTATTCTTATAGTATCATTATTATTATTTGTGCCAGTCCTAGGGCTTGAACCCAGTGCCTGGGCACTGTCCCTGAGTATCTTTGGCTCAAACCTACCACTTGAGCCACAGTGTCACTTCTAGCCTTTTTCTGAGTAGTTTACTGGAGATAAGAGGCTCACAGACTTTCCTGAAGGGCTGCTTTGATCTCAGATCTCATCTTTCTGAGTAACTAGGATTACAGGCATGAGCCAACATTGCCTGCTTTAGAAAAATTATTTTAAGCTAGGATCATTAACACCAAGAAGGGAAGTCCATCGTATTACTCATCTTCAAGGCTGTTCCATATGGAAATTATGATTTTTAAACTAAACCTCTGGGAAATATAACAAAACCAGCAGGGAAGTCTAGGGGAATATATTTCTCACTGAGTGTTCCAAAAAGAAAGATTTTTCTTACAGTGATGTCCTTGTCACAGGCCCTCATTCCATGGTATGAGTCATTAATTAGAAAAACAACTTTTTTCCAACTTTGCTGTGATAAAAACCATAATAAATAATTTTACTCTTTTAGATAGGCAGTTCCAGTGGCTTGTGCCTGTACTCCTACCTGCCTATAATCCTAGCTACTCAGGAGGCCAAGATCTGAGGATCTAGGTTCAAAGTCAGCCAAGGCAGATGAATTTGTAAAACTCTTACCTTCAAAGAACTGGCAAGAAGCTGGAATAGAAATACAGCTCAGGTGGTAGAGTGCCAGATTTTAGCAAAAAGCCAAGTGAGAGTGTGAAGCCAGGAGTTCAAGCCCATTACTGGCACAATAAGTTAAGTACATAAATAAGCAAATAGATAGCTATGATAAATATGTATACTTTGGTAAAACTGAAGATACCACATTGTCATGTAACTATCACTGCCATCCACTGCCACTAGTCTTGATACACTGAAACTCTTATAGCTATCAAACACTAACTCCCTGTTCTTCCTCCTACAGCCCTGACAACCTTCTTTCTCTATGATTTTGGCTATTCAAAGGACCTCTTATGAATGGAGCCATATGTTTCTGACTTTTGATGGCTGTCTTTTTTCACTCAGTTTAACCCTCAAGGTCTCTGATTGTGTCAAATTTTCCCTTTTTTTCTAAGGTTGAATAATATTCTATTGTATGTATGTGCAGCATTCATCTTACCACCTATCTGTTGATGGACACTTGGGTTCCTTCTATGTTTTAACTTTTGTGACTAATTCTGGTATAATGTAAGTTTACAGATAACTTTTTTTTTTTTTTTTGCCAGTCCTGGGGCTTGGACTCAGGGCCTGAGCGCTGTCCCTGGCTTCTTCTTGCTCAAGGCTAGCACTCTGCCACTTGATCCACAGCACCACTTCTGGCCATTTTCTGTATATGTGATGCTGGGGAATCGAACCTAGGGCCTCATGTATGCGAGGCAAGCACTCTTGCCACTAGGCCATATCCCCAGCCCTATAGATAACTCTTAAGACTGTGCTTTCAACTAAGTCAAAGCCTAACACAATGCGTACTAGGAAATGGGTACTTGCAGAGCAGTGATCACAAGGAGGGGAGTAGAAAAACAAATACGAAATGAGTAGAATGCAGACAAGAATGCATTTTATATACCACAGAACTGAGGAAATAAAGGGAAGGGGTAGGTGGAAGAGGGTGAAGATGTTGAAGGGATGACACAGATCAAGATGCATTGAATAAATTGCTTTGTTAAGTGGCGAAAAAATCAACATAGAACCTCAAAATTAAGAAAAATTAGAGAAAGGGTAGAGTGGGAGAGGTAGGTGAGAATGATAAAAGGAGTGACACTGATCAAGAGGCCCTACATTCATAAACTGGTTTATGGTGAATGACAATTCCTTAGAACAACTTTATAAAGAAAACAAAAATATATTTTTAAAAAACTGCTTTCAGTTCTTTTGTTTATAACCAGAAACAGCATTAGTGATCATCTTACTTTAAAATTTTTATTTGAAGGGATAGCACCCAGGCTCAGAGTTCAAGCCCTACAAACAACCAAAAATTTAAAAAATCATCCTTAAAACAGGATCTCACTATGTTCCTAAGCTGGCCTCAAACTTGTGATATTTTTGTTTCAGCCTTCCAAGAGCTATATTTTTTCCCCTTCCCTCTTTCCTTCCTTCCTTCTTTCCGTCTTTCCTTCCTTCCTTCCTCCTGTCCTTCCTTCCTTCCTTCTTTCCTTCCTTCCTTCCTTCCTTCCTTCCTTCCTTCCTTCCATTGTCTCTCTTTCTCTCCCTCTTTTCTCTTTCTTTCTTCCTTTTTTCTTAGTACTGGCAATTGAACTCTATTTAATGCTGGCTAAGCAAGTACTCTACCACTTTAGACATGCTCTTGGTTTGGTTTGGCTTTGTGTTTTTTGTTTTTGTTTTCCCTGTCCTGGGGCTTGAACTTGGGGCTTAGGCACTGTCCCTGAGCTACTTTTGCTCAAGGATAGGACTCTCCCACTTGAACCACAGCACCACTTCTGTTGATGTGGTACTGAGGAATTGAACCCAGGGCTTCATGAGTGTTAGGCAAGCACTGTACCACTAAGCCACATTCCCAGCCTATGTTCTTGGTTTTTAACTTTGGGGGAGGGGATAAAATAACTTTTTTTCTATACCAGCTGCACCATTTTACAATCGTACCAACAAATCACAAGGAATTTAATTGCTTCTCTTCTCACCAGTTCTTGCTAGGTCCTGTTTTGTTTTCCTTTAAGTAATAACTTTACTAAGGAGTTGAAGGTGGAATCTTATAATTTGGATCTGCATTTCCTTAATGTGCAGTTATACTAAATTTCTTTTCGTGTATTTATTGGCTGTTCACATACCTTTTTTGGAGAAGTGTCTCCTCAAGTCTTTTGTCTATACTAGAAATGGGTTGTTTGTATTTTTAAAAATTATCTTTAAGTAGTTGTACAAAGGAGTTGCCATTCAGTAAAGCAGTTTATTAAGACAATGCACCTTGATCAGTGTCACACTTTCATCATTCTCCCCCATTCCTTGCTGTTTGGATTTTGGGTAGTGAGCCTCCAAGCTGGCCAAATACGACTGTTCACCACTAGGTGACTGCAATGGTGCATCAAGACTGCCATTTCCTGAGGGGGGAAAGCATTGCCCTCACACTGTTCAGGGTCGAGTCCTCTGAGGAGGGTCTCAGGATTGGGGTGTGGAAAGTGTTTCTGCCCTGAGAGAACCAAGGCATTTCTGTACCAGATAGGGTGGGCTGGCCTGAGTGAAAATTAAGAGAGCTGATGATCTGATGTGAGTCAGGGTTCTGTCTTCAGCCCTAGTTTCTGTCCCCTTACAAGATTTGCAAAAACATGTATGCATGCTCAGGCCTGTGCACTACTCTACAGTGTCTCCATATGTCCTAACCTTACCACAAACCCCTGCACTTGCACTAAGCATCCTTCTTTCCCTCACCTCTATCCTTGAGCTGTCAGGATGATGCCAGTGACAAATTTTGCAATCACAGTTCCCCTACTTACTGTAATACTAAAGCATGGGTGGTCATGAATGAATGGTAGGGGAACTAACTAGGCAGGAACTGTGGGATATATGGGATCTTAAGGAAAAAAATCTGTTGTTTCTTTTTAACTCCAAGACCTAAAAAAGAATGGTGTTGTGTTTGTTCTCTTCCAAAACTCAGTATCACCATTACTGAGACCATCCTAAAGAAACGTCCTGGACACCTACTATATACCCAACCCTTTCTTAATTCTTTCTGGTGCATGAACAGATATGTATGTTATAACGTTTCTGGCAAAGCCTTACTTTATCTAACTTTAATGTTTTACTGTCTCTCACTAGTCATTTCCTATGATGTGCAAGAAAAATAATATCAGCTAGGAAAACCATACTGAAAGATTTCCTGCTCTTGTGACCTATCTGTTCATCCACCTCTTTCCCCTAAGCTTCTTCTGTGGCTCATTTTACTTGACTTCAAGAGAACTAGGAAAGAGATTTTTTTTTCCTTAACATGCATTGATGCTGAGAATTCACAAGAGTGCCTGGAAGAGGATGATATGGGGAAGAGAAACAACAATGGAAGCAGGGGATGGAGAAGCAACTAACAGGAAGCAAGTACCAAGAAATTATCAGATTTTAGGAGAGGTGCAAAGCAGTCAACATCACTGTTTTCCATGCTCTGTTGCAGCCAAGTGCTGACTACTAACAGAGTGTAGCCCGGCTGCTTCACTGGTTCCCAGAGCTCTATGTCTCATTTCTCTTGCTCTTGTCCTGTTCTACCTTGTAGCAGCAGGTGGAGGATGGGTCAGAGAAGGAATCCTTCTCCGTGCAGCCAGCCTTTCTCTGCCTTCCTCAACTTAGCATTTCTCTATGTTCTTGGTGGTAATGTTAATCTTAAAATACCACAAGCCATATCTTGAGCCCGAGTTTTGAATAATACAAGTGTTAAATATTCTCCAAAACAATAGATTCCTTCTTTAGGAAGCCCACACTAGTGACAAGAGACTGTTTTGAAGGAACAATCCACCTGTGGCCTAAATGGGCCTGCAAAATTAACTGGCAAAACAATTTGGAGTGGAGACAAAAATCTTTGATCACTGGAGCAGAGCCAATGGCTTCTTCATACTTTAGAGTCACTCTGGCATATAATTGCCCTTAAGAAAGTACAGAATGGCTACCATTGCATTCAAGTGGCACAGGCACTTTTAAAATGTTGCTCTTGCTCTTGTTTCTCAGATAAAAGCATGTACATGAACAGGAGGAGAAAGGGAAGTAGGGGAGTGAGGTGCTTATAATAAAATTCAGACACAGATTTTAAGCACAATTTCACTATTGACAAGTTTTAGTGTGTGTGTGTGTGTGTGTGTATGTGTGTCTGTGTCTGTGTGTGTGTGCCTGTGTCTGTGTTTAGTGCTGGGTATTATTAAATCCAATGCCTTGGAAAGCCAGACAAATGTCCTCGCACTAAGCTAGATTGAATTCTCCCTTACCTTTTTCTCTTCATTTGTCTGTATCCACTCCCACTTCCCCTCACCTTCATTTCAAAGACAACATGGACCTACATGTACAGAATGGACAGAGTGACAAGTGGAACTCTGGGAAGGATGTAGAAATATAACAGTTCTTCAGGGTGGTACATGCTGTTTCTAGGAATCACTTTTGTTAATCCATATTCAATAAGTCTGAGATATGCTGATGTAAGCCAGGCTAACCAGATCTCATTATTGTGGGCTTCCTCAGAATATTTACCCAAAATACTAGTGTAACTTGTGAATGTTATACACATAATTGCCCAAATAGAGCTGACTTTGGAAAACAATTTATTTTTTTGCTCAGTACATCTTACAGTGTTTGGAGGAAATACTGCTTTAGGCACATAGAATAAATCTAAAAGAAAGTAACTTGAAAATTTTGACTCAGGATATAAAACATAGAATACAAGTGGTATAACATAAATAAGTAAAGAAATTATAAATAAAACAGATAAGTACTTTAAAAGCCAGAGTGTGATTAGGACTGTAGAAAGTACAAGCCATTGAACAACTACTAAATGATAATAAAAAAAATTAAAGAAACTGTAAGCAAGTAGAACATAAAATATTTAAATATTTCTAAGTGATCTCTATATCTTTAAGCACTATAATCTTAAACTCCTTCAAAAAGTTTTGTTTAACTTTTCCCCCCATTTTCTTTAGATCAATGACATGACAAAGGTTTTATGTGTCCATCTAGGTCTAAAATTAGGGTGAGAGTTTTAAAAGATTCATTGGAGATTGGAAGTTTGGTACAAGTGGTAGAGCACCTACCTAGAAATCACAAAGACCTGAATTCAAATCTCAAACTGCCACTAAACAAATTAACTGAAGATGCCTTGGTAGAGTTACATCTCCAATATGTCCACACAGTAAGTAACATTAGCAGTTGAAAAGCAGTGCTAATTTTCCTCATTGGTACTCTCTTACATAATCATTAATATATAGAAGTTGTGGGGGTTTGGGGGGAATTATTTTTGTTTGTTTTTTTGGCCAGTCCTGGGCCTTGAACTCAGTGCCTTAGCACTGTCCCTGGCTTCTTTTTGCTCAAGGCTAGCACTCTGCTACTTGAGCCACAGTGCCACTTCTGGCCATTTTCTATATATGTGGTGCTGAGGAATTAAACCCAGGGCTTCATGTATATGAGGGGAGCACTCTTTCACCTAGGCCATATTCCCGGCACATTGATGGTGGTGGGGGGCGATTAACTGGTCCTGGGGCTTGAACTCAGGGCCTGGGCTCTGTCCCTGAGACTCTCTGAGCTCATGGCAAATGTAAGGTGATGTAAGGCTGGCCAGAAAGAAAACCCACCATATGGTTCAGGCAGAGAAGAGTTTATGGGTGGGGTGGGGGGAGAGCAAACTGCCAGCCCACACAAGATGGAGGCATGGGGAGACAGAGAGGAAAGAAGAAGAGAAAAAGAGAGCAAGAGAGAGTAAGAGAGAAAAGGAAAGAGAGTGAATGAGAAAAGAGAGCAGGGACTGTGTTGAGACTGATTATATAGGAAAGGTGGGAGATATGGCCAGGTGGATTGGCTGTGACCTCAGAGAAGGAGGAGGTAACTGCCTCCAGGTGTTTCAGTTACCTAGGTAACCCAGGTGCAGACTTAAATAGGTCTGGGTGTCTGTGTGGACCCCTCCCTTGGGTAGACCTTACAACTACCGTACTATCACTTGAGCCAAGCACCACTTCCTGCTTTTTCTGTTTATGGGGAACTGAGGAATCAAACCCAGGGCTTCATGAATGCTAGGCAAGCTCTCTATCACTAAGCCACATTCCCAGACCAGACATTGTGAATTACGTATATATTTTCCCCCATGAGATTCAAACTACTTGGACTGAAAAGTAAATATAGCATGCATACATTTTTAATTTTCTTGAACTGACATTAAGAAAAAGAAGTTGGGCTAGAATTCAAATGGTGTAATTCTTTAGAAAGGCTAACTCACAGTGCACCTAAATATACACCAGGAAACTAGTATTCTAAAGTGGAAGTGGGAATGGATGTAGACAAATGAGAAAAAGGGAAGGGAGAATGCAATCCTAAGTCAGAGCACATCCTACAAAATTAAGAAAACTGTGGGAAGGGAATGGTCAGAGGGATGAGGGAGAATGATAAAAAGGGAAACACTAATCAAGATGTGATGTATTTAAAAACTACTTTGTTGAATGGCAAATCCTCTGTACAACTACTTAAAGATATATATTATATATATATATATATATATATATTTTTTTTTTTTTTAAAGGTTGGGCTAGAGGCATAGCTCACACAGTAGAGTTCCTGACTAGCAAGTGTGAGACCCTGAGTTCAAACTCCAAACCACCAAAACTAGAAATACCAATTATTGTTAATATACACCAAAGTTGTTAATCTCTTCAGATAAAAAATCCTATCTTTATAGAGAAAAACCTTTGAAAAATTTGGGGGAATAACTAGGAGTGGTCAAAGTCTGTACTGACTTGTTTTTCTGGAAAGTTCCATTCAGACTGGTTTTCTTGGCTTTGTGAGATCCTCCTGTCTTCTATATTATAGCCTGATGGATGCTTGGTCCATAGTTGAAAATTCTGTGGGGAATTATCCACACATATCTCACCAGGAAAGATGATAGAAATACTATATAGTAATTCCAAACTGTCATTCTGGAAGGATTAAAATATCAAGGTCTACTTATTGACTTGTTGCTAAATATTTTAGCTGAGTGGATTTAGGTTCTGTCAGGTGAACGAGACAGCTGGAATTAAAACATGGAAATGACACTGTTGTCAAAACATCCAGTTTGTGTAAGAAAGGAACAAGATGAAGCTGTGGTATTAGGCTAGGTCAGATCATGGAAGGCCTCATATGCTAAGGTTTGGTGTTATTCAATGGCCCAATGTTTCCCAAACTGGAATAAGATTCAGATCAGTTCTCTCAGACCTGTCTTAACCTCAATGCCTCAAGCATGTGGGACAAGCACTCTATGATTTGAGGTACAACTCTAGCTGTTTTGTTTTGTTTTACCTTGGAGATAGGATCTCATTAACTTTGCAGGTACTAGCCTTGTAATTTGAGATCTTTCTGCTTCCATCTCCTGTTTAATTCCATTAAAGACATATACCACAATGGCTAGTTCTAACCTTTGAAGCTAAGATACTTACATTTTAATATTTATATATGTACATTTATGAAACTATGTATAGGGTCCTTAAGCTAACAGACCAAGAACTACAAAATTAAAACAAATCAACAAATTAGTTATAAATAAGACAACACAATCAATGTAATACTAATCCAAAGCACAATTTTGTTGTTGGTGAAACAAGATCATTGTTAATTTGTGTGTGTGTGTGTGAGAGAGAGAGAGAGAGAGAGAGAGAGAGAGAGAGAGAGAGAGAGAGACGTACACATGCATGCACGTACCTCAATTCTTGAACTCAGGGTTTGAACTGAGGGGCTGGCATTATTTCAACTCAATGTGAGACCACAGCATACACAGCTTCTTCTCTCTTTTTTTTTTCTTTTGTGTCGGTCATGGGGCATGAGCTCTGGGCCTGGGTGCTGTCCCTGAGCTCTTCAGCTCTACCACTTTGAGCCACAGCTCCACTTCCAGTTTTCTGGTAGTTAATTGGAGATAAAAGTCTCACGGACATTCTTGCCTAGGCTGGCTTTGAACTATGATCCTCAGATCTCAGCCTCCTGAGTAGCTAAGATTACAGGTATGAGCCACTGGCACCTGGCCCACAGCTTCTTTTCTTACAGCATGTTTCTTTTCTGGTGGTGGAGGGGGGTGAATGTGGTCCTAGGACTTGAACTCAGGGCCTGGGCATTGGCCCTGAGCTTCTTTTGTTCAAGACAAACACACTACCACTTGAGCCACAGCTTCTCTTCCAGCTTTTTTGGTGGAGATAAGAGCCTCACATCTCACAGATTTTGCTTCCCAGGCTGGCTTCCAACAGAGATTCTCAGATCTCAGCCTTGAGGTAGCTAGGATTACAGGCAGCGTTTTTACTCATGCCCTACTGTAATACTGACCTCCAGTCCCCCATCCCCCCACCCACGACTGTTTTTTGTTTGTTTGTTTGTTTGTTTTTGCCAGTCTTGGGACCTGAGCACTGTCCCTGCCTTTTTGCTTAAGACTAGCACTCTACCACTTGAACCACAGCACCATTTCTGCCTTTTTCTATATATATGCTGTTGAGGAATCGAATCCAGGGTTTCATGTATAAGTGACAAGTACTCTACCACTAGGTAATATTCTCAGTCCCCTGGTTTTTTTTTGTTTGTTTGTTTGTTCATTTTTTAAAGATTTTTTTTTTTGTCATCGGACTTGAAGTCTGGGCCTCAGTGCCATACCTGAGCTCTTGTGCTCAAGGCTAGAGCTCTACCACTTCAGCCACAGTGCCACTATAAGTTTTCTGGTGGTTAATTGGAGCTAAGAGTCCTAAACTTTCCTGCCCATGCTGGCTTTGAACCATGATCCTCAGATCTCAGCCTACTGAGTAGCTAGAATTACAGCCATGAGTCACTGGCACCCAGCACTGTTCATTTTTTAATTTGGCACTCTCTAAGGGACATAGTGCAGAACAAAATGATCTGGTTCAACTAAGGACTGATGCTAGACTTGCCTGCCTTCCACCCTGGCTTAAACTCACAGACATGCACTTGAATTACAGTAATTTAGGTGCTGTGGAAAATTCCTTTGTCTCAGGCAAGGCTTCAGGAGGCCATTTAGCTGGAGGCCATTTGAGGAATAGGTAGGATTTGGAGAAATGAAGAACATTCTAGGTAAAACCAAGAGTTGTGCATAGGGATGCTGAAGCCCTAGTGGCTTTAGGCATAAAGTACATGAACTCTCAGACACAGAGGGGTTGTGTGTGTTCTTCAATAAGTCAGTACTTAGGCAAAAGCAAGACAGACTACCAGAAATCTTTGGGGTTGTGTGCTGGTTCTTTTTCTTAATGATAGTATGCCAAAGCTAAGAGTAACTTGTTTTTCACTGATTTAGAAAAGGAGGAGGCATGGAAAATAAGCAGAAGTCAACTGAAATTTAATGTCATTATGACTGTATTGTTTTTTTTTTCTTCTTCCAAATTATTACTGGTAGAATTTTCCTCCAAGTTAGAACATTCTGTATCTAAGAAAGGCAAAAAAATTAGTATTCATAAATCCAGTGATCTTTACTTAACATTTTTTTTTAGTTCTCTCTTAGACTGGCTCTTTAGCCTTAGTTGGAGATTTCATAATTATCTATTTGAAATATTCTGGTGAGCTCAAGTTTTATTTTAAGGATTAAGGATATGGTTTTAGGGATTAAGGATGTAGTTATAATCTCTTACGAGAAACGACTTTAAGATGTATTCTGGGACTTAAAATCATTATAGAAATTGTGCAATATATCTCAGATTAGTGTGAGAAAAGCCTCTTTTCTGTCAAAGTAGTTTACTTTCTTTCTGTGAATCTTGTGAGAATTGTTTTTCTGAAAAGTTTCTGCTTTGGCACCTGTTTTTTTGTTTGTTTGTTTGTTTGCTTGTTTTTTTATTGGTCATGGGTCTTGAACTCTGGGCATGGGTGCTGTCCCTGAGCTGATCAGCTCAAGGTTAGTGCTCTACCACTTGAGCCACAGCACCACATAGGAGTCTCTTGGACTTTCTTGCTTGGGCTGGCTTTGAACTGAGATTCTTAGATCTCAGACTTCTGAGTAGCTAGGATTACAGGCATGAGCCACTGGTGCCTAGCATTATTCATTTTTTTAATTTAATTTTTCATTGTTGTTATAGAGGTAATGTTCAAAAGGGATAGAGTTAAGTAAGTCAGGTAAAGAATACATTTCTTTTTGGAAACTGTCACCCCTTCACTGTTCTCTCCGAGATTTTCCTTCCCATCCCCACCCACATGCTCATTTTCAACATAGTGTCTAGTGAGTACCACTGCTTCATTTGTTCATCCATTCCATTGGCCCTTGCTCATTACATTTTAGTTTCATCTATTTCATGCAGCACTTTAGAACTCTTATTATGGCTGGGAATGTAGCTTACTCATAGAGTGTGTGCCTAGCATGCATGAAACCCTGGGTTCGATTCCTCAGTACCACATAAAGAGAAAACTCCAGAAGTGGGGTTGGGAATATGGCCTAGTGGCAAGAGTGCTTGCCTCATATACAAGAAGCCCTGTGTTTGATTCCTCAGCAACACATATATAGAAAAGGGCCAGAGGTGGCACTGTGGCTCAAGTTGGCAGAGTGCTCGCCTTGAGCATAAAGAAGCCAGGGACAGTGCTCAGGCCCTGAGTTCAAGCCCCAGGACTGGCAAAAAAAAAAAAAAGAAAGAAAAGAAAAGGCCAGAAGTGGTTCTGTGGCTCAAGTGGTAGAGTGCTAGCTTTGAGCAAAAGAAGCTCAGAGCCAGTGCCCAGGCACAGATTTCAAGCTCCAGGACTGGCAAAAAAAAAAAAAAAAAAAAAAATCCTAATAGAAGTTCTGTAAGTATTAATTAAATTATATCCCATTAATTAAGCAACATCATTGTGCAGGTTGTGAATATGAGCAGAGGGACAGAGCCTGCTGGATTAAGGGTGAAAATGAGCAGCCTGCCTGTTCTGCTCTGCTTGCCAGATTTTTGGCTCTGGAGCACCCTTCTGCAGAGTTTCTTGCCTTGAGTTCCTTTTGAGTTGGTGTCCTTATTCCTATGTGACACATAGGAGGATGTGTTACCCAGAGCCATTTCTAACAATAGCAAAAAATGAAAAAAAATCCTTATTGCTTTTACCTATTTTGTTTAATAACTCTACTTTTAGGGTATTAGGCCCTGAAGCTTTTCAGACAAAAGTTATATGAATTTGTTTATGCTTTTTTTTTTCATGCAGAGTATTGCCTGTAAATCTGCTTGCTGTTAGGAAGGAGGGCAGGATGAAGATTATTTTGTTGTTTGCCTTATTTTTTTTCCTGCATAGTTACCCAGTGACTCTGTAAGAAGGCATCATTAGAGCTTCGTAAGGCTCAGTGGTCTCCTAGGCACTGGGTATGATAGGGTTTCTGACCTGAACCAGTTCTTGGTCTCCAGTGGCAACCCAGAGCTCCCTGGTGTAGATGACAGCAGTGCAGTTATTGATATAGAGTCCAGGTGTCTCTGCTGCAGCCATGTGATTGCATCTATATTTGAAGTGTATTGGAGATTGAGGTTGGCCTGCTGCCTTGTCGTGAGCTCACCATACCATCACTGCAGCAGGACTGCCACTGCCTACAAGGAAACCCTACTGAAGTGAAATACATACAGCCTGCTGGCATGTGTTAAAGAGCTCTCTTGTCAAGAGAGAAAAAATCTGTTGGAACTAGCTACCTTTTCAGAGCAGTTTTAAGTGCCCAAGCCTGTTCTGTTTAGAAACTTGAAAGTTCCAAATGGCCAGCGAAAAAACTTTTTCAATGAAACTGCTTTCTCTTTTCAGGTAAACTTCTGCTGATACTTTCTTTCATGTCTTAGCCATGTTTCCATCTCTTCTAATTAAAAGTAATAAGGCTAAGGACAAGAAATAGGGTCTCTGAAAATCTTTGTTGTGGTCTAGCTGGTTAGTTTCACACTTTCCTACTAATGTGAAGTTCATTTTGTAGACTGTTCTACTACTTAGTAGAGTTAAACTTGCCTGGCATTTCCCTTCTTGCTTTCCTTGAAGGGCTTACATATGTTTAAATTATTAAAGATTATTTTCTGAGTTAAGATTATGTTCTGAATTAGTTCAAAAATCAATTTAATTCTGGTAGTAGATATCAAATGAAAACTTTCTCTGACAAAGCCTGCATGTGGAGGCAGACAGCAAGACTCATTTATGAATTTATGTACTTTAAAAGGTGGATAGTATTATTGTAAAGGGTATCCTACCAGTTCTTCCATAGCTTCACCTGCCAGTGCTGTTATTTCTGGAGTTAGATAATTCAGAACAGAGTTCTTGGCTTCCCTTCAAAACATTAATTGCCCACTCTTCTGGTGCAGTGTTGGTTGTAGGATGGAATAGCTAGGCACTGCTAACAATCTTGACAACTGTACTTAACATGGAGTTCAAGATATGTTTGTCTTCTAAAGCCAATCTTGCCAAGGGGAATTCATGTGTGTTCTGCGTCATGGACATAGATACATTCAGACTTTGAGAGTAAGCTACAGAAAGGATTGCAATAAATGGTTGTAGTTGTAGGAGTTTTAAGAATCCCATACACTTTACAACCTTCTGTGTACTCTTAGTATTGTAGAGAGCTATCAAGTAGTCCTTTAGTTTTCTTTTTCTTTTTAAATAATTACTTCTTTATTGTCAAAGATATATAAAGAGGGGTTACAGTGTCATACGTAAGGCTGTGGGTACACCTTAGTTTTCTTAAATGTTGTGTCTCATAGTAGAAAACATCTAAGTTGCCCAGTAAGAGTTAGAAATATTGGGGTTGACATTGCCTAAGATATCATGTTGACAGAGTTTGGTTGAGTCCAAGAGAACAACAAGCACAAGTTCCACTTCTAAATCAATAGTTTTTGGCCAGACTGCATATTTAAGTTGCTTAAAGAATGTTTTGAGATAATTCCCAGGGGGCAGACCCTACCCTGACAAAATAAATTAGTCTCTGAGTAGAATATGGACATTGATGATATTTTAAAGCCCCTTTGGTAGTTCTAATATGTAGCTATTGCTGGTCACTTCTGCCTTAGGTCTCTGTTCCCTCAACCATTGTTCTCTTAACAAATATTTCCCCACCCTGTGTTTCATTGTAAATTTAATCCTTTGAAACCTTACCACATTATTTAAATTAATCTCAAACCACCAGTATAAGAGGAACTTTGAATGTGATGCTTGGAATTAAGTCTATGAAACAATTGAACATCCTTAAATTCCTTCTGATTATGGGATAAATAATAGACATGATTTACAGAAAAATTCCTCTTTTACTACAGTGATGTTCTTGTTGTACCCATTGGTTTTATGTCTTTGTTCTTGTGAATTGAATTAAGTGATAGTCATCAATATGAGACTAGAACAGCACAACTATAGATCAATGAGCTGTTACCTACAGTAGTTCTTTTTCCAAGCATGGAAATGCCAAATGGTAGGGCCAAGATTAATGGGTCCCCTAATTCTCTTCAAATGTTTTGTGTTAAACCTTTTTTTTTCTGTGACAAAAGGGTAAGAAAAGCACTTTAAAGAGGTAAGCTTCTTTTGGCTCATGTTTCACTTCATAGTTGTCTGATTCCATTGCTTTGGGCCTGTGGAAAGGCAGAACATCATGGTGGAGATGGTATAGTAGAACAGACTTGCTCAACTGACAGCTGCCAAGAACTGCATAAGAAGGAGCATAAGACAGGAAATGGCGCCTAAGAACATGCCCCTAGGGAACTATTCTATTTAGCTGTACTCCTGAAACTTTCTACCACTTCCTAGTATTTTACTCAGAGCATGAACTCCCTTGAGTGCCAGTGGCTCATGCCTGTAATATAGCTTCTCAGAATCAGAGATCTGAAGACTGTAGTTCATGAAGCCAGGCTGGGCAGTAAAGTATGTAAAACTTTTATCTCCAATTAAGTACCAAGACAAGCAGAAAAAAATTTATGAATGCAACAGATTAATCTATTAAGTCAGAGCCCTTTACATCTACCAGCTATGGACCAAGCCTTTTAAAACATGAGCATTTGTTTGGGGGTGGGGGATTGAGGATGGCAGGAAGGAAGGAAACATGCTTTACATCTAAACCATACCAAGCTTGGTTTGCTGACCTCCTTGACTCTAGTGGCAGATATTTGGAAGTTCTTAAGGGCAAAGTTTGACATGGTCAGGATCATGTTCACACACAGTGAGGGAGGAAAGTTGGGAATGATTGGGAGAGAAAATGTTTTCTTTAACCCAGTGGAGGTAGTTGATGGAGGAAAACCTGAAATTAGCTGATCCTAGGAGAACTTTGGATGTTTAAAAAACTGAGTTTTTACTTATAAGCAAATTTTAATTTTCCCCTCCCTAATTAAACATTTTTAATTTTATTTTCAAGGTGATGTACAGAGGGGTTACAGTTACATATGTTAAGTAGTGAGTACAAGTACCTTTCTTGTCATACTTTTTACACCCTTTAAATTGAACTTTTTTTTTTTTTCTGGCCAGTCCTGGGCCTTGGACTCAGGGCCTGAGCACTGTCCCTGGCTTCTTCCCGCTCAAGGCTAGCACTCCGCCACTTGAGCCACAGCGCCACTTCTGGCCGTTTTCTGTATATGTGGTGCTGGGGAATCAAACCTAGGGCCTCGTGTATCGGAGGCAGGCACTCTTGCCACTAGGCTATATCCCCAGCCCTAAATTGAACTTTTAATACAGTCTTGAGTACTGTCTCTGGTACAAGAGGTTTTCCTTGGAAGTCTGTCTTTCCAGATGTTTGTTGTAAAGGAAGCAATGGGCTGGGATCTCTACACAAAAGCTTTTCTTTCTTGGGCTGGAAGGTTGTGTAAGAACAAGTTGCTTGTTTTGTGTTTGTCCTAGGATCTTGTGAATTATGAAGATGAGTCCATGCTCCAGAACCACTGTTGGAGGCAGAAGGGGGAAGGGGTACGGGGGGGGGGGGGACAGCAGGCAGTATTGAAACCCTTCATTCCCCACCCCCACCCGAAAGCCAAGTGGTGCTTCTATATTGTCAGTCTGTTGCCATTTCTGCATTCAGGAACAACTTGGATGCCCCCTCAGCCCCAGAGCTTAGGAGCGCTCACCTGTTGTTATGCTGCTGTCAGGAAGGGATTGGATTGTTCAGCCTGGGGAGTGAATTCTAGGCCAAGATACCTTGTCCAAGGGCCTTAGTGCAAAGGGAAAGCCCATGATTACCCTGTCAGCAGATATTCCACTCTGGCAGCCTAAAATGAAATGGGAACTTGGATAAGCAGTAGCCATGTGATGTGATAGGTGCATTAATTATTACAGACACAAAGATATGGATGGCATCAGTGCCCACAGAGGATGGGGAGTCTCTTTTGCAAGTGGCTGTCTTTGCTTGTGTATTAATTCTCCTCAGATGACTGTATGCATGTGTTTCTGACTTTTGTTTGGGCCTTGGCTGAATTAAAGTCTCATGATTCCTTTTAGGCTCTCTGGTGCCAATACTCCTTCTTCATCACCACCATCTTGGTAGGTGGGGAAAAAAATAACTCAGTATCTTCTAGCCACATAGTCAGTGGGAGAATATAAGTGACAGTATTTTCTTGTTCAATTTTTTTTCTCACCTCTGGACCAAGCAGGACTTTTCCCTTGGAATAAGACTGCTTCCATGCCTCTCTTTTTGTTGAGCCATCTGGCTACTGAGGCAAGCCTTTCACATAGTTGTGCTCCTTAAAAGACTTAAAGAACCATGGGTGCCCTTTTCTCATCCCCGGAGAAGCCTTAACAAGTTACTTCTGGAAAAAAATTTAAAGTATAAAGTAAAAATCAGATGGCCTCATACAGTACATTTCCCTAGAACAGCATAATTAAGTACTGAAGCAGCTGTTTAAATAGGCTAGGTTACCTTAGCATTACAGATGTTTTGGGCCAGATAATTTTATGTTGTAAGGCTCTTCATTTGTAGGTCCTGAACAGTGTCTCTAGAGCTGCTAGCACACCTCCAGTGGTGACAACCAGAAGTGTTTCCAAGTGCCTCCTGGCAAGTAAGCTATCCCTCACCTGGAAATCGCCAGGTAGACTGCCAGACACGGCTATTGGCTATTGAGCACTTGAACTGTAGCTAGTCTGAATTGAAATTATCCTTAATTCATAAAACACATGTTAGATTTCAAAGACTAAATGTAAACCAAATACTTCATTTGTTAAATATCTCAATAATCCGTCAGGCAGCAATGGCTCATGCCTATAATCCTAGCTACTTAGGAGGCTGAGATCTGAGGATCAAGGTTCAAAGCCAGTCTGAGCAGGAAACTCTGTGAAACTCTTATCTCCAATTAACCACCAGAAAAACAAACCAGAAGTGGGGCTGTGGCTCAGATGGTAGAGTGCTAGCCTTGAGCTGAAAAGAGCTGAGGGACAGTGCCCAGGCCCAGTTCAAGCCCCATGACCCAGAAAACAAAATACAAAAAACAAAAAACAACCCATCTCAATAATCTTATAATGATTATGAGCTTAAAATGGTACTTTTTGCTCAGATTTAAGGGTGCCAACTTTTACTTTTTTTTTTTTTTTTGGCCAGTCGTGGGGCTTGAACTCAGGGCCTGAGCACTGTCTTGGCTTCTTTTTGCTCAAGGCTAGCACTCTACCACTTGAGCCCCGGTGCCATCTTCTGGCTTTTTCTACATATGTGGTACTGAGGAATCAACCCTAGCACTTCATGTATACAAGGCGAGCACTTTACCACCAGCCATATTCCCAGCACCCAATTTTTATTTTAATAAATACATTCTGCGCTGAAAATGCATGCACACGTATGCACAATGGCACAATGGCCCGGGAGCTTGAACTCAGGGAGTGGGTGCTGCCCCTGAGATTCTTTTACTCAAAGAAAGCTAGCACTTCCGGTTTTTTTTCTAAATAGTTTATTGGGAATAAGACTCCCATGCACTTTGTTGCCTAGACTGGCTTCAAACTGCAGTCCTCAGATCTCAGCCTCCTGTGTAGCTAGGGCTATTGGCATGAGCTACCAGTGCTTAGTGAGAAATATAACTTTTGCAGGGCTGGAGTTGTAGCTCAGTGGTAGAGCTTTTGCCTAGCTCATGAAAGACCCAGTGTAACAAACACACAAAAAACAACAAAAAAACCCAACTTTTAATGTATAAGTGTTTTAGTGTTAAATTGAAATCCTAACTTTTATTTTAAAATGTAGATCCTAGAAAATTTTAAATTATATTGTATAGCTTTCATTATTTATTTGCTTTGGTTAGTTGATTGATCTGGTGCTGGGGTCTAACCCAGAGCTTTGTGTATCCTAGATAGGTAGACAGATACACTATCATCAAGCTTCATCCCTAGCCCCTTGCATTACATTTCAATGGGCTGGCACTGAATTAGAGTTGATATCAGTATGTAATGCGTCAATTGCTCCTGTATTAGGCCATTTAGAGCCCTTTGAGCCAATGTTGGTTGTTTCTGAGTTCTCACCGTATAGACCACTCTTCCTGCCTAAGTTTCTTGAGTGCTGAGATTATAGGTGCAGACCCCATTCCTGGCTAACAATTGGATTTAGATAATTCTTTTTTTTTGGTAATATTTTCCTTTTTCAGTACAGTAAAATTAGAGACATGGTATGCATATGATGTTAGCTATTCCCATTTTTTTTCCTACTGATGGTACAGAATCAGTTTGGTGTTCTTACAGTGTATATTTATTTACATTTCCTTCTTTCCCATATTGGATTTTGTCTCTCTTTACCGAAGTATATAATTATATCTTAATATTGAAGGTATGCTTTTTGATTGTTGATATTATATGTTTGTTTCCTGCTGTACTATGGACAGTGTCTGTACATCATAGACCTTCAGTGAATGGATTAAGAAATATTATCTCACTAAAAGCATAAGGTTTGAAATATATGAGATACCTAATTAATTCTTTAACTTTATCCTCTTCTTTAACACTAATTTCATTATGCAATACGTTTTCCTTTTCTATTTGTAACCATTTGTCTTTGATAAGTTTTTGCCTTTTGGAGGAAATGGAAGCTAGCTCCTTTCCCTAATTGTGCTATTCAGTATTTTTCTACTTATTTCATCACTTATGTCATTTTTTTGTTCTGTTTTGGTTTTTTTGGCCAGTCCTGGGGCTTGGACTCAGGGTCTGAGCACTGTCCCTGGCTTCTTTTTGCTCAAGGCTAGCACTCTGCCACTTGAGTCACAGCGCCACTTCTGGCCATTTTCTGTATATGTGGTGCTGGGGAATTGAACCCAGGGCCTCATGTATATGAGGCAGGCACTCTTGCCACTAGGCCATATCCCCAGCCCCTGTCATTTTTTTTTTGTAAACTTAATTTTAATTATACATTCATGCTGTGGTGACAACAACTTTCACATTATTTGTAGGACTAATTTTCTCAATTTAAAGGGCACAGTCACGAAGACACATTAACATTTACATCAACAAACAAATGTAGAAATAGGACCCATCTGAAATCTTAAACAGAAAACATTTGAATATGGATGACTCAGAACATATTTTTGTCCTGACAAGTACTTTCACTTTTCACTAACTGTCTCACTATGATGGCACTTTTAGGGTCTCAGTGAATTCTTAATATCTATTCAATCTGTAACAAATGAAATCAAGCATTCACATAACTGCAAAACTGAACATCTCAGGTTTTTACAAACATTTCAGTTTTTAAAAGTAAATTCTATTATAAGTCCTACCTTAGTATTTCAGTTAGCCCTGTGAAAATCACAGCCTTTTCTTCCTGCTCATTGACCATTCAGTAATTCAGCTATTTTATATGAGATACATGGGAATTTAACCAACTATTATTAAACTGAGCAAAAGCCAGCCAATCATAGTGCTAAAATATTATCAAAGTGACTGGTTTCTGCAATGGGAATTTTTAGTTTAAAAAAAGAGCGCATATATAAATAAAATGGAGCGATGTAAAATTGGTTTGCCTTTAAAAGTTTAGTTACTCTTGTAGATTTGTGCACTTATTTTTAAGCATCTGGTCTGCAAGGATCCTTTATTCTGAATATGAATATTTGGAATGTTTATATTCATCAAAATATAATTCTGGGAAGAAACCAACACATTTGCATTTTCTGTATTGTTTTATAAATTTAGGTCCTCGATCTTAAGACATCTTATTTTTTCAGTCCTAAGGCAGCACATTACTTCCTAGCTTATTTCATGACCTTCAAAGCTAATTATTAATTAGCCAAAAAAGCAACTGATTCCTGTTTATACTCCCACAGTTATGTTTCAAGGTTGGTTGGAATCCATTAGATCTTGGTTTCTCAAAATGTACTTATCTAGGTCAAGAAAAAAAGGGGCAGAAGGCAACTTCACCCAAATCATGTAGCAGTGTTAAACAAATTCAGCTTTTGAACCAACATTAAATCATTTGTGTCTCCAAACTTTCCCTTTGTAACTTTTCTTATAGTTATGTCACTTTGCATTTTGGCCAAAGAGAGCTATTTTCTTTTAGCAGACAAAGATCATCTTCTGAAGAAACACTATTTTATATCTGTGGAGTTGTCTCCATTTCAGTAGAGCACTAACAAATCATTATGTATGTATTTTGCTTATGTTGGCCTCTTAAAGGCAACTACATTGCTCTGAGTATGTTTTTATTCACCATATATAATTATAGTCAACTAATTGTTTTTAAACTGGCTTATGCCCACGATTCAAGAAGCCTAACAACAATCAATTAACTGACAAAAATGAAGCCATAGTTCTTAAGTGTAATATTTTAAAACCAACTTTATATTATTACTTGTTCTTGAGCATTTGTAAGTAAAATACTTTGACTAGGAAAAAAAAACAAACAGTTGGTAACACATCAAGAATAGATCCATGAATGTCAAAGTAACTAAATACTGTTAAGCCATCAAAATTAGTTTAGATTGTTACTCAAAAAGTTAGCTATTTCCAACAATTTTATTTTCCCTTTAAAGACTATATTATTTTTTTTTCATTTTTAAGGGTCATATTTTCTCTTAGGAT
Source organism: Perognathus longimembris pacificus (assembly GCF_023159225.1). Classification (NCBI taxonomy): domain Eukaryota; kingdom Metazoa; phylum Chordata; class Mammalia; order Rodentia; family Heteromyidae; genus Perognathus; species Perognathus longimembris. The sequence goes on from NC_063178.1 coordinate 39,432,377, forward strand.
TATCATAAACCATCCTTATAGCTCTCAAGTGAATCCTAACCTAGCCCAATGCTCATATTCACAAGAAAGGGATACACATTAGGTTGTTTTAGGAATGTGCGCTTCTCCCACCCCAAACTGACAATGCACTACAAATTATACCACACATTTTGTTATATGAATTTGTAACAAAGTGCTCATGCTTTCCCATTAAACAAAGTACAGTAATATGCTGTAGTCTTAAAACACTTCATGAACCCTGAAGTGATTCTCTATGGAAGGAGCTTTCTTTGCAAAGTGAATCTGGCTAGTCACCTGCACACCAAAATTTCTAAGTATCTGAACAAATTTCTTATGCTCTTTTCCAATCCAAGATCTCATTGGATCACTTACTTGGTAAGATCTTACATGGGTGTGAACAGTAATTCCAGTTTGTGCAAGTTCTTTTAAGACTTCTGGATATGTAACCCAAGTATTGCATCCTCCAGAATGACCACCATCCAACCAATACATTGTTTTTATGCTTTTGATGAAAGCATCTATGTTCTTGTCTTTCTTGGCTTCTTTTAATTCAAAAAGTAACTGACTCAAAACAGCACAACCTTTACTGATTCCAATCAGAGTGAAAGATGCACCTTTTAGTGATGGTGTAGAACCACTCTCACTCATGGTTGATTCATCAAATCTTTTACAGGTCTTCTCTTTTTATACCTGGCAACCATTACGAGAAGAATTTGATCTATAGTCAGATGCTTTGGAGTCCTTATTCCAAACATTCGCATTCTTCAGCAAACCATTCTGACTTAAGTTAAAAGCATTAACTAACAACATATAAAGGTGCTTAAAAGCTCCAAAGTCAGTATTATGTTCTGGGGTACCAAACATGTTGCTTTTCACAAAGTTGTCATAGCAGCTGAATTTGTGCAAATGCATCTGGGAGCACTTTATCACCCAAATATAACTATTGGGGAACCGATGAGCTAAAATGGTGGCAACGTTTTCTAGACTCCAACTTTCCCACTGATAATTCTCAGGATGACGAGTCATAATTTCATGGTAATTCTGCACATCCCCGGGGAAATAGAGGACTTGATGCTGGGGCTCCTGGGCGGCCAGGTCCACGGGGAGGCCCCGCGGCTCCAGTCTCTCCCCCGCCGCGGGCGGCAGCAGCAGCAGGTCGTTGACGCGCTGCGGGTCAGATCCGAACACCGAAGACACCGCAGGCACCGCGGGCGGCGGTCCACCGCCGTCGGGGCGCACCCCGCCCCGCCGCTGCCCCCGGGTTCATGGGTTGGGCTTGCCGGCAGAACAAGGTGTTTCGGGTCCCAAACCGGTGCAGCAGGAGCACCAGCGGCGGGGACCGCAGGAGACCTAAGCGACACAAGGGTGTCCGCAGCCAGAGCGGCTCGGAGAAGGTAGGGGCGGAGGGTGGGAGTCGGCCTGCAGCCTAAAGGCCCGCGGAAATGGCCAGGGCGGGAGCCGGCGCCTGGGGACTGCCGCACCACGGATCAACGTCCTCGCGCCACTTACGTCATTTTTTAAGGGTTAGTTTCAGATGGATTTTTTTTACAATATGAAATGTGGGTCTCAGTTCATTCATAAGCTGGTATTGATTTTCTCACAGTGCTCACTGACTCACATATCTAAACACTGCCATGTTATGTATGTGCTCACGTAGTACCTCAACTAGCTTGGATATATTAAATTTTTTTCAGTTGGTTCATTTCCAGTGTTTATAACTCACCTTGTAGAGTGTTGATTTTGGTAGTATATAAGTATTTTTACCTTTAAGCAGGCTCTTTTTTTTTCCTCCTGATGTGCTGGGTCTTAAAAGCCCTTCTAGGGAGGCTAGAAGGAAAGAGAAGTTAAAGTTAGGAAGCACATAGTTACAAATACAAGACATCTGTGCAGTTACTGGCAGGTTGATAGATGCTTTAATGTTATGTTTAAACATGAGTCTTTAATACATCTCTAGCGTCTGCTCATCTTTGGTTTACAAACAATTTAGGATGGGCATTTTTGCAATTAAGTAAAATGCTTTTACATTCTACTGTGTTAAGTGCAGAACTGTGGTAGACTTTGCAAATTTCCATTTGCTTATAATGAGGCGAGTTAGGAAAATCAGTTAAAATTTATTTTATTCCAGTACTTCCTCTGGTGAAGAGAAGGAAGCTCTTTATGAAGGTATATGTTGGATAATTAGAATTTATTTGCTTTTTTTTTTGGTCAGTTGTGGGGCCTGGGTGGTCTGGGCGTAGCTACCCCTGAGCTCTTCAGCTCAAAGCTAGCACTCTACCACTTGAGACACAGTGCCACTTTTGGTTTTTTTTGGTGATAAATTGGAGATAGAAGTTTCATGGACTTTCCTGCCAATGCTGGCTTTGAACTGCAATCCTCAGATCTCAGCCTCCAGAGCAGCAAGGACAATAGGCATGAGCCACAGTGCCCAGCTTTCCTTCTTTTTTGAAAAGCATATGCATAGTAATTTAGAGCAACTTAAGCATGGACTCAAATATGTACTTCCATCTAATACCTATTTGACTCCATTTCTTCCAGCTGTAAAAGAGGAGTAATATACAGGGTTGGTACAAGGGTCACCAAGTTAATGTCTATAAAGCAGTTAAGACAGTGTCGGATACAGTAACTGCTATGTTGGTTTGTTTTGAAGTAATAGCTGCAAAACCAGGTGTGATGGTCGACTCAGGAAGCTGAGACAGAAAGAGTTCAAGGACAGCCTAGGGTAAGTAGATTCTTTGTTGTTTTTTTTCCCTTCAGTCATGTGGCTTGAACTTTGAGCCTGAGTGCTGTCCCTGAGCTCTTTGGCTCAAGGCTAGTGCTCTTTCATTTGAGCCACAGTGCCACTTCTGGTTTTCTCATAGTTAATTGGAGATAAGAGTCTCACAGACTTTCGTGCCCAGGCTGGCTTTGAACTGCAATCCTCAGATATCAGCTACGTGAGTAGCTAGGATTACAGGCATGAGCCATCAGCACCCAGCTGTTTGTTTGTTTTTTTAAAGAAACTGGCACAAATTTTCTTCTCATATTCAAATAAACAGTTTGCTATTATACATACATGCTAGTCATGAGCTTTGACTATGAAATTGCCCTTGCTTCCTCTCTTTCTGTCCAGTGTCCCAGGGAAAGTTGGATAGAGGCAGCCTCAGGTCAACAAAGTAGAACTGAAACACCAAAGCTAAATAGCAGTTCATTTTGCAATAATACTAGAATACATATTCTAATATTTTATAATAAAGCTATTGGGGAAAACTTGGTAAGTTTCTAGTAGGTGTTGTTTTTTCCATTCCCCTTGTAGTATTGGTGTTTCAACCCAATTGACTCACACATGTTAGGCAAGTGCTCTAAGTTACACCCCTGCCCCAGTTCATGCTCTAGGAACCATAGTCCTAATCTTATTCTTGTTATGGGGCTAAGGAATATTACAGAGTATGAAGGAAGGGATTCCCTGTCCCTCAAAGAGTTCACTGTTCAGAGACAGTCTCAAGCAAAAAGATGGATTTATTGGGGAAGCATAAAGCGAACTAACCGGCCAGGGACGCAGCACAGACTTGGGAGATGCCACCGTGACCCCGAGCAGTCCTCTAATTGGTGTTTGTAAAGGTAAAAGCGTAGCGCAGATGTAGGGGCTTGATGCAGGGTTACAGCAAACTACAAGTGAAGCTCGCATGGTATAGATGTAGGAGGTTGATGCAGGGTGTAGAGCAAATAACAAGCAAGCCATTTGCAGAAGCAGAATTTGGGGTCAGGTTGACCTAATAAGATGGAGTCAGGTCTATCCCCCCCAACATTCCCTACCATGTTTCCCTAATCATGATGGAGTCAGCTCTACAATTCTCTTACTAGTGGAGGAGTGTATCCATGTAATCCAGAAAGAGAAAAATGAACTAATTATTTATTATACTCAATAAGAAAAAAAAAAAACTAGAATGTCTTAACAGAAGTGAATGGTTAAGATCGTGATTAGTGATTCGGTATTAAAATGCTAACTACACATACATAGTGTGCAGAGCCACATAAAATTATTTCCATTGACTCTGTACTGTGCAAGGAGTCAGGGATGCAGATGAGTAGGACAGCTTTCCCTCCAAGTGTTCTTGCTGGAAGTATCCTGTTGCAGAGTTATAGGGGTGAGAAGACCCAATGGGAAGGGGAACGAGGTGACCCTAGAGATGGGCCAGTTAGATGAAAGAGGAAGTAGTTGAGATGGGCTGTACGGTTTATCAGGGGAGCTCAGGGTAGTATTGTTAGTATGTATGAAGTGTTTTCACAGTATTTTTCATTATCCCTTTAATTCTTTTCAATACTGTGTGCCAGGTACATGCACCAAGTAGTTGTGAATGAACTGAAGCTTCAGTAGCTGAAGGCTGATGGCAGAATGAGCATTCAGACCCTGTCTATCTTTTGAAATCTGCACACTTCACTTTTGTCTCCAGCTAAGGGAGAATTCTACCTACAGACATAGTACTATGTAGTTTAATCCAAAGAGATAATGGGTTTTTGAAGTATAAGAATTCTTTTGAATTTTTGTCTATTTGTTTTGTTATCTAATATTTGCATTTGAGAGTTTGTACTAGCAGCAAAATATATGGTGGGTTGTTGTTATTTTGTGCCAGTTCTGGGGCTTGAACTCAAGGCTCTGGCCGCTGTCCCTGAGCTTTTGTGCTCAAGACTAGCATTTTGCCACTTAAGCCACAACTCCACTTCTGGCCTTTTTGGTGGTTAATTGGAGGTAGAAATCTAATTGGAGATAGGAACTTTCCTGCCTGGGTTGGCTTTGAACTGCAATCCTGACTCCTGACTAGCTAGGATTACAGGTATGAGCCACCAGCACTTAACTATCTGGTGATTATTGAGAAATCTGTGTTTGAAGGACCTGGGAGCAGAAATGGAACAGGACTGTTCGCTTTAAAGAAAGGATCTTGTATCAGATGCTCACTTCTTCATCAAGGATTGCATTTTCCTGAAGCAGGCCAGACTGCTGATTTGGGACACTATGGGAAATAATTACAGAAACATGGTATGACTTGCAAATGGGATGTTCTTGCCTATTGTGGGTGTTACATTCCAGAGCACCAAAAAATCTGCGAAGTAGCAATAAATGGACTGCAATATAGCAAGGGACAACTATCTAACACTGCTGCTTTGCAGATTTTCACCTATTGCGGGGATCTCTGGAACGTAGCTCCCGTGGTAGGTGAGAGATCACTATTTACCTACTTAAAAATAAAGCCACAATACAATGAAGCTGCTGTAAGTGAACTGTGATATATATAGTAAGGGAAAACTGTGTAAAGTCCATTAGTAAACTTTTTGCGAATGTTTACGGGGCATTTTGGAGATGACAAAAATGAAATTAGTGGCCAAGCACCAGTGGCTCATGCCTATAATATTAGCTACCCAGAAGGCTGAGAAGAGGATCGCAGTTTGAAGCCAGTCCAGGCAAGAAAGTCTGTGAGACTCTATCTAACTTTTGAGCTTTGTTCACTAGGAAAGGAAAAAAAAACTAGTACAACTAAATCACTTTTGAAAAAAAATAAAATTCCAAGTATCATACTACCTGATTTTGAGATTTAATTTATAGCTTGGGAACCAAGTCAGCAGTGCCAGTATACTCATGGAGAGATAGATCAATGGAGTAGACTCTAGACACAGACTCACACAGGTTTGTCCAACTTTTTCACATATACACAAAAGCAATTCGATGGAAAATTGAGGCATTTTATTATTTTTTTGGGGGGGTCAGTACTAGAGTTTGAACTCAAAGCCTTGAGCTTGTGAGGCAAACCCTGTTCCACTGGAACTGTGCCTCCATGCCAATGTCTTCTTAATAAATTAGGTTAGGACAATTGGATAAGCATAAGCAATGAAACAAAACTTTTACCTAAACTCCACTCCTAATTTTTCTGGATTACAGAAAAATTAACTGGAAATTTATGATAGATGTAAATGTAAACTGTCAAACTATAAAACTTTTGGAAGAAAACATGTAAGGAAAACCTTCTTGATGTAGGTATAGAGAAGTACTCTTAGACAGGATGCTTATCACATAATCCATAAAATGAACAAAATAAATAAATTAGACTTCATCAGAATTACCTTTTCCAGGCATGGTGACAATCTCAGCTATGCAGGAAGGAAAGATGGATTGATCATGGTTCAAGGTCAACTCAGACAAAAATATCAGTAAGCCTTGTCTCAAATAGAAGACTGGGTGTAGTAGCACAGGCCTGTAATCCCAACTGTGAATGAGGCATAAATAAGAGAATCAAAAGTTGAGGCTGGTGCTTGGAGAAAAACCTTGTCTAAAAATATCTATTAAAGAAAAAGGGGTGGGTTCATGGTCAAGTGTTAGAGCATCTATCTAGAAAGCTCAATTAAATTCAAACCCCTGTAACATACATACACACACACACACACACACACACACACACACACACAGAGTAAAAATAAAATAAATCGCTATAAACTTTTACTCTATCAGTGGCTCTATTAAGAGAGCAAAAACTTGGAAGAAAATATTTGCAAATCTCTTAGCTGATAAATGACTTGAATCCAGTAGACATAAAGGACTATGTGAATTCAATGCTGAAAATCCTGTTAGGAAATATATAAAAGACTCAAAAGTTGCACGTGGTGGCTTACTCTTACATCCTAGCTACTTGGAAGGTAGAGAGGCTAGAGTTGAGGCCAACCTGAACAAAAAATTGTGGAGACCCCTTTCAACCAACGGGGCTTGGGTGGAGCATGCCTGTCATCCCAACTATGTGAGAGGCCTTGGGTAGGAAGGTATGGTCTGATCCTGAAGTCAGCCTTGGGTAGGAAGGTATGGTCTGATCCTGAAGCCAGCCCAGGGAAGATACGTGAGATTTTAACCACAAAATAACTAAAGCAAAAAAATATAGAGAAGAAGATTTGCCAAAAAGAGTGTGTGAAAGAAAGGAACCACAGAAGTCAAATAGCATTCCTTTAGAGCAGCACAAATACACCAGTCCTGTTAAAAAGAAATTAAAAGAAAACTGATGTCACAACCAAGTGTTGACAAGGGTGTAGAAAAACTATGTTCATTCCTAGTAGGATATAAAATGATACTATGGGAAAGCAATTTTATTACAACTAATGTTTGAATCATAAAAAATATTAAACTACTTTCTAAACTTCTGTGCTGTCAAAAGTTAAAACTCTTCCAATATACGTTTGTAGTGGATGTATTTTCTGATTCAGATAATGGCTCTAACAGTGCTTTTTGAATCTCATTGATGTACAGAGCAGATTTCTACATTTTAAAATCCACTAGGGGGCTGGGGATATGGCCTAGTGGCAAGAGTGCTTGCCTCCCATACATGAAGCCCTGGGTTCGATTCCCCAGCACCACATATAAAGAAAACGGCCAGAAGTGGTGCTGTGAGTCAAGTGTCAGAGTGCTAGCCTTGAGCACAAAGAAGCCAGGGACAGTGCTCAGGCCCTGAGTCCAAGACCCATGACTGGCAAAAAAAAAAAAAAAAAAAAAAAAAAAAAAAAAAGATAAATAAAATAAAATCCACTGGGCTGGGTTAGTAGCCTAGTGTAAAATGATTGTATACTAAATGCAAAGGTCTGGTTCAATCCCTAGTTGTGAATGAAGAAAGGGGAAAGAAAGAGATAGGGAGAGATGGAGAGATGGAGAGACAGAGAGAGAGAGAGAGAGAGAGAGAGAGAGAGAGAGAATGAACCAATAAAGCAGGAGAGAAAGCAGTAGAATCCACCATGCCTTCTGAGAGATGAGTATGGCCAGTTCAGACCACAGGCTCCTGGATCAACTTAAATATTTGAGCATTAGCTTTCTTTGTGAAGATATTCTCAAAATGAAGTTGCAGACTTTTATTCAAATCAACATTGGTGCATGAAGATTTGCAAGATTTAGTGAAAGGGGAAAATATTTTAAACCTTAATTAAGTGAAATATTTCCTCATTAGTAGACCTATATTACAAAAAGCAAACTATTGCTATAACCTGAATTTTATGAAATGTTTCATAGTGATCTATTTTACTTTATCATCAAAATACCTGTATAATATCCTTGATTTTTTGGTCTCTTGGTCCACAAAAGTCTAAAAATATTTATTATCTAATCCTTTACAGAAAATGTCAATCCCTAGCTTAAAGCACAGATCTTCAAGCATTCAAAATTTTACTTTGTGTCCCCTGTAGTTACATCCCATAAATTTTGATGTATTCTAGTTTCATAACATTTAGCTAAAAACATTTTCTAATTTCCATGTCATGTCTTCTTTAAGTCATATTATTTAGAAATTGGTAGAGCTAGCCAATGAGCAAAAGTGTTAGTTAGGTACTGAGTTTGAGTCCTGATCTTGGCCCAAAACAGTGTGTTAGATGACTTTTAAACATGTAGAAAATCTTTGTGACCTTTTATTCAGAGTCCTAATTAAGTTCCAAAGTGTCAGTCTAGAAATGTGTTGAAGTTTGCTTTCTATCAGCATGTAGCATATCTTGGCAGCTATGCATTGAACACTTGAAGAAGTGTCTTCTGAGCTTGGGGTATGCAGTTCACAATGGTCCTGTAATTTTTTGTACCTACTCTGTAGAATCCCAGTATCAGCTAAGATCTAGTAAGTGTCTTGTACTTTTTTTGTATATCTTTCTTTATGGATCCAATATTTTGTTTTTTCTTTTTTCTGTGATTATGAGCAGATTAAAGGTAAGAAGAAGTTATGTTGAATTCTGGTCTCAGCAGTCTCTCTACTTCACTATTTTGTACTGTACTCCCTAGCAATTAAATTATGTCAACTTATACATGAGAATTAATATAAGAGGGAAATCTTTTCCTAGCACTGCTTTTTCTAGTCAGTGCTGTTTCCTCTTGAAACCTACCTTGTTTGTAATGGAAGGAACGAGTGTGAACACAGAGCAGTGTACTCTCAGATCCTCTCAGGTGTTTCTGAAGTTGCATAACTGCTGTGAACCAAAGTTTTTGTTCAATGGATGCAGCAAGCAGGCCGGGGACCATGTGCACACTTTCTACCCTTACAGTTGTTGTGGAAAGACAATAGTCTATAAAAATAGAGACTCAGCTGAGCACCAGTGGCTCAGGCCTGTAATTCTAGCTATTAAAGTGGCTGAGATGTGAAGATTGTGGTTCAAAGCCAGCCTGGTTTCCAGTTAACCACCAAAAAGCCAGAAGTGTGCTATGGCTCAAGTTCTTGCCTTGAGCAAAAGGAGCTCAGCAACAGCACCCCTGCCCAGAGTTCAAGCCGCAGGACTGGCAAAAGCAAACAAACAAACATTAGGTTATACAACACCAAGAGAGAACCTAATGGCCTCCTGACCATTGTTGGGATTTCTCAGTTTGGGTGAGGTAATGTGTGGTTGTGCTGTTGTCACTTGGACTTGCTCTTCTGTATATGTAATATTTGTTAAGTGCTCATGTCTCTTTCCCTTTCTCTGGAGAAGCTGGATTGCCAGGGATGCCTTGGAAACAGCAGCCCGAGCTGAGGGTATTTCCCTGGATGTGTCTATACATTCTCAGCTCAGAATTCTGGATGATGAACATCCCAAGGGGAAGTACTTTGAAGCCAATCTGGACCACTTCCAAGTAAGAAGCTCTAAAGGTTAATGAGTCATCAGCCAAGCACCAAAAGCATTTTTGAAAATTTGGACTAAGATGAGGCAGTTGGGGAGATGTACTTTTAATCAAGAGAACTGTTTACTGAAGTGTATTTTAAATATTGTCTTCTTGGTGTATGTTGAAGCTTTGTGACTTGTTTCTCTTTACAGACACCAACACCTGGTGGACAACGCTGGCCTCTTTTCCTGTATGACATTTTCATGGCTTTCTCCTCTGTCCCGGGTGGCCCACAAGAACAGGGAGCTCTTAATGGAAGATGTATGTCCTTTGTCCAAATATGAGTCTTCTGATGTGAACTGCAGAAGGTAGGCATCTCTGGTCCATCATGGTTTCCACATACTGGATGCTAGGCCTAAGATAGGAGGGTGTGACTTCTGCAGCTGTCCTTGGGTGGGGCGGTCTCCTAGGGGTGGCTTCCCATTTGCTCTTCTGCTTTATTTCCTATTTCACTCTAATCCTACTTTTTTTTTTTTTTTGGCCAGTCCTGGGGCTTGGATTCAGGGCCTGAGCACTGTCCCTGGCTTCTTCCCGCTCAAGGCTAGCACTCTACCACTTGAGCCACAGCGCCACTTCTGGCCATTTTCTGTATATGTGGTGCTGGGGAATCGAACCCAGGGCCTCATGTATATGAGGCAGGCACTCTTGCCACTAGGCCATATCGCCAGCCCCTCACTCTAATCCTATTTTAAGCATGGGCTTTCTCTCTCTCTCTCTCTCTCTCTCTCTCTCTCTCTCTCTCTCTCTCTCTCTCTCTCTCTCTCTCTCTCTCTCTTTCAGCCCTGCTTCTCTTCCTGAGTCTGAAGGGAGATTATGTGGCTGCCTTTAAAATCTAGTTTGCTACTTTGCTTTTTACCACAGGATCCTTCAGAAAGGCTGGGGCCCTGACAAAGGAAGTTATCCCTAGACTTTATTCAGGGGTAGGCCTTTTGGGAGTGGAAGGAAGGGCTCTTGTTCTCATCATTTTCTGTACCTTGGAATGCTCCCTATCTGGAATAAATAGGCACATACACAGGAAGGGACTTTTTCTCTAGAAGGTAAATACTATGTGTATAATTTTAAAGGAGAGACTTGTATGTGCTATTTCAGAGCCTGCAGACAAAGAAACTATGGGAGGGAAGCTAGGGTGTGTCTTTTTCTCTGAGGAGATGTGTAACAGGAAGATATATGCCTCTCAGCTACATCCTGCTCTTCTCCTTTATCTTCTGCTTTCTCAGTTCCTTGCTCTTTATTGGATGTCCCAACACAGTCACCAGCATTCTACAGAAAACCATTTTTGGAGTTGCATTCACTGTAACTGTTTGCACTGTTTTGGCAAAAACTGTAACTGTGGTTCTGGCCTTCAAAGTCACTTCTCCAGGGGGAAGGATGAGGTGGCTGCTGGTATCAGGGGATCCTAACTTCATCATTCCCATCTGCATCCTGATCCAGGTGATGCTCTGTGGACTCTGGCTGGGAGCCTCTCCTCCCTTCATTGACACAGATGCACACTGAATATGGCCACCTCATCATCCTGTAATCCAATAATGTGGTCCAGCTTAATGGGTAGCGGCTTATCAGGACCCAGGCCACATACCCCATAGAGACTCAGCTATGGGTACTCCATTATTTGTTCAACATTGTGCCTCTGACTGAAGTCCACAGTCAGCAATTGGGAAAGTAGGTGAAGTCCTTTTGCAGATAGGTATAGTGGAGAGCTGTACTTGGCCTCTATGACTAGGACCTATATGTCAGCAAACTTCCTCCCCTCAAATGGGAACTTTCCTGTTGCCATCACATACAAAATGATGCGTAAGTTCCAAATGTCCATCTTGTAGGCATAATACATTTGGTGTAGGAACATTTCTGGGGGTCAGAATATCAAGGCTCCACAAGCTCCCTTTATCAACTGCCCCCAGGTCATACTGACACTCTCCCTGAAATCATTGACCTTGGCATCCAACAGGATGTTTTGGGGCTTGAGGTCTTGGTGTGCAATTCTGTTCTTGTGAAGGCAGTGCATGGCACTCATGATCTGAACAGCCTCCTGGTTTCATGCTCGATTATGCAGCTGCAGCAGGCTTTGTGGCTCCACCCCATGAGGTATCCCCTCATGGCCAGCTCCCTGATGAGATATAGACAGTTTTTATCCTCCATGATCTTGAAAAATCGGATGATGTGTGGCTGATGTATGCTCTTCACAATGTCCACATCGTTTTCTATGGCATGGCTCTTCAGGTCTTTCTCCAGGAGAACTTTCATGGCCAGCCTTGTGTCTGTGAGGCAGTGATGGGAAACCTTCACATATCCAAAGCTACCATGGCCGATGGTCTCCTTCAGTTGATACTATCCGATGATGGTGATCTCCTTCTCCCCTTCCAAGGAAGAAATAAAGGAAACTTTATTGTATTTTGACATCTTTCCAATGGGATAGCAAGTATGCAATCTTAAAATTATCTCGAATGTTCTAAATGAAGATGACACATAGGAAATCTTAACCCAAATGAGCTAAACTAAAAAACAAATAATTAAATGCAAACACCAGAATCATGAAAAGAAATACCCAAACACAAACCACACCAATACAGCTCCTCCCACACCACCACCCCACACACAAAGAAAGCCTTAGAGTCATTCGAAGTTAGTCCAGCGGACACCAAGAAAAGCTCCCAGTGCTGTAACTGACAAAAGTGGAGAGTAGCTTCTTATATACTCTACTGGGGATGCTTCACAAAGCCTGAGGACATCAGGGAGCAAATGGACCAATCACAAGTGGGACCAGTGACCTTAGTGAGGAATGGACCAATTGGGGCTCAGCAGGCACCCTCTGATAGGTATGCTCTTGAGCCTGGAGGACTGTTTCCAGAAAGACTGGTACATGGGAAGATGCTACTGCTCCCATGGCATCCATGTGGGAACCATAAGAGGAGGACATTGGGCAGTGGCCCCTGACGTTTGTGGGGTGGGGGTACGGAGGGCAGGGTACCTTAAGTTTGCTTCTTGGGGAACATCAGCCAGTGTACTTTATTCTTGTACAGAAATTACAACACTGTTCTTGTCCCATAGCATCATCTATGTCTAATTGCAAAGGATCCCGAGAAATGGAGACTTTGCAATGATATGACTCAAATATTCTGTTTCTACTTGAAAAGGGAGAGCAGACCTCCAAGATTAAGTCATAGTTTTGTCCACATCTGCCATTCTAGTTTGTGTTTCCTGTTTTTACCATTTTCTCTGGTTCTTTGTCTTGTTTTTGCTTTTGATTAGTTTAATCATTTTTTCTTTTTTATAAATTTAATTTTATTGTGAAGGTGCTGTTTAGAGGGGTCAGTTACATATGTAAGGTAGTAAGTACATTTCTTGTCATACTTTTGACCACCTCCCTCATTCTTCTGCCATCTTCTCTCCTCTAAAATTTTCCCCTGCTTGAATTGTACTGTTAATTTGCGATGTTTTCTTGTACCACTGTTGCATTGGTTTTTCCTTTATCTTTTGTCTCACCATTTTGATGTTTCCCCTTCCCTTCTCTAATTCAGATAAACATATATACAATAACCAGGGCACTGAAATAAAATGTGGTGACAACATGGACCTGATGCTTATTCTACTTGAGAGGCCTTTTTTGTTGTTGCTGTTGAACTCTGGGTCTGGATACTGTCCCTGAGCTCTTCAGCTCAAGACTAGCTCTCTATCACTTGAGCCACATTGCCACTTCTGTTTTTTTGGTGGTGTGAGCCACCAGTGTCCACTTTAAGAGGTCTTTTAAGTAAAATAAATAATGGGGGGGGGCAGTGGTGGCTCATACCTGCAATTCTAGCTACTCAGGAGGCTGAGATCTGAGAATCTCATTCAAAGCCTGCATGGGCAGGAAAGTCCATGAGACGTTTCTCAGCAATTAATAACCAGAAAACAGCAAGTGGCCCTGTGGCCTCAAGTATGCTGGAGGTACTCTTAACCACAAATGCTGAGGGACAGTGCCCAGGCCCTGTGTTCCAGCCCTAGGTCTGACAACAACACAGTATTAAACATGAGCTGGGCATAATGCCGCCATTGTCACAAACACAGAAGGCAGAAAAAAGCTGAAGCAGGAGGTTTGGGTGCTTGAGGCCAGCTTGGGCTGTATAATGATTTCCAGTTCAACCTACTATTGCAAGACTTAATTCCAAGAACCCTACCAGAAAGTTCACTCACAAAAAAATCTCAGAGAGCCGTACTTCCATAACCCTATTTCATTTTGTCAATTGTTGTGACCTATTACTTTATTCTTCCTCCTTTCAAAAGTCTCCATAATTACTTTCTGTCATTTATCATTGTTGGTTTACCCCTGAGGGTTATTTACACATCCCAACTTATACTTTTCCCTTGTAACACTGGTTCTTCTAATTCTCTCCCTCCCTTCTTTCCTTTATTTAAACCTCCATCTTCTTTACCATCTCCTCCCTTTCACTTCTTTTCCTTTATTACATTTTTCCTCCCTTTGTCTCTTCTCTTACTTTTCTTCTGATATAGAAGAGGATGATGTAACCCAAGCTAAACTTGATTCATGATCTTCATGCCTCAGTGTTCTGAATGGCAGGACTACAGGAGTACATGGCCATGACTGGCATGGCCATTATCTTTTATCATAGAGTGCTCTCCTATTCCCTAGACTTTTCACACACATTACACTGTTTCATGTCCTAGATGTCTCTTAGACTATTTTCTGAATTTCCTTTCTTTTCTGTCCCATTCAGGAGCCCATAGTCTTGGGGAATTGCCAGCCAGTGCCAGGCATACCCAAAACTGTCCAAGACCAGGAATCTTGGGCACAGACCCTTTCAAGAACTGGATTTGACAGAGCATAAATAAGGTGTAGATTGACCCTTCAATTCAGGACTGCAAGTAATTAACTAAGGAGGTCCCTTTAACAGAAAGCACTCTAAACAGAAGTCCCAGTTCAAAACTACACCAATTCTGACAATCACCTGCCTCATTTTTGAGATGTGGGCAGATCTAGTCATTGTCTAATGAATAGAAAGAGACAGAAATGATAAAGTATCACTTCTGATATTAATAAATGGCTGTTACTCTCACTGTGACATCTCTATATATCTCTATCTCTAACTTTTTCTATTATTAATCATTAAAATATTTAATTTCATAATGAATTTATACTCTGAATATATTTGGCTTAATTAAACATATTGCTAAATTTTTATTTATTTATTTGTTTATTTTTAAATTTTTTATTTTTTCAAATTTTTATTGTCATACTGATGTACAGAGAGGTTACAGTTTCATACGTTAGGCATTGGATACATTTCTTGTACTGTTTGTTACCTTGTCCCTCATACCCCCCTCCCTCCTCCCTCTTTCCCTCCCCCCCCCGACGGAGGTGTTCAGTTCACTTACACCAAACAGTTTTGCAAGCATTGCTTTTGTAATTGTTTGTCTTTTTTTACCCTGTGTCTTCTCTTTAACTTTTGATCCTGGTGAAACAACTGATGTGTGAGTAGTCTAGAGAGAAGGCTCCATGACAACGAGCTGAAGCATCCAGCTGGAGGACATGAGATGGGAAGGAGTCATGCCTGGAGATGACCATGGCCCCAAGGGAAATTTTCACAGTTGTCTCCTGAGCTCCTCACTTACAACCCTCCTGCAAAGCTTCTCCTGGATTCCTGACCCCTAGAAACTGAATGAGAATAGATGCTTGGTGTTCAACAATATTTGCTACACAGGCAAGCCACTGAAATGGTGAGAAATATGAAACAGGTCATGTGAATCACCCTCTCTACATCAAAGACTCATGGCCTACAGTACAATTGTAGCCTATAGATTATTAAATTCACTGTCTAGTTCCCAAATATGTGTGCCCTTGTTACTTAACTTACTTGCACCTCAGTTTATACTTAGGTGTATACAATATGTATTTTATGAATTGTCAGTTTTGATGACACAGCTTACATTCAAGAATATTCATCTGAAAATAGGCTTCAATAGTCCTTGGGGGCAAAGACTATAACTATTACATTATATGAGGAATACTTGATTTTTAAAAAATCAAGTGAATGTCCCAGAATTTTCAGAGAGGCTGATGAAATCCCCACAGTCAGGGATAAGATGCCTTATGCTGACTTGTGCAGTTCTCAAAGAATAATCTGAACCCTGTAGTTCTTGTCATAAAGCTGGGCAATTCTGCTACCTAGTGGACTTTGAATCAACTTCAATTCAATGCCTTCTGTATTTCAGTGAATCCAATTTAGAATGACAAGGGAATGCTGGAGGTGAGGGCTCTCCCCTGTAATCCCAGCTACTCAGGAGTCTCAGAACTGAAGATTGTTGTTCACAGCCAACCCTACCTCCAATGAACTATGAGAAAACTGGAAATTGACCTAAGGCTCAAAGTGGTAGAGAGCTAGCCCCATGACAACAAAAGAAAATGGCCATGATAATATAATT
This sequence comes from Perognathus longimembris pacificus, assembly GCF_023159225.1. Lineage (NCBI taxonomy): Eukaryota > Metazoa > Chordata > Mammalia > Rodentia > Heteromyidae > Perognathus > Perognathus longimembris. Next base: position 39,448,410 of record NC_063178.1, read on the forward strand.
AATTAACACACAGAGAAATACAGTTCAGGTCAGAGTAATAGTCCAATTGACATTCAAGTTGTCAAATATCACAGAGGACTAAGGAACATCTTATGAGTTTAAACTCAGGCTGTTAGTACTAAAAACAACATGATATGAAACCTCCATCTTCTTTTTCTCTTTGCAGCTCAGGGCTGTTAGCACTGTTAAGGGTCTCCTGGACATGATGACTTGAACTCAGAGAACCTGAGTGACCTTCTCTCCTGGACTCAAGCAGGAAATTGCCTTTAATTACCCAAAAGATAAAAGGAACATAATTCCAAGTTGTGCACACATCCTCTATTTAACCACTTGAGACTGGAAGGAAGATGCAGAGTTAACCACCAATGGTCTGAGGAGCAGACAATCTGTACCACTTCCTCCAATCCTCCCCTCCATCCATCAGTATTTTTCTTAGAGCCATATGTGTGCCCACCTTCAGTGATTTGTGAAACACACATGTTGCCTTGGAAGAGTGCATTGTGAAGTGCTACTGTAATTCCACTGACTTCTATGCTGCTCTGATCCTACTATTAACATTTGACATGTTTCTATGTTTTCTGTAAGTATAAGTAAATGGAGAGAGAAATGATGGCAAGTTTTACCAACTGTTTCCAAACACTGGTAGCTCACACCTCTAATCCTAGCTCCTCAGAAAAGGCTGAGATCTGTGGACTGAGGTTTGACGCTGGCTCAGGCAATCCATGAAATTCTTATCTCCAAAAAAGCCATAGGCCCCGAGTTCAAATCCAAGGACTTGTACACACACGGAAAGTTGTACCATTTGTAACCTTGCGTTCACATATTCAGAGATATTGGCATTATATAATTCTAATTTAACTTCATGTTCAGAGCACAAATGTGAAAGTGCAGCTTTTATCTGTTAGGGAAACTAAGACAGAGATATAACAGAGGCTTCTGTATCTAAAGTCTCTTTCTTTTTCTCTTTTTTTTTCCCCCTTCCGACTTTACTCTTATTTCCTCTGGGAAGAAAGTTTTCTTTTTCTTTATTTATAATGTGAATGTCCTGTACATATGGACTGTACTGTCAGCATGATGTTGCAGGCGTTCTCATGTGTTCCTCCCAGTGATTTAACATAAAACCTAAGCTTATGCTAAGGGGAGGGGAAATGTGGAAACATGAAATGTGCCAAATTTTCAAAAAGAACACAAAAGTACAACATGAAAAGGAAGTCACAGTTTTGTGTGTTCTGTAGCAGTGCGAAGATCACATTTTATGCTTTTTCAGATTTAAAAAGAGAAGCAGAGGTATAAGGAGTGGTAGATTATCGGACAAAACCCCATTAACACCTCTGAATGACCCCCCCCACCTTCCCTTGCTGACCTGAAACAAGCCTGCCAAGCCACATACAAATCCACATATTCCTTTTTTCCTTCCCCCCGCCCCCGACCCCAGTACTAGGGTTTGAACTTATGGCTTCACAGATGCTTATCTGGTTTGCTAACTTGAGTCATGACTCCATTCTAGCTTTTTGCTGGTTAGTTTGGAGATGGAGTTTCTTAGACTAATCTTCCCAGGCTGGCTTTAAGACACTGTCAATTGGGGGCTGGGTATATGGCCTAGTGGCAAGAGTGCTTGCTTTACATACATGAAGCCCTGGGTTCGATTCCCCAGCACCACATATATAGAAAACGGCCAGAAGTGGCACTGTGGCTCAAGTGACAGAGTGCTATCCATGAGCAAAAAGAAGCCAGGGAAAGTGCTCAGTCCCTGAGTCCAAGCCCCAGGACTGGCCAAAAAAAAAAAAAAAAAAAAAAGACACTGTCAATTGGATCTGAACCTCATGACTAGCTATGATTACAGGGATGAGCCACAGCACCAGGATCTCCCATTACTTTGACAATATCCATTATGAGGAGCACTAGAGGTCAAATGATCTGCATCAATGGCAGAGAGAGAAGGTGGGTCATCCTTACACTGGGATACCTTTCTGTCACCTCTAAAATAAAGTATTTCATTCCATGACCTTTGGGACTCTGGTTTGGTGAATAAAGCTAATGCAGTACTTAACATGCAGAAACATGGCTTGTGTTTTCATTGCTACCAGACTTGTTCTGAAAACTAAGAGAATGCTTTGTCCACCTTTAAAAAAATGTTAAAAAGAAATGTAACCCTGGAGATTTGAAGCAAATGGACTTGCAGGGCACCTGCAATTGTCAATATTCCTTCCATCACACAGCAGACAATTGCCTAGTAACATACGTTACAGTTCCAACCCTGTTATTACTTACCTTCTTTGCAAGTGAAAAAGTTTTTAAAAAGCTCACAGGTTGTGAAAAAGCAAATCATGCTTGTCTAAGAAATTTAAGTGGTTTGAAGCTGTATTACAAAGCTATCATTTAAACTAAGTTGGCAACTTCATCTAAAGCATCTAGCCCTCCAGGATGGACAGAAACACAGGCTCCCTTAAACCAATTTGTCAACAGAAAGCAACATGAACATCCAATGATTCTGACCTTGTGTCCTGCAGAGGAGGCAACTGAGGCTCTAGTAGGAAAGGGGACAGGTTCCTTATGGACAAAAGACACGTGTTGGTGGCCATGCTGTGGAAATGGTCCCTTGTCATTCTAGGGTCACCTCTCTGTTCAAAAGCAGATGTCGTGAGCTCCTTGGGAATGGTCTGTGCAAAGAGAAAATGAGATTGTTTGGTCAAAGTTTCTCAGGACATGCTAAGATCCACGTAAGGAAGAGTGACATTCTTTTTCTATCGTTGGCCTTCTCTCAATTTTCAAAAGGCCTCTGTGCCCAGTCAATCTCCAAGTGGACATCTATTTGGAAGGGTGAAAGAGCATGATTTTCTCTGTTTTACTTTGGCATTCGACACTTCTCCTTGTGCTCTTGAATAGCATCTTTTTGTACTGATCATTCATGAGAAATCCACTTTGAGATTAGGTACGAGACAGCTATGTCTTATGTTGATAGAGCTGACCAAATCTACCTGCAGTTCACTTTTGGATTATTAGAGTTCTAAGGACCCAATCTAGCAGGTTCTGTGATTAAATTCTTGAAGTAGTTGGTAGAAGTGAACCCTATGTATGTGACAGGACTTCTCCATTCCCAATGGGACCTCTTTTCTCCAATTCCCCATCTTTTCTTGATAAAAACAGGAATGTGAGGTCTGCCCTCACTGGCTTTGGTCCCACACAGGCCCCTACCATGTTGAAACCCAAGAGTCCTAGCACCACATCACTGTAGCAGGTGAGTGCCAGTTCAGAGAAAGCACCAGCAAACATGGCTCCAGCCCCATGACCACTGGAGGACTTGGTGGCATGGTGCAACCCTGGGCCGTACTGGGGAAGGGGAGACAGGGTGGCTTCTGAGTCCCCTGGCGTTCCTTCTCCATGGGCCTCTAGAACACACACGTGGCTCTGCAAGTGCACGTGAGTATCCTCTCACCCTGCGTCCGGTTCCTTCACCCAAGCTTCCTGTCCTGTCACCTGTATTTCCAGTCCCTTCACACACACTTTGGGTCCCTTCCTCCGTGCTTCCAGTCCCATGGGTTGGGGTAGGAGTGACAGGTTCCACTTACCTCAAATCCCGGGCTGGAGAGCATAGCACTTATGTGCGGTCCCATGCCTAAACAGACTGCGACCATGGAGGTTCAGGCAGAGAAGCCGAAGAGTACCCGGGAATCCATGTCTCAACAGCAGTTGCAGCACCAGTTGTGGGAGGATGGCAATGAACACAGCTTGGTTTCTATGGCTGCCTGTGGAATCGAGTAACCTCAGGCAGTCGCCAGCCAAGGATTCAGGGCAGACTCCGTGCCTCCACCTGTAATCTTGACCTGAAGCTGTGGTGGCACATGTCAAGCTCATCTGGGGCTGTAGGTGTTTGTGTGTGCTTACATAGGCTCATGTCCACACCCACATGCGTGCACATGTGCATTCTTCACCTACACTTGTGACTGTGCTTCTTTATCCAATGAGAGGCTGGAGAACCCATAATGGCTGGAACCCAGGCCTGAATGCGTTTGCATCGGTATCAGCTCCTTGTTTGTCTTTGGGGACCAGAAATCTAGGCATACCAAATACAATATGCTTTTCCTGTGTGAAGTACTGCTCTTTTTCACATCCTCTGTCTTCCTAGTCAGAAGGACTATTTTAATAGCATAGATAAGGCATGAGGCCTGCTCTAATAGCATAGCTAAGGCTTGAGGCCTACTCTAATGCTGTAGATAATAAGGCTTGTGGCCTAGTCTAATGGTGTAGATAAGGCTTGGTGCCTACTCTTATGGGGTAGATAAGGCTTGGGGCTTACTCTAATAACTATCTAATTAGATGAGGCTTGAGGGCTACTCTAATGGAATAACTAAGGCTTGAGGCCTACTCTAATAGCTAGCTGAGTAGATAAGATTTCTGGCCTACTCTAAAAGCATAGGTAAGGCTTGATGGCTACTCTAATAGCTATCTAAGTAGCTAAGGCTTGAGCTCTACTCTAATAGCATAGCTAAGGCTTGAGGCCTACTCTAGTGTAACTAGGTAGATAAGTCTAGAGCCCTACTCTAATGGCATAGCTAAGGCCTGAGAACATTACCTTTCCAAAATTTCAACTGCACCAAGTTTTGCTCTTCTACAAAATCTTACAATTTACCAATAATTTTCTTGTTCTCAAAAGTCATCTAGATTGTTATCTCAAATGTCCCTTGAGTAGAAATTCGGAAGCTGGCTTTGATAACTCTTTGGGGTTTATGAAATTGATATTTTGTTGTTGTTGCTTTGTCTATTTTTGTGGGTATGTGACAGTTCTAGGACTACAACTCAGGTCTGGGGAGCTGTCCCTAGCATTTTTGCTGAAGGCAAACACTGTACCACTTGAGCCACAGATCCATTTTGACTTTTTTTGTTGGTGAATTGGACTGTCCTACATGGGATGGTTTTGAACTGCATTCCTTGTTCTCAGCCTCTTGAGTAGGTTGTGGTGGTCTTTGCATCAGAAAAGCCATGATACCTGGGTCCTGGCAATCACCACCACCACGAATCGATAACTCTTAACCCTCTCTCCCCACTTCCGCCTAACCAGAATTCATCTTGGGGAAGAAGCAGGGAGATGCCATCTGAAAAATTAAAGCCATTAGCCTGGCACTGGTGGCTCACATCTATCATCCTAGCTACTCAGGAACCTGAGATGTGAGGATAGCTGTTCAAAGCCAGCAGGGCAAGAAAGTCCATGAGACTGTTGGCTCTAATAAACTACTCAGAAAAAGCCAGAAGTGGTGCTGTGGTTCAAAGTGGTAGAGTGCTGGCCTTGAGCAAAAGAAGCTCTGTCTTTGTCTACCTGTGAGTCTGTCTCCTTGTCTGTCTTCCTTTCTATGCCGGTGTCTCTGTGTCTCTCTGTATGTCTTCCAATGTATGTGTCTGCCTGTGTGTCTGTCTCCTCATCTGTCTGTCTCTGTGTTCTTCTATGTGTGCCTATCTGTTGCTGTGTGTTTGTGTGTCTCTGGGCCTCCTCTCTATGCCTACCTGTCTATGTGTCTGTCTTCCAATGTATGTGTGTGTCTGTCTGCCTGTGAGTCTGTCTCCTTGTCTGTATTCCTGTCTATTGTTCCTGTCTGTCTGTGTCTGTGTCTGTGTCTGTCTGTGGTCCAATGTATGTGTCTGCCTTTCTGTCTGTCTCCTCCCCTATCTATGTATCTGTCTGTGTGTTGGCCTGCCTGCCTGTCTGTGTGTCTCTGGGCTTCCTCTCTGCATCTGCCTGTCTGTGAGTCTCAATCTCTATGTCTGTCTGTCCACCTATGACTGTCTCTGTCTGTTTTTACCTGGGAGTCTGTCTTTCTGATTCCTTGTCTGTCTCCGGGTCTATGCCTGTGTCTGTCTGTCTTTGTGTCTGTCTTCCAATGTATGTGTCTATCTCTGTCTGCCTGTGAGTCTGTCTCCCTGTCTGTCTGTCTCTGTGTGTGTCTATGTGTCTGTCTCTCTGTCTCCTTGTCTGTCTCTGTCTTCCAATGTATGTGTCTGCCTGTCTGTCTTTCTGTATCTGTTTCTTTCAGTATGTCTGTCTGTCTCTGTGTGTCTGTCTGTCTCCCAGTGAATGTGTGTGTCTGTCTCTGTCTGTCTCTGTGTCTGTCTTCCAATGTGTGTGTCTGTCTGTCTTTCTGTGTGTCAGTCTACCTGTGAGACTGTCTCCTTGTCTATCTATCTGTCCCTGTGTCTGTCTGTGTGCCTCTGGGCCTCCTCTCTGCGCCTGCCTGTTTGTGAGTCTCTCTGCCGGTGTGTCTGTCTATCTGTCTGTCTGTCTTCCACTGTGTGTGTCTGTCTGTCTTTTCTATGTTGGTCTGTGAGTCTGTCTCCCTGTCTGTCTGTGTAGCTGCGAGTCTGTCTTTCTGTCTCTTGTCTATGTGTCTGTCTACCTGTGAGTCAGTCTGTCTATGCCTATATGTGTGTGTGTGTGTCTATGTGTAAGTCTCTGTGTCTGTCTTTCTCCATTTCTGTCTCTGTTTGTGTGTCTGTCTTCCAATGTATGCAGGTCTGTCTTTTCTCTCCATCTGTAAGTCTGTCTCCCTGTCTGTCTGTTTCTAGCTGTGAGTTTGTCTTTCTGTCTCCTTGTCTACCGGTGTGTCTCTGAGTCTGTCTGTGTATATGTCTATGTGTCTGTCTCTGTACCTGTGAGTCTATCTGTATCCTTGTCTTTCTCTCTGTTGCCAGACATTTCATGACACGATGATCTCAGAGGCTGGAGAAATAAATAGAAATAGAGGGGGAAAAAAAGGAAATGAGGACCACATTCAGCTGAGTTCTGGTTGTCTATTCTTCATGTTTTCCAAAGTCTTCCAGAACTTTACAACTCCTAAAAAATAAATAAAAAATAATGTCACAATATTAAAATCAATTATCAATAAATAAAAATATTATAAATGATAAACACTGTAGATGATGAATACTATAAATCATAAGTGAATCATAAATAAGTGTTATAATAAATAAGCTATAAATAAATACAAACATGTAAATAAAAATAAATATTATAAACAGTAAACACTGTAAATAATAAATACTATAAATCATAAATGATAAATAAGTATTATAAGTTATAAATAAATAAATACGAATATAAATGAAATATGAATCAGTAAACTCTAATAAGCAATAAGTGATAAATATTATAAATGATAAACACTTTAAATGATAATTACTATAAATTACAAGTAAATAAAAAATGGCATAATAAATAACAAATATTATGAATAATAAGTATTATAAACGGTAAGCACTGTAAATGAAAAATAATATAAATCTTAAGTAACTGATAAATGTTATAATAAATAAGTTATAAATTAATAAATACGAATGTAAATAGGATAGCAGTCAATAAACAATACAACAGGGCAGTCTCCCTCAGAATGTACATATGCCAGGCCACGCCCCCTGACGCCAGGCCACGCCCCCACATTGCCACGCATGCAAAGCCACACCCCTGAGGAGCCAACAGATTCCATGCTGATGAGGAGCAAGGGAAAACCAGGCCACGCCCTCAACAAGCACAGGGAGGCCAAGCCATGCCCACCAAAAGCACAGGATAGCAGGACACGCCGCTGGACGTCAGACCATGCCCATGGAACCAGGCCATGCTCCTGACAAGCACAGGGATGCCAGGCCACGCCCCCAACGACACACTCACCATATCTGCCAGGCCAAGCCCCAGTGACACCATTTCCACCACCCAGGCCACAACCCCAAAGCCTCACTCCTGCCAGGCCACTCCCCCTAGGCTTCACCTCCAACTAGGCCACGCCCCCAAGCCCTCATACCAGCCAGGCCACGCCCCCAGCATCACAGCCCCCTCACTCCATTCAGGTCGTGGCCCCAAGGGCCTCCCCTTGTAGGCCATACCCCCAAGGTCTCACCTCTGTCCAGGCCAAGCGCCCTACATCCCACTTCCTACCAGGCCATGACCCCTAGGCTCAGGCAGGCCAGGCCACCCATTCCGCCAATGGCAGTCCAGCTCCATGGCCATGCCCACCACGACACCACGCCAGGCAGACTACGCCCCCAGCACCTCCATTCCCGTTAAGCCTGGCCCACCACGTCACAATGATGCCCCCCGGCCCTGCCACCAGCATCATTTCCCCTAGGCCCTGCCCCCAAGTCGTTAATGCCCACTAGACCCTGCCTGCCATGTCAGGCTGTCCCTTGGGGCTTGGCCCCGAGCCTCACTTCCCCTAGGCCCTACCTCTGAGTCGCGAATACCCGCGGACCCCACCCACAAAATCACAACGATGTCCACCAGGCCTTGCCCCCATTCCGATGTCCTGTCCCTCGGCCACGCCCTCAAGCGCTTCGCCACCCCCTAGGCCCCGCGCATCCTCCTGCCCCGGCTCCCCCACGCACTCAAAGGCTGCTGGGCTTCCTGGCTTGTCGGCCCCACTGCTTAAAGGCCCCAGCCTGGGCGCCCACCTCCAGGTAACTGGGGATAGGAAGGGGGTGTCGTCATGGCAGCAGCATAGTCCACTTCCTCTGTGGAACCCTATGCCGCCAGCTGCCACTGCACCCACAGCTCCAGCTGCTTCACTTCCGGGCTGTGTCGCCACAGCCAACATTGCCCCGCTTGTGGCGTCCTCAGGCGGTGACCACCCTGCTCCCTGCCAGCCTGCTGTGCATGAGGCAGCAGGTCAGGGCACGCCACACAGCCAAGGAGGCCTCACTGCACGTGCCCAGCAGGAGTGGAACGAGTTTCACCGCCGACCACCGCGTGGGGAGCTTCTGGGCGCCAGTGCTCATGTGCATCAGCCTACACCACATAGCAGGGAGCAACCAGGTGTTAGTGCGCCATGGCAGGATGCACTGCCAAGCCGGGAGCCTCCGGATGCCACTGCGTGCGGGCAGCATGCTGGACCACCCAGTGGGAAGCGACCAGGCAAACTATTTGTGCGCAGCAGGCTGACCTGCCAAGCAGAGAGGGATGGGGCGCTATTGCAAGTGCGCAGCAGGTTGAACTGCTGGACAGAGACCAGATGCTTCAGCGCATGCACAGCAGGCTGGCCTGCCTAGCGGGGAGCCTCTAGGCGCCAGTGGGCATGTGCAATAGGCTGCACCACTAGAGGAGGGATAACCAGGCACCGCTACGGTTGCACGGAATGGCGGTGCAGGGAGCAATGCGTCACTGCTGCACATGTGCAGCAGGCTGGACCGCTGGGCAGGGCCAAGGAAGCAAATGTGCTTGTGCCCATTTGGCAGGACCACAGAGCTGTGAGGCACCAGTGCGCATGCGCAATGTGGCATGCGAAATGGGGGGGAGAATGGATTACCCACAAGTCCGGATGGTGATGTCATCGTCCTCCATCCTGTGGTTCATCCTTTCTACGCAATTCATAAGGGTAATTATTCATAATTATGATTTATAATCAATAATTTATTTATAATTATATAATTTATATGTAATGTATGTTTATAATTATATAATATATCATAATTATTCACAGTCATTATAATTATTAATGTATAATTAGTTATAATTTATATAATTTATTATTACTGTAATTATTTATAATTTGTGTATAATTTATGATTGTAATTATTTATAATCAATATATAATGTAGGATTTTAATTATTTATAATTTATCTATAACATAACTGTAATTATTTGTCATCATAATGATTATTCATTATGATCAGTTATAATTTGCATATAATTTTAATGGGTATAATCATAATTATTCATCATTGATACAAAATTTATGTTGATCATTATTTATGGTGTGTATATAATTTATGATTATCATTATGATGTGTACACATTGTACAATTATGTTTATGTATAATTTTAATGTGATTTAGAATCATTTATAATTATTAATAAAGTACAAATTATACATAATTTATAATCATATTTATAATTTTTAATATAATGATTTACAGTGTATAATATATCCTTGTAATGATTTATAGTTATAATTATTAAGAATGTATAATATATAATTATTTGTAACTTATATATAATTTATAATTATTTATTGTTATTCTAAGTATAATTTATTAGTAATGTATAATTAAAATTATGTATACTTTACTTTGATTTGTAAGTATGATTATTTATATTAAAAATTATAATTATAATTTATATAATTTATTATTACAATTTATAAATTCATGTAATTTAGAAATATAATTCCTTAAAATTATTATAATTATTCATATTTTATAATTATCTATTATTATCAATACTAATAATTTATAATTATTATAATTATTTACAATTTGTATGTAACATAATTATTATAAATAGAACTATTTATAATTTATTTATAATTTATAATTGTTATAATTATGTATAATGTATATATGTTATTATAATTTTCCTATATATATTAGTATAATTATTATGCCCAGTGGTTGATGACGCATCATTGTTCAGTATTATTTATTTTTATTTTTAATTATGCATATCATATGATGTACATCATCTATTATTCATTATATAGATCTATTCTGTCTTACTTTGCACGTGGTTTATTATGTATTTATATACATCTTACTTTCATATATATTTATATGTAATACCTCTTATTTGTTCATTATTTCATATCTATTACATATATAATCATATGTAATTAATTCCTGTTATTTTATACCTATTACGTATATATCTCACATTGTATATGTATGACTATAAATGATAGATATATAATTCACGATTATTACAACTATTTGTAATTTACATATAATTTATAATTCTATTTATAATTTTAATGTAATTTAGAATTATTACATTGTTATTATTATTATTGCATAACATGTCTCCTTTCTTTTTGTTTCCTCTTTTCTACATTTTTCCCTCATTGAGTCAGTCTTCAAACCCTAGGGGTGTCCATTTCCCACCGTTTGCATTGATCTATTGACTGGATTCAGATATCAATACCCACGGACAAGAGGGTTTTCTATCTCCCTCTTGATTGGAATTTATGTTGCAATTATTGATGAAAACCAAGATGATTGAGATTATAATCTCCACACAGGATGATGGATGGAAATTAACATTCATTTTCATTTTAATTTAAGTTCTGTCCCTCAGGAAATATTGGAAAAAATATGGTTAGGGAAAAAAATATAAAATCCATATGTCCACAAGAATCAATCCCTATAAATAAATAAAATAAACAAGTAATGCAATCTTCAGATGGTGGCCCTACAGCAACCTCAAAGCTGAAGGAGCAGGAAGCACAGACTGTAAGTAAGACTCTGCAGTGGCCTTGTGGAGCTGTGCTTCTTTCTCCGTGTCAGAGGCAGAATTCAGGCTTCTTAGACCCTGCTATTCCAACCTACTCGAGTTTGGAATGAAAAAGCAGGGTCAACCAATAATAACTAACAGGAAATGCAAACAGGAAGCAAAAAGAACCAACTGATTTCATCCTAATTTTTTATTTTGGAATTTCTCTGAAAGACACTCTCAAAACTAAACATGAGGACTGATAAGTCGTCTGTTTAGACTCATCCTTTATTTAAAACATTGAAAAAGGCTAGAGATTAGGCATTCCAAATCAGGGGTCTCTGCTCCTAAGCAGACATTCTAAAAAAGCCTCACTTCCAGATATAAAAAGGCCACTGTATAATTTATTAGGAGAACTTTCAAAAGCTCTGATTACTTTGTAACCACAAGGGGGAAACAAAATTACAAGCATCCTGATAAGCTCCAATGCTGCACGTGGCACTTGTGAATATGTAGGAGCTACACAGTCTTAGCTCCTCCACTCTTCTGCCTCCTCCTTTGCAGCATGCCATGAAGGAGGATTCAAATTCCCTGACATTCATTCTTCTTGCTCCCCTTCAAATGTGCAATTCCATTTCCCTAAATAATGGGAGCGAAAGAGCCAATAAAAACTCAAAACAACCTCAACAAAAAATTAGCTAACAGGTTCCAGAAACCGATCAAGAAAATCATACATCACGATCAAGTAGGCTTCATCCCACAGACACAAGGGTGGTTCCGCATCTGCAAATCAATAAATGTAATTCACCACAACAACAAAGCTAAGACCAAGAACCACATCGTCATCTCAGCCAATGCCCAAAAAGCCCTTGACAAAATATAACACCCATACATATTAAAAGCCCTGGAGAGAACAGGAATAGAGGGAACATTCATTAAAACAATAAAAACCATATACAACAGACCAACTTCTAATACCATATTAAATGAGGAGAAACAAATACCATTTCCCCTGAGCTCGGGAACAAGACAAGGAAGCGACTCTCCCCGCATCTATTCAACAAAGTGCTGAACTCCCTAGCCATAGCAAGAAGGCAAGAGGAGGACATCAAAGGGATCCACATTGGCAAAGAAGAAATCAAACTATCCCTATTCACAGATGACATGATCTTAAATCTGAAGGACCAAAAAAAAAAAAAAAAAAAATCAGTCCCCAAACTCCTAGACCTAATAAGCCATCTGGACAAAGTAGCAGGACACAAAATCAACCCACAAAGATCAGCAGCTGTTCTCTACACCAGCAATGTACAAACAGAAAAGGAAATTATGAAAATAATAGCATTTACAATAGCTAAAAAAGAACAAAGTCCCTAAGGATTAACCTAACTAAAGACGTGAATGACCTATTTAATGAGATCTATAAAAATCTAAAAAGGGAAATCAAAGAGGACACATGAGATGGAAAGACCTCCCATGCTCATGGGTAGGCAGAATCAATGTAGTGAAAATGGCCATACTGCCCAAAATGTTATAAAAATTCAATGCAATCCCCATCAAGGTCCCTGCTACATTCTTCACTGAAATAGAGAAAGCAACCCATAAATTCATATGGAACAGCAGAAGACCGAAAATAGCCAAAGCCATTCTAGGCAAAAGAAGCAGTGCAGGAGGTATCACAATACCAGATTTCAAGCTCTATTGTAGAGACATCATAACAAAAACAGCCTGGTATTGCCATAAAAACAGACTGAAGACCAATGGAATAGAAGAGAAGACCCAGAAATAAAGCCACACTCTTAAAGTTAGCTGATATTTGACAAAGGAGCTAAAGACAATGGGAAAACATAGCCTCTTCAACTACTGGTACTGGGAAAACTTGGCAACCACATGCAGAAACTCAAAGTAGCCCCTAGCCTATCACCATGCACCAAGATTAACTCAAAATGGATCAAGGACCACAACACCAGACCTGAATCTTTGAAACTAGTGAAGGAGAGTAGGAAAGATGCTAGAACTTGAAGGCACAGGAAGGAACTTCCTGAATAGAGTCTCAGGGGCACAACAGATAGGGGAGAGACTCAACAAATGGGACTACTACAAAAAAAGATATGCACAGCTAAAGACATAGCCACCAAACTAGAAAGACAGCCAGCCATATGGGAACGATTCTTCACCAGCAGAGCAACAAAGGTCTGATATCCATCATCTACAGAGAACTCATAAAAATAACCCTCTCCAAACCCAGTAAATAAATTATTAAATGGGAAAAAAAGCTAAAGAGAGACTACACAGAAGAAGAGATAAAAACAGCAAAGAAACGTATGAGGAAATGTTCAACATCCCTGGCAGTAAAGGAAATGCAAATAAAAACAACCCTGAGATACCACCTCACTCCAGTTAGAATGCCCTATACTCTGAACTCAGGCAACAACAAATGCTGGAGGGTATGCAAGGAAAGAGAAACCCTTCTCCACTGTTGGTGGGAGTGCAAATTAGTACAACCACTTTGGAGAACAGTATGGAGGTTCCTCGAAAAGCTCAACATAGACCTACCCTATGACCCAGCCATACCACTCCAAGGAATGTATCCAAAACAACAGGTCTCAGGATATGAAAAGGACATCTACACATCCTTGTTTCTCACTGCACAATTCACAATAGCCAAAATGTGGAAACAACCCAGATGCCCCTCTGCAGATGAATGGATCCAAAAATGTGGTACCTATACACAATGGAATACTTCATAGCTCTTAGAAACGATAACATATTGGTATTGACAGGGAAATGGTCAGAACTTGAAAAGTAATGTTGAGTGAGAGAAGCCTAGAACACACAGAACAAAGGGGCTTGGTCTCCTTGATATATGACTGTTAAGGTGGGGGTAGGGGGACAATAGAGACCAGGTCTGTGAAACAAAAAACTTCTTGTCAAATGGTATTTACCACAGGTGTGGGTCAGCGACCTTACATTATGTATCTAAAACCAAACAAGTACTAAACATAAAAAGGTCTAAAATAGACCTCTCAGTGGATCGCAATAGCTCAGAAGCTACATATGTATGATCATATAAGACAAGGATAAGCAAACTCTATTGTTAACGTTAGATTTAAAGTTCTATGTGAATTTCCTTTGGCATATGCCACAAGGCTACTGTATATGATTTTGGTACACTGGGTATTGTATATATGCCTACCTGATCTAGGGAAGGGAAAGAAAAACAAGTGTGTAAGATATCACAAGAAATGTTCACACTGCCCTATTATGTAACTGTACCCTTTTGCACAATAACTTGTCAACAAAATTTAATAAACAATTAAATAAATAAATAAAACAGAAGGCCTTACCTGTGCAGGGGAAGGCAATGTCCCTTTTGTGTTTCCCATTGCTTATACTTCTGTTTGATGAAGAAGCATCTCATGGAGAGACTGGGTCACAAAATACCCAGCATTGTATATATTTTAACTGTTTTCAGATACAGTAACATCAAGGAGGCTTCATCAGGACAGTTCTCCCACATTATGCAGTCAGACTCAGAATCTGAGCAATTAAGAGAGAGAAACCACTGCCACGCAAGGAAAAAGTCTTCTAGGTATGTGGAAGGGTTCACTGCCATGACAAAATCTGTGAATCCAGAAGCATCTGGGTGGTGTGAAAAAAATGAAAGGTACGTGGCTTGAACCTCCCATGAAAAGTATCCTCCTGATGGACAAATACCACTGTGAGTTCATGATCCAAACTTTGCCTTTTATTAAAAACTACTCATTGCACATTAAATTTACCAGGGATTCATTATCACCATATATTATGAGGACATTGGCTGAAGATTAAATAATCTGGTTATACAGTGCCATGACTTGAAATGTTAGGCCATAGTTTTGGATGTCTAAATCAAGGGATACACAAACTCTGTTCTCAGCCATCTCTTTTTTCAATTCATGAAGAATCCACAAGCCATTCAAGTCTTGTCGTGTTCACCATTGCACCCAGTTCCAGCTGAAGTGAAGCAGTAAGGAGACCATAGTAGTGGCTAGTGATGTGTCCTTTGAGGGCATCTGATAAAGAGCAGGAAACTTGTGGTTACTCAGGACATGATCCAAAGGCCCAAAGGTAAGCTTAAGGGAATGAAAATTGTATGCTCCATGAATGAGAAGATTTCTATTCATCACAATTTCAGCCATAAAGTATATTAAATAACTCATTGAATGAAGTGACAGTATTATCTTCCAGTTTTTGAAATATTAAAAAATTAATATACATATGACATATCAATTGTCATTAAATTGTCTCTAGATCTTTGTCACTATTTCCATCAAATCCTTCCTCCTATAACAATCCCACACATATATTCTTTGCTCCATTTTCACATATGTACCTTGAATATTATGTTGTATTTTCCCACCCATATATTTCCTATTCATCTGCTCCTTTGCACATTCCCTTAACACCTACCCCCCACTCAGACAATATATGCTATATTTGTCTGGTGTTCATTTTTATGAACTGATTGTTAGTTTATTACATAGGTGATAGCATGGAATTCCACCCCCTATGTGTACCATACTTCATAGATTTATCACATACATATATGCAAATATATGCGAGTGTGTGCTCTAGATTTATATCCTATTTAGATGTAATATTTATAGAGGAGAGAATGAAAGCCTCCTTTTTCTTTCAGAGACTGACTTCCTTCATTCAATATATCTTGCACTTGGCAGCAGGTACGTGTGTGTGTCTACATGAGTGTGCCTGTGTGTGTGTGTGTGTGTGTGTGATATCATACGAGTATTAACTCTCAGAGCCCCATGCACTTCCTTGGCTTTTTTCCTCAAACGTTGAACCACAGGATTACAGGTGTGAGACACCAACACCCAGCTCAGCATACCTTTACACTTTCCATCTTTACATTTTCCATCTCCTGATTTTTTTACAAAAAAATTATTGATAATTTTGAAAACTCCAAATAACCTCCTTTTCTGTCCTTAATTTCTGACCCTTTTCCAGATGATGGGAAGCCCATTTTCTTGTATACCCACTCTTTGATATCACAAAACTTGATAGGACCACAAATGCAGTGTCTTATTCTCATTCTCTTTCAACACTTGAAATAGCACTAAATCAGACATTTTAAAATATCCCCCCTCATACTCCGCCCACACTCACCATTGGAAATCTGTAGGGGTCCAGCAATGAGCCCATCTGGGCAGTTGTTAATCCCCATGGTCCTGTAAGTGCTGCTATAGACTTGCTGCTGCTCCTACAAGAGTAGTTAGGAACTGTAGTTCCCAAAAATTGTAATGAAGGGGTTTTAAAATGTTGTTGAGAACCTAAATTCAGCATTAGAGGTATTAAATCTCAGAGGCAAGTTACGTAAAAAATCAGGAGTTTTGTTGATCTTTTCAATAGCAAAAGTCAAGGCCAAAACAAACTGGTAGATCTTGAAGGTAAACCTGTGTAATGAGCCCGGAAATTTCAAAGTATTTCAAAACTTATTAATTTGCTGGACTGAATCCTTGCTTCTCTGACAAGGAATATGTTAAAAAAAAATTACCCCCATTTGTGATCGAAGGTGTATGTAGTGTATTAAGCTTGCATGTAAGATTATATAAGGATATGAAGGTAATTTGCTACGAATGAGATTCAGAAACTTACTTGTGCCAATAACCAGAGTTTGTTTATTCCCTGCTACCTCAGACACTACAGCAAAATCCTCTTGTCCATTACAGATGGTATAGGCTTTCATGAGACAACAAATATATATTTTTGCACAGCAGCTAATTCATTTTTCATTTATTTTATGATTTTTTAATTTTATTGTGGGGTGGATACAAAGAGGGTTTACAGTCACCTGCTTCAGGTAATGAATAATGAGTACAATTCTTTTTAACCATGTCTTCTCTTCTGTCATTCTTTCGTTATTTTTTCCCTCCTGTCCCCTCCCACAGGATATAACAGTTCATTTTCCACATAGTGTCTAGTGAGTAGCATTGTTATAGTTTATCAACCTTCTTTGACTTTTTTTGTAAACTCAATGCCCCCCCATACAACCAAATAAGTATAAAGGAAAAGAAAATGAAAACAGCAACAATGACAACTAAAAATGTCTCTTGTCTCCTTTTCTTGGAGTTCAATCCATAGATTATTATTTTATATGATCATCTACACATAGCTATTATTCCATTGTTAACCATTCTTCTGCACATGTGCCTTTGGCCTCAGTGTGTAACTGTCTAGAGTCCTATATAATTACCAGAGAAACCAAACATTCTGTTGTCTTTATCTTAGAGTAATGAGCTCCAACTGTGTGAAAAACATTGTGTTTTAAGTCAGAGTTTATGTCATGTGGTTATGTGGCAGGCCAGACTAACTAAAAAATCTTCAATTGAAGAGAATATTTCAGAAGCATAGGGTAATTAAAGCAAGATTCTATAGCAAGGTCTGCTCACAGACCCAACATATTGAACAGCTCTTCCTGCAACATCAACCAGAATAAGAGCTCAAATATCAGATGAGGAAATTTTATTTTCTTTTTAAATTTAATTTTATTTTAAAGGTGATATACAAATAAGTTACAGTTAAATATGTAAGGTCATGAGTAAATTTCTTGTCAAATTTGTTACCCCTTCTTTCATTTTTCTCCCTCTTTCCCTCCCCCTTAGCCTTCCTCCCCAAGTTGTGCAGTTCATTTGCAACATATTGTCTTCTTCCTGGGAATCTGGCTTAGTGGTAGAGGGCTTGCCTAGCATGCATGAAGCCCTGGGTTTGATTCCTCAATACCACATACACAGAAAAAGCCAGAAGTGGCACATGTGGTAGAGTGTGATTCATGAGGAAAAGAAACACAAGCACAGTGTGCAGGCCCTGAGTTCAAGTCCCAGGACTGGCAAAAATTGGAATTTTATTTTTATTTATATAATAAAACAAAAGGATTGCATCAGGCCTTGAGTACCTTTATGGAGAGTGGCACCTCCAACAGGGGTGATGAGGAGAGAATTTTATGTAAGCTTTACATTGAAATTCCAGTTCCAAGGCCAACATCATAAAATGTAGTGATTACTACTATCTTTTGAACATATTTGAATTGAGAAACTGGAAAGAAGGGAACACAGGGGATGATAGAGGATGAAAGTAATTTTGTTTCTCTCTGCCATGTCTGTGAGTGTAATGGTGTGTGTGTGTGTGTGCGGGCGCGCATGTGCATATGTGTGTGTACACACACATTCTGAAGAAATTCATATGAATTCAACAAGTCGTTATTCAAAAAGCATGGAGGCAAGCTGGAACTCCAAATGAGAGACAAAGTGGTTCAAAAAAAGTATTTGTATGCATGAAATTTCACAATGGAAGCCTATCATGTTAGTTATGTCTTCTAAAGCAAAGAAAAAAGTGAGCTTGAAGAAAATCTAAGTGAACATACACAAACTAAGCAGTAACCTGAAAGTAACAATGAATATATATTGAAAACGTTTTGCCAACGTTGGCAACAATGTTTTAAAAAACAAATATTAACATTTGAGAGATTCAGGAGATGTTTATGAAAGCCAAAACATATAAATGCTTGTTCTTATATGCAGTGACAGAATTTAAAGTTCCTAATGTAGATAGGAATGCAAACAAGATATCTAAGGCAAAACAATAATTGCCTAAGGCAATTTATATATATGTATACATATATATTGCCTACATATATATGTACATATATGTACAACAAGTTATTTCCAGACAAGCACAATTAAGAGACTATATTTCACCAGACTTGTTCTACAAGAAATATTCAGGCCAAAAGGAAGAACTAATGAACTGGAAAAATATACACGAATGTATAAAACTTACCCATTAGAATATGTACATAAGGGGGCTGAGAATGTTCTAAGCATGAAAATGTGTTAGCAAACCAATACACAATTCTTATGCAGAAGGAAAATTAAAATAACTTTGTGTCATAATTACTGTAGAACAATGTAAAATTAGATCTCCAATACTAAAAATGGTGGGAGGAATACAATGCAGTTGCAATTTGTATTTGATTTTAATATTTAATTTAAATATTTAAATATTTCATTATACAGATCAGTACATTTACTGGATTGTGATCTATTACTTGTGTAAGTGTTTGTCTCTTTTTCTATCATCCGTATTATTATCCTAGGTTAATGTAATTATCCCAAAATAGCTTTCTCCTTAATTATGAGAACATCTGTAATAGAGAAATTAATACTCATAATTCAGAAATAAAAATACATTACTATTAGACTCAATAACCACGGAGGTTCCAAAAAGTAGAGAAAGAGTGGAAGAAGCGTCAATAAATCTGGAGAACAAATTACATAATGGTAATAATGAAACCTGATGTCAACAATGACTGGAAGTGGAAATGCAGAAAATGCTACCTGTGAGAAGTAGAATGGCTGAATGAACAAAAACTCAGAGCCAAATGATAGGTTGATTCCAAGATACTTCAACACCAGAGGTCCTCAATGATCCCAAGAAAGGTGTGGCATAGGCTGTTCAGGCCAATAAAAGCCAAAAGAAAACAGGAGATTTTGCAGTATGTCACACACGTAGACTTCAATGAAAGAAATGAAAAGTAGAAAATTTGTTATGCAATGATAGAAGGTATCAAATCTACAAGAGGAAATAGTAACTCAGAATATATATTTACACACTGTCCAAACACTGAACTTTATTTTTTTTTTGCTATGCAAAGCTGAATTCCTTTATTTTTTTAAAAATTATGGTAAAGGTGATATACAGAAGGGTTACAGTCACATAAGTCAGGCATTGAATATATTTCTTTTTGAATAGTGTCACCCTCTCATTTCCTCCCAGTTTTTTCCCTCCTGGCCCCTCTCCCTCCTGTCCTTTATTCTTTACATATAGTAAGAGACCCCTGTCTGGTGTCATCTTGGGGCCATCTTATTCCTTAATTTCCTCCAATGCTTAATTCTTCTTCAATAGTGTGATGATCTTTTTCTGTCTTTGTTATGTTTCTCAATTTCATTCATGAGCATATTCCATTCCCAAAGTCTCTTCAATGAACCCAGTAAGAATTCCTTGCCATTTCCCCATAAGCCCCCATGCCCCTCAGTTTCTAGTGTTTGTTTGTCTTTTAAAAAATTTTTTTGATTGTCAAACTGATGTACAGAGAGATTACAGTTTCATATATTAGGCATTGGATACATTTCTTGTACTGTTTGTTACCTCCTGCCTCCTTCCCCCTTCCCCCTTGTTTGTCTTTCTTTTCATAACTATTTGGATGTCTATTCACAGGCATCACTATTACCTCAATTGGAGTTTGCTGCAGTGAGCTGGGCCTCTGGGGGGCATTATAGCTCATGTTGGTTCCATCACTCATTCCCTAGTGGAGCAACAGTGTGGCAGTGCATACAAGGGTGACCCACTCTGCTTCTGCTTCTGCCCTTACAGCTATGTTCCCTTTCTTTCTCTGAGCCTCTATTTTCCCCCTCTGTGAAAATGAAGGGTTGGCTCTAGTGATGTTCAGGGCTAGCTAACCTCTGCCAGGGATCTGATTTCCCTATGGACTGTACAGTGTTCCCTATTTATATCTCCCTTCCTTCTTTACCTGGCGGTATTAATATGTGATTTAGTTGTCGCAGAGGTTCAGCCATTTTTCTCTCCACCATTTCCTGAATTTTCTCCCCTTGCCATTTTTACTTATGGGAGAAATAACCTGCTGGTCATGTAAGAACCACAGGTGGGTGGGCAGTACTTGGACCAGTGGAGAGTGTTGCCTGCCCAGGATGCTGACCTGGCTTCTGTCTCACACCTGCCTGTATGGCAGGAGCTGGAAATTATCATCATAGAGATGAGGCTTTATTCAGGAGCTAATAGTTGAAAGGCCAGAGCTGTATTTTTCTGTCTCACTGTTTTGTTTATTTCTCTCTTCTTTAAGTTTTTATTATAAAACTGATGTACAGAGAGGTTACAGTTTTATACGTTAGGCATTGGATACATTTCTTGTACTGTTTGTTACCTTGTCCCTCATACCCCCCTACCCCTCCCCCTTACCCTTTCCCCTCCTGAGGTGTTCAGTTCACTTACACCAAACAGTTTTGCAAGTATTGCAAATCCAGCAGTAATAATCAATAAAATAAAGAGGGTAGTCTACAAAAACAAAAGCTCAGGGACATTTCCCAAGCCTCGGGTTCCCAAGACAAGCATGATAGAAAGAAAGATAAGCAAACATATATATCTCCTATAACAGGGAAAAGATAAATTGTTATCCAATCCACCTTTGCTCTTGATGGTGGCCAGCAACCTCGGGCTACAATTATCACACCAGCAATTGAAAAATAGTACAAATGATAGAAGCAATGATATTTTCTTGCGCAACAGGAAGCAAATAGACTGCTAGAATTTCTTGAAATTACTCATAGCCATTTTTCTTTTCTCTGCTTTTTTTCTCTCTTATGTTGTACAGTCATTAATTAGTGATGCTCTCTAGTGCAGATCAAAAGCCAAGGACACGTATGTGCATAAGAAAAGTAGATCTTGTTTTGTGCAGATGAAATTGTTCTGTAGGGGTCATTGATACTGCATGAAAACACTTGGATTTTGGGGTGTATATCTGGCATGAAATAATGATACAGTGCCTAGTTTGAAACTGTAACTACATGCCTACACAAAGGGAGAGAGGAGAGACAGAGAGCCTGACACAGAAAGAGAGATGGAATGTGTGTGAGCATGTGCACCTGTGTGTTATGGTTTGAAACCAAGAGTCTGAATTCATTGTCCTCAAAGTTTTCTGCTAAAGGTTAGCACTCTGTCACATGAGACACACCTACTGTTCAAAATTCTGAGTGATTAATTGGTGATAAAATTCTCATGTATTTTCATGCCTGGGCTGGCTTCACATCTCAATCTTCAGCTATCAGCTTCCTGAGTAGTTAGATTTACAGCCATAAACCACTAGAGTGGAAGAAGCATTTTATCATTGTCCTCAAATTATAAGAGTAACCAAAGAAATCTTCTCAGACCAATGGGTTGTGAGGTAGGAAATGTGTTTGAAGCCTTTTAGTTCTGTACTCTTTCTACTAAGGTTGTTTGTCATAACATCACTTCATCCATGGTGACAGCTGTGATGGTGAAGATTCAGGGACATGGATATAAAGTGCAGAGCTTAACAGACATGGAAAGGAAAAGCTATGTGAAAGGAAACCAGATTCCTATCTGATTCGCACGCAGGAAATTACTCAACAAGAGTTACAGGATAAAATAATTAAACTGAGCTCTTTCCTATGACGGATGGGAGGTTAGGTTAAAGAAGACAGACAGCATTTCTTTATGCATCTAGTTCCTTCAGCTGTTGCCCATCCTGAGAACGAAAGAGGAAATGGAAATACAACACTGTGTTACTTACAGCGTGTTCTCTTCATATTTGGAAGGATCGCTGTTACTGTGATCTGTTCCTAAGGTGTAGAGCGGGAAAAACCCAGCAATCATCATATCGCCATCCATGAGTGCTCCCTACTTCATCTTGGAAAAGCAGCGAGAGCCGGCCAAGGACCTGACAAGGAGGGGGAGGTGGAGAAGATGGAACGGGAAAATGAAAGGGCACATCCCTGAAGCATCTGCCAACGTGAAATTCTCTCTGGAAGTGAGGCCCACAGTGTCTGGTATGTATATTCGTATATTTGTATAGGTGTACATGTAATTTTTATTGACAGAGATATACACTGTTGTCCATCTTTCATTGTAGCTTCTAGTGAATACCCAGGAACAATGTGTAAAGTGCTTCCCTGGGGCTCTGCATCTGAGGCCTTGCATCCAAGAAAAAAAATATTTTTTGGAAAACATGCCATTCTCCTTCTTCATCGCAGCTACTATGATTTCCTCTAAGATCACAGATAGTGAGGCTTGGGATGAAGTTATTTTTGATATATTTTATTCTACATCTGTGCCCAGAAACTTTTTGCATGAAAGCTATTTGGGATGAAGCAACTGGATTGCATCAGATGGTGCATGGAAATGGCCAGAATACAATCTGTGCCAATGAGATATCAACCAAAATTATTAGTACATTGTATCCACAGCGTCAGTTCACACACTCAAAGTCCATTACATCCATCAGATATTACTAGTTGATTCAAGCAGGTTTCAGTAGGAATTCTATGTACACAGCCCTCCAAAAATGCACCCGGTTACATTGCCCGAGGAAGCAGCAATGCTGCCATTTATCTTCAAAAAGTCAAGGCCAATGCCAAAAATGAGTTGTTTGTTTTCATCCTGAACTTTTACCTTCCAACAGGTCATTTTTCTAAACTTTCTAACATAGAAAAGATTACTTTCCTGATACACTTCTCTGAGAACATAATTGATGAAATTATTCTTAATTCTATGTTTTCCTCTTGTCAAAATATATTAAACCCAAATTGCATAGAGAGACTTTAGTCATCCTGGAGAAGACAGGTACATCAAGGCAGTGAACACACTCTGTGCATACCTGCAATGTTGGTTGTACATTATGTTACACTCGCCCAAAACCATGCTGTGGCTATCACAAAAACATGAAGGACTTAACAGTACAAGAAATTTTAAAATGAAGAATGTAAAAAAAAACAAAAACCTTTCTAATGAGATTGATACTGGTCTACTATACCTGTATATTCATTGCATTATACAAGATTCTATCACTGAATTTAAAATTCTTGGTAGCATATGTGCAGAGGTCTTATTGAGACATGTACATGTATGTATGCAATGGGCCTCAGCCTCACAAGGTAATGGCTGTGATTAATACCATAAATATTTTCATAGTTTTTTGTGGAATATACATACAGATTTCCATAATGGATGAAATTAAATTCCCATGATTCGTGTGTAAGTATGCTCTTTCTTCATTCTTGGCAGCATTTGTTACTAGATAGTAAACTAGACATTGTCACTGGAGTGAGATAAAATTCAGTGTCATTTGGCTTTGCATTTTCCTTATCCCAAAGATGTTTAGTATATTTTTGTATACTTTTGTGAGCCATGTATACTTCTGATTTTGAGAAATGTCTTTAAGTTTAATTTCCAATTAGTCAGTTGCCCATTTTATTCCTTAGGAGTTTGTTTCTGTGCTTCCAGCATATTCTGGTTATGAAACCCTTACCATGTGTTTAATATGCAAAATCTGTAGGCCATATATTGTCTGTTGGCTCTTTACTTCATGTGACAAAGGTTTTAGTTTGATATAATCCCCTTTGCAAATTCTTCCTTTTATTTGCTGCTGTACAAAATTTTTCATTGTAGTTGTTCTTTGTCCTATAGTGCTTTATCTTAAGCTTTAGCTCTTTAATATTTGGGGGCTAGAAAAACAAGGTAAAAAAAAAAAAAAAGACGGTCATTTGCAGCTTAAGCCTTCCTGGACATAGTATTTAGGAGAAGAGAGGTGCAAGTACGATCACAGAGAAAGAAACTCTGTGAGTGGAGCCATTCAATGAGCACATTCCTTGGCCTCCTGTGGGACCTTTGCAGCCAGAGGGAACGTAGCTCACTCATAAGCCATAAGAGCCTCTGCAGCTAGCCTTTGCTTCCAGGACGCTGAGAAAAGCCCTTCAGTGGATGAATAAACAAAGAAAATGTAGCATATGTACACAATGGAATTCTACACTTCCATCACAAAAAAAGATATTGTACCATTTGGGAGGAAATGGGAGGACTTTGAAAAAATATATATTAAGCAAAGTAAGCCAGACCCAAGTAAATCCCAGGTTTCATAGCTTTCCTCATTTGTTGTAACTACACTATGCCTGTAAATTTATAATTAAAAACACTCGATGGTAAAAGTCAAAAAAATTCACTTCAACATGATAAACAATACAGGATTTTAGATAAGAGGACGACAAAGGTTCAATTGCTATGTGCATGAGATAAAGAAGACTTATTCATGAAGAGAGTACCAGATTCCTTCTGGAAGGAACAGCCTTAACCTATAGACAGAGAAGTATTCTGAAAGAAGGAGAGACTCTAGCCAGACACAAGATTATCTGTGAAGGAGCTGGTTTTCCTTACACATTACATAAAATAAGCATGTAATGGCATTTCTCCAGCCACTGAGCATAGACACATGCACACACACATACACACACACACAAACTAGGCTAGGGCTCTCTCTCCGTATGTATGTATATAGAGATTAGTTGTTACAAAACAAACACAACACACACACATATATACATATTTGGAGAGAGAGAATATATGTATGTATGTATATATGCATATATATATACACACGCATAGGTGTATGTATATTTATATATGGTTGGTGAAAGTAGACAGCCATGTGGTTCAGGCAGAAAATAGTTTTTTTGGGAGGGCCAAACTTCTGAGCTCTACTCCAGAGTAGGGCCTAGCACATAGTTGCCTGACTACTCATGGAGAGAGATTCCATAAGGGAAGGAAAGGAGGCATGACTGAAGTGAATGAAGGAGTGACCTCAGAGGAGGAGGAAGTGATCTCAGAGCCTAGAGGCCCTCCACTGTCATGCAGGTGAGCGGTGACCTGTTACCTTGACTACAGGTACTGGTGGAAGACCAGGTGCAGTCTTGAATGTAGAGAAAAAAAAGGGGTAGTTAGACTGATAGAGAAGAACACACACACGCGTGCACACACACGCGTGTGCACACATACACACACACAACCAAATAGAAACAATCCTGTCCTCTGATCATTTTCTATGAGGCCAGTGTGCCTTGGACCTCTCTACATTTCTAACTCAATTCAGCTTTTGGCCTAGCGATTTTAAAAGTTATTTGGAGTGATTTTCTTATAATTATTTCCTTGATTTTTTTTTCTAGAGACAGGGAGAATGAGAAAAACAGCTAATTATCTTCCTTTGAAATTGTACTCATATTCTGAGGAGCCAGGTACAGTTTCTTTTCTAAGCTAAAGAAGAGTCACTGCTTTCCTCCCTCACTGGGTCGACTTTGAAATGTTTGAACTCATTGTCATTGTCCTTTGTGATCTCTTCCAGATTGTGTTCTTCCCTGGGTACGAGGCTCCGCATTGTCTCCTCTGTTCTAATGAGAGAATCAGCTATTTCCAAATACAGGGCTGAAAGGGATAGTCTGGCTTTTCCCCCTATATATTGTTCACCATAATGCTTTGTGATTTATCCTCAAAATACTTCTTTAAAGCATAGAAGTAGATGTTATCATGTGATGTTGAAGTGCCAGACTTTGAAGTCAGTACCACGTGAACCCCACTTTACCACGTGAACCCCACTTTACCACGTGAACCCCACTTTACCACGTGAACCCCACTTTACCACGTGAACCTGAGATAAGCCGGCCCTGTGAGCAGACCCAGGACAAGCCCATTAGGGCCCAGTCGGTCTAGAACTCTAACCGCTGGGAATGCTTAACTCTGACTTCCCCCAGAATGCCTCGAGCCCTGAGCCAATCAGATTTGTACCTGTGTCCTAATCTTGCTTGCTTGAACACCTGATTGTTGTAACTTTGGTTTTTGCGTATATAAACCCTGTGTAATCACAACTCGGGGCTTCCTCCTAACCTCCATTGTGTCGGTGGGTAGGATGTGGCCCGAGTTGCAGCTCGCTTAAATAAAACCTTGGCTTGCTTTTGCATTTCGGAATGTCTGAGTGTCGGTGGTCTTCTTGGTGGTAGTCTCGTGACTTGGCAAAACAATGTGGGGCTATATATCGTAAATCAAAAGACGTCCTTTATAAGAAGCAAGTGTAAATCAGATGTTGTGATTTAAGAGACCCATAAAATGAGAAGTTTGAGGTGACCTAGTAGCAAAATAATCATGAGACATCAAGACTGTCAAGTACAGCATGAAATTATATTTTGTGCTTTTACATTGAACAAATAACATTTTTCATTTTACACAAGGACACGGTAATATGTGTACATGAGATTTGGTATACTGTGTAAAGTCTCCACTAGAGCAATATTCACAAAACAATTTCATCAAGATCTCTGCATTTCCTTAATTTATTCCAATTCACCAACATAAATGCAATTTAATTTGAAATAATTAAAAACAAAATTCCCCACAAAAGTTCAATAAAATCTACAGAAAACTCCCCCCCTCTCTGAGTCATTAATTGCTTAGGAAATAAAAATAAAACAAGAATATTCTATTCATTGATTAAAGAAATACTGTATGTATGCAAAGTTTGAAAAGCTTTGCTCAAACTCATACAATACTGGCAGCTCACTGAGACTTAAAATTAACAAAATAAAAGCTGTGCTATAGAAAATGCAGACTTTAGACAGCTCTCTGGCACCTAGCAAAAAGAGTGTGATATTCTACTGGAACAAAATCAAAAGGTATGGCTGATCTATCATATTCAGCAGCACTTTGAGGAAGCACAAAAATCTTCTTGGGCGTGGATAAAAAGAGGAAAAAATAGCCAGGCACCCAGTGACTCATGCCTCTAATCCTATCTTCTCTCAGGAGACTAAGATCTGAGGATTTTGGTTCAAAGCCAGAATGGTCATAATAGTCTGTGAGACTCGTATCTCCAGTCTATCACCAAGAAGTCTGAAGTAGATGTGGGGCTCAAGTAGTAGAGTATTAGCCATGAGCATATTTAAAAAAATCTCAGGTACAGTAAACAGGCCCTGAGTTCAAGCTGCAAGACTGACACTAAAACATTAAAGGATGAGCCCAATACACTTTGTCTTTAGGCATTCCAACAGAGTGAGAGCAATGGAAGTCAGTCTTAGGAGAGGAACACAAAGGCACAATAGCTATGTGCATCCGATCATATAAAATGCTATTTACTGTAACGAATTCAAGTAAAGGGAAACAACGGTTTGTTTTACATGGTTATTATTTTTGTTTTCATTCCCTTTGGTATTGTTCATTCATTTGTTGTCTTTAGGAGTGTAAGTGGGGGCACAGAAATGGAGGTTCCAACGGTAAACAAATGAAACAGTGGTACTCGCTGGACACTGTGTTGAAAAGGAAGCATAAAAATTGTGGGTGAGGATGGGAAGGAAAAACTGGGACAGAGAGATGCATGGGGTGAAATTGTCCAAAAAGAAATGTAATATTTCTATGATGTTTGTAATTGTAATTCCTCTGTACATCACTTTACAATAATAAAAAAAATGCAAAAAAAGAAACCGAAAGAAATAACATCTGGTTAGTAAAAACAAAATTCCTAAACATTTATTGTCAATAATCTGCCTTCTGTGCATACCCAGAGTAACAATACATTGAATCCTGTTTCCCTCTGTCTCTGACATCTCTGTCTGTCCCTCTCTCCTACTCCACTCTCTCCACTTTTCATTCCCCTCCCCCATCTCCTTTTCTCTTTGCTGTTCTTTTCCCCTTTTCCCCTCATTGTAGTCACAGTAAAACTACTCTCAAGAATCATCTAGGATTTTATCCTCTTAGATGAAAGGCCTCCTCTTGCCTCTCTGTGATTTCTTCAGGCTATCTTGGTAATATCCTGCTGCTCCCCTTCTGGGTGCCTGAACATGCTTCTGGGATGGATGTAGCAGAAGAAGAGAATTTAACAGTGTTATGTGTTATTATCTGTACACTTAGCCCTTCGCCTAGCACTTAGCTCAAAAATTGGACACCAAAAACTTGAATAAAGATTAAGTACATGTTAAATAGAAGGAATGAAAAATATATAAGAAAAAATGTAAGCAATATACCCCTCACTGGTGGGCGGGGCCACAGCGGCAGCACCTGCTGCCGTAGACATGCCTACACAGGAGGGAGAGAAGAGCTACAAACCAAACCTGAGAAGCCATCCACAGATCTCCAGATGTGGAAATCACAAAGAAACATAACACAGTTCATCAAAGGGCAAGCCAACTCGCCAGCTCCAAAAAGCAGCACGACTGAAGAGGAGATGTAGATTAAAAAAGCAAATGAGGCCATGTTAATAGGAATGATGGAAAGGTCAGAAATGAAATCAGAAAACAATCTCAGGAATTTAGAGCGGAAATCTTGAAGGACACCCAGGAAGCCAAGAAAGAAATGGAAGCAAAAATGGAATGCAAGCCTCCTTTAAAGAAATGGAAGCAAAAATGGATACAATGCAAGCCTCTTTTAATGAAGATCTTCACATCCTGAGAATTGAAATGCATGAAAAAATAGATTTAAAATACAACTCTTTAAAGGAAGAAATTTCCACGATCAGAGCTGATATGACAACCATAAATAGCTCTCTGACATCCATAAACTCCTCAATTGAAACCCCAACACAAAGAATGGACCATATGGAATCCAGAATCTGTCGCCTGGACGATGAAGCAGCTGACAACAACCAGAAAATGACCACACTCCAAGAAAAGGTGAAGCTACAGGGCAGACTAATCCAGGAACTAATGGACAAAGACAAGAGATATAATCTGCGCATAACTGGAATAGAAGAAGGAGCCGAATACCAGAGCAGAGGGCTTAAACATTTTCTCAATAAAGTTATTGCAGAAAACTTCCCCAATCTCACAGGGGACCCCATCCAGGTAACGGAAGCCTATAGGACACCTGGCAGGCCAGACCCCAGGAAAGCCTCACCAAGGCACATAATATTCAAGACTACAGACCTCAAGATTAAAGAGCAAATTCTGAATTCATCGAAAGCGAAGAAGGAAACTTTCTACAATGGGAAGAGGATTCGAATAACATCTGACTTATCCACACAAACTTACCAATCAACTCAAAAAGACAAAGAAGGACACTACATATTAATACAAGGAAAAATCCAGAATCAAGACATCACGGTGATAAATGTATACTCACAGAACAAAAGAGGCCCTACATATGTCAAGCATTCTCACAGAATTACAGAACAAGATAGACGCAAACACAATCATAGTGGGTGACTTTAATACCCCTCTCTCCCCAAGAGACAGATCCAACACCCACAGGATTAGTAAGGGAGCTGAGGACCTAAATAACACCATTTCCCAAATGGATCTAACAGACCTATATAGAACCTTCCACCCTACAGAGACCCAACACACCTTCTTTTCAGCAGCCCATGGATCATGTTCCAAAATAGACCATGTCATAGCCCACACAAAGAACCTCAGCAAATATAAAAGTATTAACGTCATCCCATGTATTATATCTGATCACAGTGGATTAAAGGTAACCCTCAACAACAAAGGATACCACAGAGGCTATACACACTCCTGGAGGCTAAAACCGACGCTGCTATCCAACACTTGGGCCACAGACCATATTAAAGATGAAATCAACGAATTCATAAGCCACAATGACAATGAAAACACATCACAAAGAAACCTATGGGACACAGCTAAGGCAGTACTGAGGGGCAAGATCATTGCCCTCAGCACTCACATTAAAAGAATGGAAGCAGAGCAGGTGAATAACCTCACGATGAAACTAAAACAACTGGAGAAACAAGAAATGACAGAATCTAAAACGACTAGGAGGGGAGAAATCACAAAGATAAAAGAAGAGATAAATCTGATTGAAAACAGAAAGACCATTCAACAAATAAATAAGACTAAAAGCTGGTTCTTTGAGAAAATAAACAAAATTGACAGACCCCTTGAAAGACTTACAAAAAAAAAAAGAAGAGAATTGACTCATATACGTAAAATCAAGGACTCCACTGGAAAAATTACAACAAGTACACACTATATTCAAACAATCATAAGGAGCTATTTCCAAAACCTCTACTCAGCAAAAAACAATAATTTTACAGAAATGGATCAATTATTAGAGAAGTACAAACTGCCCAAACTGAACCAAGAAGACATAAATCAACTAAATATACCAATAACTTACAGTGAGATACAGGAGGTAATCAAGAACCTCCCTACTAAGAAAAGCCCAGGCCCAGATGGATTCACCAACGATTTCTACAAAACCTTTAGTGAGGAGCTAATACCCATACTACTCAAACTCTTCCGTGAAATAGAAACAGAGGGAGAAATCCCAAACTCATTCTATGAAGCTAATATCATACTCATTCCAAAACCAGGCAAAGACCCAACAAAAAAAGAGAACTACAGACCAATATCACTAATGAACACAGACGCAAAGCTCCTCAATAAAATATTAGCTAACAGGATCCAGAAACTAATCAAGAAAATCATACATCATGACCAAGTAGGCTTCATCCCTCAGTCACAAGGATGGTTCAACATCCGTAAATCAATCAACATAATTCACCACATAAACAGATCTAAAAATAAGAATTACATTGTTATCTCAGTCGATGCCCAAAAAGCCTTTGACAAAATACAACATCCATACCTATTAAAAGCTTTGGGGAGAACAGGAATAGATGGAACATTCCTCAAAACAATAAAAGCCATATACAACAGAACAACTGCTAATATCATATTAAATGGAGAGAAACTTAAATCACTCCCCCTAAACTCAGGAACAAGACAAGGATGCCCACTCTCCCCACTTCTGTTCAACATAGTGCTGGAATCCCTAGCCATAGCAATAAGGCAAGAGGAGGACATCAAAGGGATCCACATCAGCAAGGAAGAAATCAAGTTATCCCTATTCGCAGACGACATGATCTTATATCTGAAGTACCCAAAAAACTCAGTCCCCAAACTCCTACACCTAATAAACCAATTAGGCAAAGTAGCAGGATACAAAATCAGTCCACAAAAGTCAGCAGCTTTTCTGTACACCAGCAATATACAGACAGAAAAGGAAATTATGGAAACAATTCCATTTACAGTAGCCAAAAAAAGAATAAAGTACCTAGGGATCAACTTAACCATGGACATGACAGACCTATTTAATGAAAACTACAAATATCTAATAAGGGAAATCAAAGAAGACACTAGGAGATGGAAAGACCTCCCATGCTCATGCGTAGGCAGAATCAATATAGTGAAAATGGCCATATTGCCCAAATTATTATACAAATTCAATGCAATACCTATCAAAATCCCAGCCACATTCTTCACTGAAATAGAGAAAGCAACCCATAAATTAATATGGAACAGCAAAAAACCTAGAATAGCCAAAGTAATTCTAGGCAAAAAAAAAGCAGTGCAGGAGGTATCACAGTACCAGACTTCAAGCTCTACTACAAGGCCATCATAACAAAAACAGCATGGTATTGCTATAAAAACAGATCGGAAGACCAATGGATTAGAACTGAAGACCCATGGGCTGGAGATATGGCCTAGTGGCAACAGTGCCTGCCTCGGATACACGAGGCCCTAGGTTCGATTCCCCAGCACCACATATACAGAAAACCGCCAGAAGTGGTGCTGTGGCTCAACCGGCAGAGTGCTAGCCTTGAGCGAGAAGAAGCCAGGGACAGTGCTCAGGCCCTGAGTCCAAGGCCCAGGACTGGCAAAAAAAAAAAAAGAACTGAAGACCCAGAAATAAAACCGCACTCTTACAGCCAACTGATATTTGACAAAGGAGCTAAAGACATACAATGGAATAAACATAGCCTCTTCAACTACTGGTGCTGGGAGAACTGGGCAGCCATATGCAGAAAACTCAAAGTAGACCCAAGCCTATCACCATGCACCAAGATCAACTTAAAATGGATCAAGGACCTCAATATCAGACCTGAATCCTTGAAACTACTGAAGGACAGAGTAGGAAAGATGATAGAACTTATAGGCACAGGAAGGAACTTCCTGAATCGAGTCCCAGGGGCACAACAAATAGGGGAAAGACTCGACAAATGGGACTACTACAAATTAAAAAGTTTCTGCACAGCTAAGGACATAGCCATCAAAATACAGAGACAGCCAACAATATGGGAAAGGATATTTACCAGCACAGCAACAGACAAAGGCCTGATATCTGTCATCTACAGAGAACTCAAAAAACTAAGCCCCTCCAAGCCCAATAAACCTATTAGGAAATGGGCAAAAGAGCTAAAGAGAGACTTCACAAGAGAAGATATAAAAATGGCAAAGAAACACATGAGGAAATGCTCAACATCCCTGCTAGTAAAGGAAATGCAAATAAAAACAACCCTGAGATACCACCTCACCCCAGTTAGAATGGCCTATACTCTGAACTCAGGAAACAACAAATGCTGGAGGGGGTGCGGGGAAAGAGGAACCCTTCTCCATTGTTGGTGGGAGTGCAAATTAGTACAATCACTTTTGAGAACAGTATGGAGGTTTCTCAAAAAGCTCAATATAGACCTACCCTATGACCCAGCCATACCACTCCTAGGCATCTATCCTAAACAGCAAAACCTAAGATATCAAAAAGACATTTGTACTTCCATGTTTATCGTGGCACAATTCACAATAGCCAAAATATGGAAACAACCCAGATGCCCCTCAACAGACGAATGGATCCAAAAAATATTGTACTTATACACAATGGAATACTACATAGCGATTAGGAATGGTGAAATATTGTTATTCGCAAGGAAATGGTCAGAACTCGAACAAATAATGTTGAGCGAGACAAGCCTAGAACACAGAAAACAAAGGGGCATGATCTCCCTGATATATGACTGTTAACAAAGGGAGACGGAGAGACAGTTGAGACCAAGTCTGTGAATACTATATATGTTCTTGATACATTGTATACTGTATATATGTCTACCTGACCTAGAGAAGGGATAGAAAAACAGGACGTAAGATAGCACAAGAAATGTACACACTGCCGTACTATGTAACTGTACCCTTTTTACACAACACCTTGCAAAAAAATTTTATGTTCAATTAATAAACAAAAAACAAAACCAAAAAAGAGTGGGGAAGAATCAGTGTGCCTATTGCAAGAAAGAGGGGCATTGGGTCAAAAACTGCCCAGAGCTAGCCAAGAAAAAGGAGAAAAAACAGAAAGTAGAATTAAGAATGTTGGCAGCCTTAGAGCTGGCTGAGGACAATGACTGAGGGAGTCGGGGCTCAGACCGGCTCCCTGAGCCCAGGATAACATTGAAAGTGGAGGGGAATCCAGTCATGTTCATGGTAGATATGGGAGCAGAAAATTCAGTATTGCTAGCCACGAGAGGGCCAATGTCCACTAAAATAACATGGGTCCAAGGTGCAACGGGCACTAAACCCTATAAATGGACTACTCAAAGGACAGTGGACTTGGGAGTGGGCCAGGTAACCCACTCGTTTTTAGTCATCCCTGACTGCCCCTATTCATTGCTTGGACGAGACCTCTTAACAAAAATGAAAGCTCAGATACAGTTCACAGGCAGTGGGGCTTCTGTGACGAACTCAAGAGAAAAGCCTATTAGTATACTAATAACTAGCAAGTTAGAAGAGGAGTATAAGCTATACCAGCATCCCAAGCCTGAGTCTCCGGAAAATGAGTGGCTATGGGCGTTTCCCCAAGCATGGGCAGAAACTGGGGGAACGGGACTGACAAAACATCGTCCTCCAATCTTTGTGGAACTCAAAGCCGGGGGCGACCCAGTAAAAGTTCACCAGTACCCTATGTCACTAGAAGCAAAGAAGGGGATCATTCCTCACATCAGAAAATTGTTAGATTTAGGAGTCCTGAAGCCCATCCAGTCAGCCTGGAATACTCCGCTGTTGCCTGTAAAAAAGCCTAATTCTAATTATTACAGACCAGTGCAATATTTGAGAGAAGTTAACAAGAGAGTAATGGACATTCATCCAACAGTCCCAAACCCATATACCCTGCTGAGCTCCCTGTCACTGAGCCAAGTGTGGTATACTGTGTTGGATCTAAAGGATGCTTTCTTTAGCATGCCCTTAGCCCCACAGAGCCAAAGCTACTTTGCATTTACTTGGCATGATCCTGAGATCAGGATAAGCGGTCAATTGACCTGGACCAGGCTGCCTCAAGGATTCAAGAATTCACCTACCATCGTTGACAAGGTGTTACATGAAGACCTGAGTGAGTACTGCTCCAAAAATACTGGACTAAGTCTATTGCAACATGTAGATGATTTGTTAATAGCCGCTCCAGACCAAAATAGCTGTCTAAAGGGAACAGCTAGGCTCTTAAAGACTCTTGGCAACTTGGGCTATAGGGCCTCCACTAAAAAGGCACAAATTTGTAAACCTGACGTCACCTATCTGTGCTTCATATTAAAAGAGGGCAAGTGTTGGCTGTCAGATGCACGTAAAGAGATTTTGCTAAAAATCCCTGCACCCAAGTCAGCCAGACAAGTCAGAGTTCCTGGGAACAGCGGGCTTTTGCCGGAGGTGGATACCTGGGTTCACTGAGATGGCCAAGCCTCTACATGAAGCCACCAAAAACCTCTCAACATTTCATTGGACTGAGCAGATGCAAAAAGCCTTTGAGGCAATCAAGAAAAGCCTTCTGGAAGCCCCTGCCTTAGGCCTACCTGACATGAATAAACCATTCACATTATTCATGGCTGAAAATAAAGGAATAGCAAAAGGGGTGCTCACCCAGCCAATTGGGCCTTGGAAATGACCAATCACCTACTTGTCAAAGAAATTGGATCCTGTCACCGCTGGGTGGCCTCCGTGCTTAAGAATAATAGCTTCAGTAACCCTCTTGGTAAAAGATGCAGATAAGTAGACTCTGGGACAGAACCTGACTGTGGCCACTCCACACGCTCTAGAGGGGGTGCTAAAACAACCACGTGAGTGGTGGATGAGCAAGGCCCGCATGGTCCATTACCAGACCTTGTTACTTAACCCCGCACATATCAGCTTCTGTGTACCTACAGCATTAAACCCAGCAACTCTGCTGCCGGATCTGGATCTGGAAGCACCTCTGCATGATTGTGAGCAGATCCTGGCCCAAGCACATAGACTCAGGCAAGACTTGCTGGATTTGCCAATATCACATGCCGCACACACCTGGTTCACTGATGGCAGCAGCTTCATTTGGGATGGAAAAAGGTATGCAGGTGCCGTGGTTACTACAGACACTGAGATAGTGTGGGTGGAGGCACTCCCTCAGGGAACTTCTGCACAAAGAGCAGAACTAGTGGCACTAACAAAAGCCTTACAGATGGGAAAAGGAAAGAGACTAAATATTATACGGACAGCCAGTACGCTTTTGCCAGCGTGCACGTCCATGGAGCCATCTACCAAGAGAGGGGGCTACTGACAGCCGAAGGAAAGACCATTAGAAACAAGCAGATTTTAAGCCTCATCCAGGCCCTATGGGAACCAGCAAAAATTGCCATTATGCACTGTCTGGGTCATCAAAAGGGAGTTGATTCAGTGACTAGAGGCAATAATCTGGCCGGCCAGGCAGCTAAGGAAGCAGCTCTTCAACCCAGAGAAGTATTGACTCTAGTAGACCCAGAGCCACGAGCTTTGCCTCCTGTGCCCCAGTATTCCCAAGAAGACTTGGAGTGGATGGGGAGGATTCCCATGGCCCACAAAACTCTGGACAGAGAAGGAAACAATGACTGGTGGAAAACTTGTGAAGGAAACTTATCTTGCCACAAGGGCTGGGTAAGGGGATCCTTAAGAGAATCCACTGAGCTTCTCACATGGGATCCCGAAGAATGCAGGACTTTCTCCAACACTCCAAATGAAAATTAGACAAGAAGACCAACTTATTGAAGATATTGTTAAAAATTGCAAGGCCTGTCAGTTCACCAACGCCCCCAATCAGCCAGTTACTAAAGGAGCTCGCCACAGTGGGGATAGGCCAGGCGTGTATTGGGAAGTAGATTTCACAGAAATTAAACCTGGAAAATTTGGATACAAATATTTCCTAGTTTTTCTAGACACCTTTTCAGGATGGGTTGAAGCTTATCCAACAAAGCATGAGACTGCAAATGTAGTGGCTAAGAAGATCCTGGAAGAAATCCTACCCAGGTATGGCTTCCCATCCACCATTGGGTCTGACTACGGACCAGCCTTCGTCTCAAAAGTAAGTCAGGGAATAGCTGCTGCACTGGTGATGGATTGGAAATTGCATTGTGCTTATAGACCCCAGAGTTCAGGACAGGTAGAGAGAATGAACTGGACTCTAAAAGAGACCTTAACTAAATTGGCCTTAGAGACTGGCGCAGACTGGGTGTCACATTTTGCTCTGTTTAGAGTAAGAAATTCTCCCCTATCAGCTTGGCTTTACTCCTTTTGAAATAATGTATGGGCACCCCCCGCCCATTATCCCTAGCCTTCAGACTGAATTGCTTGCTGATTTGGATGATGCTGAATTTTTGTGTAAATTTGATTATTTGCAGCTCACGCATAAGAATATGTGGCCCCAACTTAAGGCATTATATTATTCTGCTTCTGTCCCTAACCCCCATTTATTCAGACCAGGGGACTGGGTGTTTGTCCGGAGGCATAACCCCAAATCCTTAGAACCATGGTGGAAGGGACCCTACGTCGTGCTACTGACTACGCCCACCGCCCTCAAGGTAGACGGCATTGCCACTTGTGTCCATTGCTCCCACGCCTGGCCAACTGACCCCTTTTCCCTGGACGATGACTACCATGGTGGAACATGGGAGGTCTCCAAGCACCCGCCTTCGCCTCAAAAGAAAGTTAGATTGAATAATGTTATAATTTTCTTTTTGCCTTCTTTTCTTGCTACCCTGGCTAATGTTGACGTTAACCCTCACCAGCCTTTCCAATTATTTTGGCAGCTCACTCCAAAGTGGGGTGACCCCCTTATTTTAGCAACTAAGGAAGCCCCCTTAGGAACCTGGTCGCCAGACATAGTAGTAGACTTATGTGATCTGGCCGCAGGCAACTGGAATGTGCCAGATCACTTGAACCCGAACCTGAATAAGCGACTTCCCGAGTGGTGTGAGCAGGAGTCCTGTCCAGTTTGAAGTAATCTTGCAGTCTCTTGGTAAAGTAGACTAAGGTTATAGGTTCCTGGCTAGGTAAGGTTAACGCCCCTGAGTCAGCCTGAAGAAGTTACAGAAGATGATCTTCACCCATCAGCCCCCCTTTAAAACCAAGGGACCAGAGTTGTTTTTGGGAAGATGAGGCAGGATAAACTAGAGGCATGCAAAACAGAGGTACAGAGACTATACTTGTGATTAATGGTGACAGGCCCTTTGGTTACTACTTTGGGCCCTACTGGCCCATGTCTTATCTCTATATCATCCCCTAGACATGCAAGCCATTGAAATGGACAGAAGGGAGCCATGATTGGCTCCCAAGGTACAAAAGAGAAAAGGGGGAAAATGAAGAGCCAGACTAAAGCCATTTTGAAGTCAGACCCCACTTTACCACGTGAACCTGAGATAAGCCTGCCCTGTGAGCAAACCCAGGCCATCAATTATCCTGGATAGCAGGACAAGCTTATTAGGGCCCAGCTAGTCAGGAAACTCCCCACTTAACTCTTACCTCCCCGGAATGCCTCGAGCCCTGAGCCAATCAGATTTGTACCCGTATCCTAATCTTGTTTGAACACCTGATTGCTGTAACTTTGTTTTTTTGCCTTTATAAGCTCTGTGAAATTGCAGCTCGGGGGCTTCCTCCTAATCTCCGCTGCGTTGGAGTGTAGGATGAGGCTCCGAGCCACGGCTCGCTTGAATAAAGCCTTGCCTTGCTTTTACATTTCAGAACGTCTGGCTCTCAGTGGTCTTCTTGGTGGTCTTCTCGCGACTTGGGCATAACACTGTAAACATATCGAAGCTTGGTATGAAGAAACAGGTATTCAAGTGGTAAAACATTTAAAAGACCTTATGTGCCCTAGACCAATTTGTAGGGCTATTAATAGCAGGCATTGTAGCCTTTATTTCCTTAGCTGCCTCTGCTGCAGCGGCTAATGTGGCTTTAACACAGTGTGCAGACAGCTCACTACGTTAATCATCTTGCTCATAATATCACACAAGCCATGCTCTTTCAAGGCAGGATTGATAAAGTAGAACAAAAATTAGAAGCATTGTATGAATCTGTGTTGTCACTGGGAGAACAAATTCATGCCTTGCAAACTTTGCAACGGGTGTGCTGTCATGTCATGCTGGGTTTGATTTTATTTGTGTGACCCTCCATAAGTATAATGGGTCGAACTATCCTTGGGAACAAGTTGTAGCACATCTAAATGGTATTTGGCACCATAATAATTTGTCCTTAGATCTCTTTCAACTCCATCAGCAAATAGCTGCTCTAGTAAAAAGCTCTGCCTCTGGACTCTAAAGTGGCAGAAACAGCAAAAGAACTGTTTGAGCAACTTCAACAGTATGTCCCTTCCTTAACTAACATTAAGGGGCTGCTAATGACATTGCTTGGCCCAGGGATACTTTTGCTGATGGTTTTCCTATGCCTGCCTTGCATTATACGCATATTGCAAAACTCTTTCATGAGTTTAGCCAGTCAGCTGCATATGGTCAAGCTCCAAATAAATGAATTTTTGCCCGAGAGGAACTGCAGCCAGAGACCGGTTTGAGGGCGGGGCCAGCTTGACTGTCCTAAGACAGGGCCTTCAGCTTTGCTCTGAAGAAGATCCCCAGGACGGGTAAGGCAGGCTGGGCGACCCCCCCAACCTAAGACAGGTGGGTTTGCTTCTTTAAAACAAAGACGGGGGAAATGTCGGGAGCCAACAGCGAAATTCATCCTGACTTCTGGCTTACTCTCAAGGGCGTGCAAGGTCACGGCTTAGGGAGCCAACAACAAAGTTCATCCTAACCTCTGGCTATGTTGTTATCTCAAGGACATGCAAGGATATGGTTTAATTGAAGGACAGAATTAATCCCGAGATGTTTTATTATGTCAACAAGAGTCTGTTATGTAAACCATTCAACCCTATCTTGTTTTACTTTCTGTTGTTATTTACCGATTTCAGGGCCTTCCTGTTTTCTTAAACCTTAGTTAATCCTATGGTATTTCCTGATTGTCAAACTGTATACAAGCTGGAATTTAGGAATAAACATGGCTGCAGTCTTGAGTTACAATCTCAAGATGTAGACCTCCCGTACCACCACCCCCCCCCCCCAAAAAAAAAGAACTAGGCACTTGCTGCAAGAGGCAAACAGAAGATGCTCCATGATGCTGGTGACATCCTGGGAGCAAAGCTCGCTCGATCTCCTCATGGACCTCAGAAATTTGAGCTGCTTAATGTTGATCCAGATTTTAATGTTAGATGGAAATACCCTTCCTCAGCCACCAGCTTCTCCCGGATGGAAATAGTGATGAGATTTGTCTTTGTATCCCATCTCTCAGGCCCATAGCCTGTTCATTACTTTATTGATTGATAACGTGAGAAAAATAGACAAAAAGGAACAGGAGAGAAAAGTTAGATGGGGGGCTGGGGATATGGCCTAGTGGCAAGAGTGCCTGCCTCATATACATGAGGCCCTGGGTTCGATTCCCTGGCACCACATATACAGAAAATGGCCAGAAGTGGTGCTGTGGCTCAAGTGGCAGAGTGCTAGCCTTGAGCAAAAAGAAGCCAGGGACAGTGCTCAGGCCCTGAGTCCAAGCCCCAGGACTGGCAAAAAAAAAAAAAAAAAAAAAAGTTAGATGGGTATTCGGGCACTGAGTTCTACACCTGTAGCCCTGGCTTTAAACAGAATTTTGCCTTCACACCAAACTTTTCTGCCAAGATTCTGATGTGTGCAATAGGAAGAGGTTGACCTACATAACAAATGAATTCCCTGCTAGATACTAACTTGTACTGATCCAAAAGTAACCCTGCCCTGTCAACCAATCTCTCTTTCTTCCTCACAAAACAGCTAGGAAATACTTCGAATATCTTCCATCTCAGTATGACCTATAATGTCAAGTTTCTCCAAGAAAGAGCGCCTATCAAAACTCAAGTTTGTTACATAATGAGTAACATGATGTATTTACTCTGGTCACTTACAGTAAATATGTATCAATTCATTTCTTACTCAAGCAGCAGTGCACCCTAAAGTCATAAAGTTCCACCTCCTATCCACAGGTAATCCACAGGTAATGAAAAATGTCAGGCAATTTCTGTGTTAGTTATTCTCATATTCAGTGTTCAAGGTTTTATTATTACGTTCTCAGCACCTGTCTAAACATAGTGTTCTGGAAGCAGATAGAGCAGAGTGAAGTCCTACAGATGGAACTCTTAGGAGCAAAGGCGAATATTGGCATGAGGAAATTGCTTCAGCTTGTTGAGAAATGGACACCTACAAAACCTCTCTCGTAGTGCTATGATTCTTGCCTTATCCGGGCCATACCAAATTGGAACTTGTTCTTTGCCCTGACTTGCCAAGCCTTGGAATCCATGTTTCCAAACACAGCACAGTGTCTTCCCCAGATCATTGTCATCACAAGAAACCTGCTTCTCTTGAAAGGGCCAGAGTTCTCAGCTCTGCTGCCAGGAACTGCTTTCCTGCCCTGCTCGGTTAAACTGGCTTCCCATAGACTCCTAAAGAAATCCAAAGAAAACAACTATGTGATGTTTTGAAATTTTTGAAATAGGTCTTCAAAGATTACGTTAGCACTGGTCTGACTTACAATGCACACACATAAAATGCCCGTGGCATTGGGTGCCCTGAGCCATCTGTGCATCCCTGGGATACAATCAGCCTGGCGGGTGAGTTCCAGTACCGACGGTGCCATGCCACGGAATTCCAGTGGACAGAGAGAAGCTAAGGAACTTAAATGCATTAGATTAAGAAATTACACTATTAATGATGCTTTAAGGAAACCAGTACACATTTTCTTCATTACTTATTCTACAACACCTTTTATGGCTCCAAATTGACAGCAGAAATGTAGAATGAGTGCCACCTACGATCAAGAGAGAAGTAATTCTAGGTTCAAAAGAGACCTGGACAAGGCATGCATGTAAATAAAGCCAGAGGGCTGATATCCAGAGCCCAGATATCCAGAAAGTATGTATTATCTACATACACTCGGAGACCTACTTTAGATTGTTCTTTTTTTGGAAACCATGCAACTACTCTAAGTGAAATACATTTTGAAACAGAACTATGAGTCCTGGACCTGCAATGGAATACACAATTCAAAACTCAGATGTTGTCTTTTTTTTGTCTTTTTTTGCCAGTCCTGGAGCTTGCACTCAGGGCCTGAGCACTGTCCCTGGCTTCTTTTGCTCAAGGCTAGCACACTACCTTTTGAGCCAGAGCACCACTACTGGCATTTTTTATACAGGAGGTGCTGAAGAACTGAAGCAAGCACTCTACCAATAGGCCATATTCCCAGCCCATGTATTTTTTTTTTGGCTGAAAACCTTAGTCAACATATTTACAGTATCCAAATATGTGACAAAAAAAGGCTCAGTGATCCAAAATCAAACAGTGCACAAAGAGTAAAAAGACAAAATCCTCACCACTAGTTCAGAAAATAGAAAAACCAGAGTTCTGTGCCAGGGGCTGGAAGAGGACAACTTAGAATTCTAGTTTCCACGTGCTATGGGTCTATTATGCATGGACTAATAAGAAGACAGGCCTTCTTCAAGATTTGGCCCTTGAGTGAATTTTAAATTTCCATTTTGGGAGGGGTGCTTGAACTCTGGGCCTGGTTGCTGTCCCTGGCTCTTCAACTCAATGCTAGTTCTCTACCATTTGAGCCACAGGGACACTTCCAGTTTTCTGGAGGCCTATTGGAGATAAGAGTCTCACACGTTCCTACCTCAGCTGGCTTTGAACCTAAATCCTAGGATCTCAGCCTCCTGAATAGCTAGGATGGCAAGTGAGAGCCACTGGTGTACCGCTGATTTTAAGATCCCTACATGATAGCCCAAATGTTCACAGATTTTCTAATGCTTACCAAATTGTTTTGTTTTGGTACATGAGGGGGTTGGAACGGCTTTGTCACTGTCCCTTGAGTTATTTTGCTCCAAAGCTAGTGCTC
This sequence comes from Perognathus longimembris pacificus, assembly GCF_023159225.1. Lineage (NCBI taxonomy): Eukaryota > Metazoa > Chordata > Mammalia > Rodentia > Heteromyidae > Perognathus > Perognathus longimembris. The sequence continues at coordinate 39,491,230 of NC_063178.1, forward strand.
TACCACTTTGAAGCACCGCCAATTTGGGGGTTTTGAGTGATTTAATGGAGATAAGATGGGCCTGGGATGTCTTTAAACATCTATCCTCATATTTCAGCCTCTTAAGCTAGGATTATGAGCTAAGAATATGGCTTGGCGGTAGAGTGCTTGCCTAGAATGCAAAAAGCCCTGAGTTCAATCCCTCAGCACCACATACAGAGAAAAAACCAGAAGTGGTGTTGTGGCTCAAAAGGTAGAGTGCTAGCCTTGAGCACAAAGAAGCTTAGGTACAGTGCTCAGGCCCTGAGTCCAAGCCCCAGGACTGGCAAAAACAACAACAAAAAATAGCAGCTAGGATTACAAGTGTGAGTTACCTGCACCCAGCTCAAAATTTATCCCTTTGCCTGATTATTGTCTCCAACTCAAGTGAATTCATTATACAGCAGCTGAAACCAGGGACTTACCCATAGAGTACCTGTAATTCAAAAGAACATTTCAAAGAGACCCAGACAAAGACAGCCTCTGGGGAAGGTACTTACTTACACCCACTCAGCTTTTGTAAATTTAAGGGTTCTGTCGGTCTGCCCGCAGGGAGGGTGGAGTGTTATGTCGTAGTCTTGTGCACCACCCAGCGAATTGGCATCTTGCTGACTCTGACCAGGACATGAGCACGACTCCCTGTCACTTTCTGAGCATCAGAGTTTTGGAGACTATGAACTTTAGCTAAAATCGGAGAGCCCAGCTGCCATTCCAAACTCGCTAACTCCTCCAATGCCACATTGAGAGATTGGTGGCCGCTCCTCCAGAGACATACCCCCTCTGCTCCCACCTCACCCCCTTGATCTCTTCCCTTCTCTGCCACCAGACACTCAGTGCTCATCAGCAAGGCTCCCCTTTTCACCTTGGTGTTGATTTCCATCACTGTAATAAAATCTTAGGACACAGACAATTTAAGGGACAAAGGATTTATTTTGATTCATTACTTCAAAGGATTCTGTTCTCCATTCCTGAGACCCATGCACTGGACACAACATGACCACAGTGGAAAAATGGAGCAGAGAATTACCACACCTCCTAGCAGCCAGGAAGGAGGCTGAGGGAGACACTGAAAATGACAGAGAGAAGGGAGGAAGGAGAGTGGAGGGAGATGGAGGAGGAGGACAGGGTGGAGGAGGGAGAGCAGTAGATTCCTGGTAGAGCCTTCAAGGACATACCCAAAATGACCTGTTTCCTCCACCCAGAAGTCTACAAGTGTTCCAGAACAGCCCAGTCCACTGGGGACAAAGTTTTAAAAGCAGGACTATACTGGGAATATTACATTATCAAAGCACAAAAAGAGGAATATATTCTATTAAGCAAATTAAAAACACACTAGATATGCAGGCACTTGTGAAAAGGTTTTGAAAATGCTCGGTATCTTGATATTTGGTCATTTATTTCTAATTTGAAAAATATACATGCGGGCTGGGGATATGGCCTAGTGGCAAGAGAGCTTGCCTCGTATACATGAGGCCCTGGGTTTGATTCCCCAGCACCACATATACAGAAAACGGCCAGAAGTGGCGCTGTGGCTCAAGTGGCAGAGTGCTACCCTTGAGTAAAAGGAAGCCAGGGACAGTGCTCAGGCCCTGAGTCCAAGGCCTGGGACTGGCCAAAAAAAAATGTATATATGTATATATATAATATGCTTAATATTATATATATACATGCCTCTTACAGCAAACTATAATGCTATTTAACATACTTTCTAAGCTCCTTTTGTAACTTGTTAAGATACACTCATCAGTAACCTGAATATAGGTAATTTCAGAAGTTATATTTAAAAGCACACTTTTTCCACATTATTGAAAATATGACACCAGTGACTACTTACATAAAATCCGTAAACTCTTTCATTAAGGAGCTTCTCATTTTGTTTGTCTTCTGTTGATTCTTTGGGTAGAGCTCAGGGTCTGTGTTGGGCCTGCGCTTTTTTGCTCAAGGCTAGCACTTTACCCCTTGAGCCATCGTTTGCATAGCTGACTTTGGAGCAGTCAGTAAGAGTCTCATAGACTTCCTGGGTTGGCTTCAAATAATTTTCTGTTCTCAGCCTCCTGACATGCTGGGATTACATATCTGAGACACTTGGGCCAGGCAGTTTTGATGTGAATGATATATGTTTCCATATATTTTATGTAAGTTACCTCAGGGCTATCATAATGATTTGACTTAGAGGAGCTCCCCCCATTACTCTGCCCAAAGGAGATGTTTAAGGGCCAACATTAGGAGTATTCTGAGGGCCTGACCAACGGACATGGTAACATCCATGTACTGAGGAGGTCAGAGGAGCCCCAAATGCCTTAGACTGCATACCCAGGCACTCACCTTGGAAAATGTCGTGGTACTCCTACACACTTGGGAAGGAGAGAAAACCCTGTGCTGTGTTTCTCAGCACATTTGGGGATTTCTGCTAACATGACAAAGTTGGAAATTATCTCAGTGGAAAGGATATTAAAGGAAGGGATGGCGCAAAGTATGGGCTGAATAACTTCCCACCTATCAAGGAGTTCAGATTCAATATTCTGGGTTAAACTTCATGATAAAAAGTAGAATAAGGGGGCTGGGGATATAGCCTAGTGGCAAGAGTGCCTGCCTCGGATACACGAGGCCCTAGGTTCGATTCCCCAGCACCACATATACAGAAAACGGCCAGAAGCGGCGCTGTGGCTCAAGTGGTGGAGTGCTAGCCTTGAGCAGGAAGAAGCCAGGGACAGTGCTCAGGCCCTGAGTCCAAGGCCCAGGACTGGCCAAAAAAGAAAAAAAAAGTAGAATAAAATAAATATCAGATCTTCACAAACTATTCTCTCAATTATTTGAAATCTGTATTCCTAATTCTATCTGAAAATTAGGTTCTGTCCGGTTGACCTTTAGTTTGGATAGCATGTCATCAAAATTTACATGCGATGATTCCTTATTAATTTTATGCAATCTCACTCTTGTACATATATACTCATACATATCTATATATTGTTTAAAGACACTTTAACATCCAATAAATCAGAAATGACTCCACTTTCTTTTTAAGATCAAGCTTCCTCAGTGAATCTTACTGTTGAAAACTACATCGTTATCCACTCTGAGATTTTCATCACTCACGACACTAAACATCATATACAATATGGAACATTACATATACCACAAACTTGGCTATTTAATTAAAAAAAGCTATCAGTTATAAAAGTTCATCATTCATTTAGATGGGATACTTAAGTGTTTTTAGAACTTGTTACTTCAGGGTTCTTTGCATGCCATACCTGGTGCTTAGATGAGTATTTGTTCACAAAATTAAAGACAAATGAAGTAGGTCAAGTGATGTGCTCTCCTATTACTTACAAATAACATTGTATCCCAATGCTGTTGGCTCATGCCTGTAATCCTAGTAACTCAAGAGGCTGATTATCTAAAGATCCAAATTGAAAACCAGCCAGGCCAGGTAAGGTCTCCAGTTAGCCTAGAAAGGCAGAACTGGGGCTGTGGCTCAAAGTGGTAGAGTGCTAGCCTAGAGAAAAAAAAGCTAAAGGATAGTTGACAGCCCTCATACCAAGTTCAAGCCAGAAGACCAACAAGCAACCAAAACACACGCACAAAAACATCATAGATGGAAAGATTTCTCCATTAAGGATGGATTAGGAGTTTCATTCCTTCTAAGGCCCTTAGGGTATTTGAAACTAACATTGTAACTACAGACTCCTACATTCGCTAGAATTCAAGCAGATTACACACATACATCTTTAAATGTGTTTGTGCATAGGGACTGACTAGCCAAACTGAGTTTGGGTCTCTAGGTGGCTTTTCTTGTTCTAGGTCATCATATATAAATTTTCACTAAAGACTGAGTCATAGTCATAGTTCTCATGTGAATAATATACAAGCAACATATAATACCCCACAGAGCTATATTCTTTCCTTTTTGTATTCCCACATGACATTGAAAGGGCTGACTATATACAGAAGGATTTCTCACATAAAAAATGTTCTTGTGGATTCTCATCAGTGTGCAATGTTTGATTCTATATAAGAGGAGTAGATCAGTTCACAGATGTCCTACGAGTGACACTCATGGTTTATTTGCACTGTTTGTTCTTTTTTTTTTTTTTTTTTTTTTTTTGGCCAGTCCTGGAGCTTGGACTCAGGGCCTGAGCACTGTTCCTGGTTTCTTCTTGCTCAAGGCTAGCACTCTGCCACTTGAGCCACAGCGCCACTTCTGGCCACTTTCTGTATATGTGGTGCTGGGGAATCGAACCCAGGGCCTCATGTATATGAGGCAAGCACTCTTGCCACTAGGCCATATCCCCAGCCCCCACTGTTTGTTCTTTGAGGGAGCCAACCCTCCATGATGACTCAAGGCTTTCCCAGAGCTGCGATGTTCATAGTTTTTCTCACCCTGTGGATAGTCAGGCCTAAAGCCTCTCACAAAGATGGTTTCTATGGGTGGTTTCTGCCTAGTATATGTCCTTTGGTGTTGTCTTAGATAAGTTGACTGACTGTAGACTTTCCCACACAGATGATACTCCTGAGTTCTCCCTCCAGGAGGATTGTTCTTACTTTCCAAGGTTACAGGGTGTACCAAAACCTTCCACACACAGGTTGCATTTTTGTGATTGCTCTCTCATTCTGGCAAGGCTTAAATGAGATAGTGAATGATTTCACTCACTGATGACATGCACCATTTTTTTCTCTAGTGTGTACTTTAATATGGTAACAAAGGCTGGAGTGGAAATAGAAAACTTCCCCGCAGAAGTGACACTCTCAGGGCTTCTCTCCAGTGTGTATCCTCTCATGTATAGCACAGTAAGATGACGTAGTGAAGGCTTTCCCACAGGTGTGACATTCATAGGGTTTCTCTCCAGTGTGTGTTCTCTCATGTGTGGCACAGTACCTTGGACTAGTGAATGCTTTCCCACAGGTGCGACATTCATAGGGTTTCTCTCCAGTGTGTGTTCTCTCATGTGTGGCACGTTGAAATGACCGACTGAAGGCTTTCCCACAGGTGCGACATTCATAGGGTTTCTCTCCAGTATGTGTTCTCTCATGTGTGGCACGGTGACATGACCTACGGAAGGCTTTCCCACAGGTGCGACATTCATAGGGTTTCTCTCCAGTGTGTGTTCTCTCATGTGTGGCACGGTGAAATGACCGACTGAAGGCTTTCTCACAGAAGTAACATTCATAGGGTTTCTCTCCAGTGTGTATTCTCTCATGTGCAGTGTGTTGAGATGACGTAGTGAAGGCTTTCCCACAAGTGTGACATTCATAGGGTTTCTCTCCTGTGTGTATTCTCTCATGTGAGGCACAGTGAGAAGGCCAAGTGAAGGCTTTCCCACAGAAGTAACATTCATAGTGTTTCTCTCCAGTGTGTATTCTCTCATGTGTGGCACGAGAAGATGGGCTAGTGAACGCTTTCCCACAGGTGCGACATTCATAGGGTTTCTCTCCAGTGTGCAGTAGGCTATGTGTCTTAAGGACACTTAGCCTTTTGAAGACTTTCCCACAGATGAGACATTCATGCCATTTCTCTTCAGTGTGTGTTCTCTTAGGTGTCTTATGGTCACTTGGCCTTTGGGAGCCTTCCCCAACGGGAGGACATGCCTGTGCTTTCTTTCCGGCATGTGCTCCTTCCTGATTTGCAGAATGAGATAGCTGAGTGACCGCTTCCCACACACAGAGGGGACCTTCATCTGCCCCTCCTCCAGTGGGCATGTCCTCCTGCTGCCGGATGTGACTTGGCTGAATGGAGGGGGCAGTACACAGGTGGCTGTCATCAACTTCCTGTCTAGTGTCTCCTCCATCCTGCCAAATGACCTCCCTGGATTGATGGAGTACATCCCCCAGGTCACTATCCTCACATGCTTTGTCTCCATTGTGTACAGTCGTATGGTGATGGAACTTTGAAGGAACAAAGGCTGTCCTACAAAAACTACAACCACGTGATTTCCATCCAGTGTGAGTTACATTGTGTTTACAGCGTTCATTGCTAACAACAAAGACTTTAGCACATAGACCACAGCCACACTGTCTGTTTTCCTTGAGAGACTTACTGCATTGTCTAATGTCCAATGAATTCTTCATAATGCCATTGCCATTTTGATGATCAATTTCTTTGTGTTCCATGTGCTCAGGCGTCCATGAATATTCATGCTGGTTCTCTCCCCAGTGTAGGCTAACACAGGAGATGTCTTCTGCATCCTTTAGCACATTCTGTGTCAATGAATGGCTGTGAGTCTTTGTTTCTGTTGAGTCATTCCTGTCAAGTGATTCTTCAAGATAAAAAGATTTCTGCTGTGGGAAGATAAAGCATGATCATCATTTGTTCATATTCGTCTCCATGGCCATTTCTCTACATGAGAATGCTAGACTACTTAGCCTAGCCAAAAATATATTATACCTGGGCACTGATAGTTCATGCCCATAATCCTACCTACCCACATGGATGAGCTCTGAGGTTCATGGTTCAAAGTCAGCTAGTTCAGGAAAGTCCATGCGAGTATTACCTACAATAAATTATTCACAAAAAGCTGGAAGCAGGGCTGTACTTGAAGTGGTAGAGTGCTAGCCTTGAGCAAAAGAAGTTGATAGACAGTACCCAGGCCCTGAGTTCAAGCCTCAGGACAAGCAAAACAACAACCAACTTATTTTTTTCCATATCCCCAGCTTGAAAGTGTCAAAGACATGCTCCATGCACGATGTGAACAATAGAAGAATCTAGTTAATTTCCAGATAGTCGTGTGTGTGTGTGAAAGAGAGAGAGAGAGAGTGTGAGAGCTAGAGAGAGACACAGAGAGAGACAGATAGAGACAGAGACAAACAGAGAAAAAGAAAAAGACAGAAAGTGAGAGACACAGAGAGAGTATACACATAGAGGAAGAGAGAGACATAGACCGACACATGGATAGGAAAAATCATTCGCTTCGGTCTATTTTATATTGCATATCTGAGATTAAGTTTGTTTTTATTTTTGGTTTTGCTAATCCTCTGGCTTGAACTCCAGGCCTCGGAAATGTCCCTGGGCCTCTTTAGCTGAAGGCTAGTGCTCTACCACTTGAACCACAGCACCACTTCTGGCCTTTTCTGTTTATATAGTACTGAGAAATCAAAGCCTGGGCTTCATGTATGCTAGGCAAGCACTCTACCACTAAGCCACATTCTCAGACCCTGAGATGAAGGTTTTGAAATCCTTCCTTACAAAATTGAAACTATGTGGAGCTTTCATCCTAGAAATTTCCTCAGCTCACCGATGAGGCAGGCACTTGCTTTACTACTCTTTCCACTACCAAGTTTTTACTGGTCACGACAGGAGTCACATCCCTGTAACTTACCACTGACGGGGTCACGTGGACCTGACCACTGACTTGTTGGATGTAAAGACGGCAATCTTTGCCATGTGGAATGGAAATGCCTGTAAGAAATGTTTAAAAGCATACCTGGCATGAACCCAGGAGGAGATTTTTAAAAGCACCTTAATTCACAATTGTGTAGTCATTCATGATTCAAAGGAAAGAAAACAATTCTTAGGAAAAGCACAACATGTCATATTCACAATCATGAATGATAATTTACATCATCACTGCTGCTTCAAATAAGGACTTGTGTGCGGTTGCTGAGATTTCTGCCTCAAGGCTAGTGCTTTACCACTTGAGCCACAGCCCCATTTTCTGCTTTTTTGTGTTTAGTAAGACAGTCTCCCAGAGTTCTCCTGTTTGGATGGCATCAAACTACCATCCTCAGATTTCAGCTTTCCTGGGTAGCAAGGATTGTATTTGGAAACAGAATAGCTAAGAGAAGACAATATAACTGTAATCTAGATAATACATTGAATCTCAGGAATCCCATAGTGGCTCCAAATTAGATTAAGATGCTGTTATTGTAGCTCCATGTTCACAAGCAATGGGAAAATACAATGTATAGCCTAAAGGTGGATTCAGAAGTAATCCCTCAGTTTCTACTTCTGCCTTAACAAAATACAAGCTACCGTCAAAAGTACATTCTCACAGGCTGAATTCAAGTAGGAATTCCAGTGGAAAGAAGCAGAGTGAATGTATATGTACATATATATATATATGCTTGATTTTATACACTCACATTGATAATTATATATGCACACTGGATGGGTCCTAGGACTCACCGATGGACTCCAGCAGACAGGCAACTTCTGACATCACATCTCTCCACAGCTTCCTCTGTGCTGCGTTCATCAGGTCCCACTCTTTGGGGGTGAAGTTCACAGTTACATCTTCAATGTTCAGAGGTTCCTACAAAACCCAAGACAGCTCCCATTCTAGAGTGCAGCAGGGACAAGTTCAACAGACAAGCCTTGAGATGATGCCAATGGAGGTAGGTAGAGGGGAGGCCGGGTATGCACAGATACCAACGGTTCTGGGCTGGGCTATGCCCTAATATCAAGAGTCCTCACCTCGTATACATGAAGCCCTGGGTTCAATTCCTCAGCATCACATATATAAAAAAGGCCAGAACTGATGCTGTGGCTCAAATGGCAGAGTGCTAGCCTAGAGCAAAAAGAAGCCAGGGACAGTGCTCAGTCCCTGAGTTCAAGCCCCAGGACTGCCCTCCTCCCCGCCAAAAATAAACCAACAGTTCTTTAGGGCAATAGCCAGGCCCCCTCGGAATGAGTGGCCTCAGAACTGGCCACACTGCACGGTGAGGTGGAGGAGCAGATAAGCAAGGCGCATCCCGGAATACTCCATGGCATGTGGAAGAGACGATATGAAGTAACCACATTCCACATGGAACACCTTCCTCTCCTGGAACTGGAACTCGGGTCTTGGGTGCTGACCCTGAGCATGGTTGCTCAAGACTAGTTTGTGCTCTACCACTAGAGCCACAGCTCTCCTTCCAGCTTTTCTTGGTGGTTGATGAGAGATAAGAGTCTGAGGGAGGGGCTGGGGATATGGTCTAGTGGCAAGAGTGCTTGCCTCATATACATGAAGCCCTGGGTTCAATTCTCCAGCACCACATATATAGAAAGTGGCCAGAAGTGGCACTGTGGCTCAAGTGGCAGAGTGCTAGCCTTGAGCAAAAAGAAGCCAGGGACAGTGCTCAGGCCCTGAGTCCAAGCCTCAGGACTGGCAAAAAAAAAAAAAGAGTCTGGGGGACTTCTCTACAGGGCTTTGAGCAACAGTGGCCAGTCTTCAGCTTTCAGAGCCATGTGATTATGACTCCTTTAGAATAAAGTTTGTGCAGGCTTTGGGCTTTGACCTCATGATCTACAGGCTGTCTCAGAGTTTCCTTTGCTAAACCTTAGTATTCTCCCACCAGAGCTACACTTCCATTCGCCCATTTCCCCTCTTCTTCTCATTCTTCCACCCTTCCCTCTCCTCCCTCTCCTTTTCCTTTTCCCTCTCTCTGTCCCTCCTTCTTCTTCTTGGTAATTTAGTGAAGAAGAGAATCTCATGCGTTTTCCTGCCCAAGCTGGTTGGAACTGTGATCTTCATTCCAGTCTCAGCCTCCTGAGTAGATAGAATTACTGCTGTGAGTCACCTATGCTCCATGCTAAGAATTAAATGTTACTAGAAGCATTCAGGCACTGCACTCAGTGAAGAGGCATGATCGACTACAGAAAAGGAAGCAGGGTAAAAGGCTGCCAGGATTAAAAAAACTCAAGCTTAGGGGCTGGGGATATAGCCTAGTGGCAAGAGTGCCTGCCTCGGATACATGAGGCCCTAGGTTCGATTCCCCAGCACCACATATACAGAAAACGGCCAGAAGCGGCGCTGTGGCTCAAGTGGCAGAGTGCTAGCCTTGAGCGGGAAGAAGCCAGGGACACTGCTCAGGCCCTGAGTCCAAGGCCCAGGACTGGCCAAAAAAAAAAAAAAAACTCAAGCTTAAAGCTAGTCCATCAACTTCTCCTAAGATTAAGGGACCAAAGTTATTCACGGGAAAATGAGGCAGGATAAGTTCAGAAGAATGAAGCCCGGTGAAGGCAACTCAGAAATGTGGTGTTTAGAAACATACAAGCACTATCTCAGCTTCAGAGACACAACAGAATTCATCCCTTCCCAAGAGATGCATTCTCAGCCCAAGAATTAACATTTGTCTGACAGGATGTATGCCTTCCTGAGTAAAACTCTCCCCCAAAACTTAAGCAACCCCCAACCAAAATGTAGACAACAGGGGGCTTTCCTTATCTCAAGGAAAAGGAACTGCTCCATGGCAGGATGGGTTCCACCTGCCAAGAGAGCCCCAAACACCTATATTGGCATAAAATTAAAGTCACACCCCTTCCTTTACCATATTAATAGTCTCAACAGCCAAGGAACTGGGGGTCTCTGCCTCTCCAAGACAGGACCCCCACTCTGTTAAGAGTGTGTCCTTCCTTTCAGCATTTCTGTTTGTTTTTTTCTACTGCCTTGCTTACTTCCTCAGTAGAACTCAGCCAAGTTTCCTTATCACTGTGAATTGTCCAGAAATTCATTTTCTGGAATTGAAGTTAAGGATCCTAAAGAAGGAATCCCTTTGTTAAAAGGAAAATGTCACAAACCCTCACCTGCATCTATGCAAGGAGACAGAGATCTGAGGATCATTGTTCCAAACCAGGCCAGGGAAGGAGACTCGCAGAGACTCACATCTCCAGTAAGCCACACAGAAGATGCCGGAGTGGCACTGTGGCTCAAGAAGTAGAGCCTTAGCCTTGAGCCACATAACCTCAGTGACAGTGCCTTGGCCCAAAGTTCAAGCCCCAGCACTGTGAAAAAGTAAAGAAGACAACTTCAGAAAACCAGTCATAAAAATGTTTAGCCACTTTGCACCTTTCACGCAATGAATGGTTGCCATAAGTATACCTAAGAGTAGTATCACTCAATAAAATCTTTGAATAATATTATGAGCTTCTTTTTTTTTTCTGGTTCTGGGCCTTCAACATTATACCAGACATTATACTTGACATATACATATACCTGACATTATACCAGAGCTTTTCTGCTCCAACATATTGAGTCACACCTCCAATTTGCAGCTTTTTGCTGGTCAACGGAATACGAGTCTCCTGAGTTGCCTCACTAGGCTGTCTTCAAAAGTCCACCCTCAGATCTCAGGCTCCTGAGTAGCCAGGATTGCAGGCAGAGAAGCCCAGGCCCTAATATCCTGTGCAACTGCAGCAAGCAACACAGTAGTCATTCCTTCCTTGAGAACATAAAGCCAGCACTGTATCCAGAGCAGTTGGAGGAGATCCTTACATTCTTCAGAATTAAGGAGTTCCCACAGAGCATGGGCTCTTCATGGTGTCATTTCTGGGCACAGATCATGACAGGGTTGGTCAGAATGAGGTTCAAGGTCATTAAGACCAGTAGTTTTTCCAAGGCCAGTCATGGGGACACAGAGTGCAGTGATGACCATTCATTACTGATAGCACCTCTCATCCTCAGTGTTTATGCAAACTCATGGATTATACATCACTGTCTCTCTTCTTGTTCTTTCCATTCTGCTAAGTAGAAAGTGTTTTATATTATAGTAAATTATCCGAGAAGCCACATATTGAAGGACTGAGTCCTGGAGTTTTTATTAGAGCATTAGCAGTCTACAGGCAGCCGGTTTGTACAAAGGTCTGCAGGCCACACATACCCGTAACACTGTCAGGAAACAGGCCAGAGAGGAAAGAACAAAAACCATACCAGGAAACCAATCCAGCTCCAATGGAGAGCTGACTTGGGATGCCATGGTGACTGGAGACCAGCCAGGAGACAGGACACAGTGTAATGCCCAGATGTTAGGGCCCCCAAAGACAACCATCAGAGTCCAGAGACAAAGCCAAACCGCAATGGTCGTTCAAACTCGGACCCCACCCCCACCCCTGGCGCACTCGTTGCCAGTGATGCTGAGAGGCCCCGAGCACAATTCCAGCACAGCTTTTATAGACAAGTACAGGGAAGTTGAGGAAGACCCCTGGTTACCTGTACACGATTGGTTGACATTTGCCCTAGTTTACTGGTCGCCTCCGGATTGGCCTGGGTTTGCCGGCCAACTGTATGGGCCAGACAGCCTTAACCTTGGGGTACAGATTCAGGTGGGCCTCCAGGAGTGGTCACATAGCCACCTCCCTGGAGACAAATTGTTCTTGTCTCTTGTGCCCAGATCCGGGCCGGGGTCTGAGAATGGGCACTTACTTATGTCCAACCTTGAGTGGGCTCCGGGCGTGGACAATTAATTGCATCCCGAGCCAGATGGCCGTTATCTTCAGTGCCCAGATTCAGGTAGTACAGAGTTCACAGAAGGGTGTGGTAGGGGGAGTGTGGTTACAGAGCAGCTATGGGAAGACTACTGATATTTTTCCACTTTCCAATGAGTTAGCAAGCAAAGGTACAGAAGCAAAATAGCTGTTACGGCATAATGGTCATAATTCTATTCTCTATGCTCTTCAACAGGAAGCAAACATGGAGACGCAAACAATGGCACTTGAGCTGGCCTGACCCTAAATAGGATAAGGTCTGGGGGTTGGGTCACAGGAAGCTTCCAGAACCAGGCACTTGACTGACAGGTTCAGTAACCTATAGGCCAGCAGACACACCATGAAGACAAGATGGCAGGGAGTATAATTCACAGTGTGGCCAGTGATGGTGCTAGCCAGATACGACCAACCTATTACAAAAGAAGCTTCTTTATTGGGGTCTGTCTAATTTTCAAAATTTTACCCAATGCTTTCATTTTTTCCTATATTCTACATTTATTCCCACTTTTCTCCTACATGTATACTTTCAGACTGAATTCTGTTCATGAAGTTTCCTAGAGGTAACAACGTGTCATCAAATGTCAAGATGGTGATGGAGGCCAGATCTGGAGGGCAGATCTGGTCCCACAGTTATTTAATGAATCCTTGCCATATTCCAAGGCTTGAAACTGATTGTGAGATACACACACACACACACACACACACACACACACACACACACACACACATACACACACATTACCTGGGGGGATGAAACAGCAGACAATAGCAAGCACCATCACAAACATATTTACACATTGAATATGGAGGAATATGGTTTCCATCCTCCAGGAAAATACACTCTCTGCCCATTTCTTTGAAGTGTATTGTCCTTTAAAGTTGTATTTCAGTTCCACTCTTGAAAAATATAGCTCTTACAGATGTATAATAGAAACACACATATTAAAAGTATATGATGAGGGCTGGGGATGCAGCCTAGTGGCAAAAGTGCCTGCCTCGGATACACGAGGCCCTAGGTTCGATTCCCCAGCACCACATATACAGAAAACGGCCAGAAGCGGCGCTGTGGCTCAAGTGGCAGAGTGCTAGCCTTGAGCGGGAAGAAGCCAGGGACAGTGCTCAGGCCCTGAGTCCAAGGCCCAGGACTGGCCAAAAAAAAAAAAAAAAGTATATGATGAGGGGCTGGGGATATGGCCTAGTGGCAAGAGAGCTTGCCTCGTGTACATGAGGCCCTGGGTTCAATTCCCCAGCACCACATATACAGAAAACGGCCAGAAGTGGCGCTGTGGCTCAAGTGGCAGAGTGCTAGCCTTGAGCAAAAGGAAGCCAGGGACAGTGCTCAGGCCCTGAGTCTAAGGCCCAGGACTGGCCAAAAAAAGAAAAAAAAAAGTATATGATGACCTATCATGTAAGAGAGGAGAGAGGGTGAAATATATTTCTCTTCTTTAAAAACATTCTACTCCAAGAAAAAGCACTGATACTATGTAGAACTAGTCTCTCTTGCATCTGTGAGGAGAGAGTAGGGAGTAAGGAAAATGAATAGAATGTAATGTGAGTAAGGGAAATGAATAGAAGGTAATGTAAGGAAAATGAATACAAAGTAACAGGCTGGGAATATGGCCTAATGGCAAGTTTGATTGCTTCATATACAGGAGGCCCTGGGTTGGATTCCCAAGCACCACATATACAGAAAATGGCCAGAAGTGGTGCTGTGGCTCAAGTGGCAGTATGCTATCCTTGAGCAAAAGGAAGCCATTGACAGTGCTAAGGCCCTGAGACCCAAGCTCAGGACTGGCAACAAAAACAAAAAACAAAAAACAAAACAAAACAAAAATACAAAGTAACATGGGTCCTGAGAACTCAGGCAGGGCTGATGGACACTCTACTCCTCCTGTTATTGCTTAGATGGACACTCTACTCCATCTTTTATTACTTAGAAGCATCCAGCATTGCTGGGTTCTTTTCAAGAAAAATTCCCAACTTTTAAAGCATAGGTGTAAGAAATCAAGTAACAACAAGCATCCATCCAAAGCTGTTTCCAAACATTGTCGCCATCCCCACATACAAAGGTGAAAATACAGTAAAACTGATGAATGGTTACCATGCCCCTCTTTCTGTACAGTCAGAGGCAAGCGCAAGGAAATCTGTGATTGACCGAATGGCTCCGAATACTGCATTGAAAGGAAGGTGTATGTGGGACAGTGTTTAGACAACAGATTCTGCTGCCTGCCCCTAGGCAAGCATCCCAGGATCAAGAACACCATCCCCAGGAGTAACTGAAGCCTCTTGTTGGTTTAAATGTTTCTTTCCCCCCACCCCGCCAATCTTTCTTTTTCTCACCAATATTCTTTCTGATTCCACAAAAGGCAATAAAGAAGGAAAAACGAAAACCTATTGTAAAATTCAAGTTACACCTATGACCCTCCATCGCTGGTTGGCTCCTGGCCCATTCCATCCTTCTCTTGGGTGGGGTTGGGAACCAGCTGGGCAGGGAAGGGCGCTTTCACCACACATGCAGGGTTGTGCCACATGGAAGCCCTCCACCACTCACTGGAGGAGACACACCCCTAATTCCTGCACACCAGCATGGTTTCCCTGTTTGACCAAGGCCAGATGGAAAACCAGATGTCAGCCATTACCACAGATCCGCGTCCTGAACACAACAGTGCTGAGATCAAAATCAGTGTCTGAGCTTGGCCGGAGCATTTGTAGCCAGTCCCCATAACTGAGCATTTCCTCCCATTGCATAAACCACTGCATTGCTTTTCTGTGACCTGCTGTGAGAAATTCCCACAACCTTAGCTAACTGAAGCAATCAGGAGTTATTCCCTGCCAGGTTGAAGGGTTAGAAGCTTAGCACAGTGGCCACGAATGGTGTCTCAGGCCTCTCCTGGCTACTTAGGAAGCAGAGATTGGGACAAAAGGGTTTCAAGGCCAGCTCAGCTCCTCTTGCCTCTCCTTTTCCCTCTCCCTGCAAAAACTAAGATTCCATTTCAACAAATAAGCTTGGCATATTAATATGTATCAGTATTCCCAACTACAGAGAAGGCAGAGAGAGGAAAATCACATCTGAAGGCCAGTCTGAACTTAAAGACTTACCTGAAAAGTAAGGCAAAAAAAAAAAAAAAAAAGTAAATGTGGCTTGTGTGGTAGGAACGCTTGTCTAGAAAGTGTAAGGCACTGAGTTCAAATCCAATTACCACCCAAATCAGAAGTTTGACATGGATCTCAGGGGACCCCAATCAGCAGGACTGAGCCTTTCTGGAAGCTCTGGGGCTCACTTCCTTTATTCAGCAATAGTGGAATATGAATCCTGTCGTTGTTTCTCAAGAATATGAATGGAATTGGACACTATACCAGTTAGTAAAATAAATTAATCACAAGGAATCAATACTACATGAGTTCACCCCCTAGGCTAGGTGCCTTTAATGAATTAGCTAGATACTTTACCAAACTGACAACACTTTTCCCATGGTGCCTTGTAAAGTTTTCTAAACCCTGTTTGTTGGACCCGGGAACTGCAACCATAGTCAGGACACGGGGGACGCAAGGCAAGTGAATCAATGCATACTTTATTTCAGGAGGGCCAGGGTTTATATATCATTAGAAATCAATTCCCAATTTTCAGGGCAAAGGTTAACACAGCATATATCTTTAGAAATCAGCTTACAAGTTTCAGGGTAAAGGTTAACACAGAATATTATCCATTATAACTACAAGAATTTGAGGAACGCCATTTCTGGGAGGAAGGACACTAACATAGAAGTTTATCTACTACAAAATTTTACTGCTTCGAAGAGAGTTTACTTATTTAGTGCCAAACTATTTACTACCTAGCTACTATTTGCTCCAGACCTTGACCAGGGCTCTATACACCCAAAGGAGACTTCTCTGTTTACTATGGTAAGAAACTATCCTGATTATTGAGAAGGGAATTTGCTATTTGCTAAGAAGAAGCTATCCTATCTATAATGAGTAACTATCACTAAAGGCAGTTGTGCAAACCAGTCTCCTCAGGGAGACTTTGTATGGGGGAAGGGGAGATTTTCCTGACAAAAGGCAGCAAACTTGGGCCCACAGATACAAAGAAACTTCTAACTGGAAATATGTTCCCAGGAGCCTGTCAGTATGCTGACTTGGCATTGAAGTGACTGTGCCAAGGCTAGGCATCCTTTCTGCCCAACAGACACAAAGAAACTTCTGGCTGGGAATATGTTCCCAGGAGCCTGTCAGTATGCTGACGTGGCATTAAAGTGACTGTGCCGAGGCTAAGTCTTCCTTTTGGTCAGAGAAATTAATTCTCCCACATCTGTTCTCCTTTGAGAGAGCATAGACAGGACTTGAGAACATGTCAAGTGAAAGGAACTAGGTATGGAAAGGTGAATGTGGTTATGTTCCCACTCACTGGAGAAAGCTAAAAAATTTGATCACAGAATTCATGTGCAGTAGTGGTCACTAGAAGCTCAAAGAGTGCGAGCAGTCTGCTGGTCACAACTGTAATGCTAGCTACTCAGGAGGCTGAGATCCGAGGATTGTGGTCCAAAGGCAGGAAAGTCCGAGAGACTCTTCTCTCCAATTAACCACCAGAAACCGGAAGTGGTGCTGTGGCTCAAGTGGAAGAATGAAACCATTGAGCTGAAGAGCTGAGGGACAGTGCTCAGGCCCAGAGTTCAAGCCCCATGACCAACAAACAAATAACAACAACCAAAAATCACAATTATAGAGAGAAATGTAGTTCTAATGTTATAATTCACAAAAGAGTAGTAAACAACAGTTGTAGTAAACAGCAGTTCATTACACATCAGAAAAAAATGGAAGAGTGGGGCTGGGCATATGGCCTAGTGGCAAGAATGCTTGCCTCGTATATATGAAGCCCTGGGTACGATTGCCCAACACCACATATATAGAAAAAGCCAGAAGTGGCACTGTGGCTCACTTGGCAGAGTGCTAGCCTTGAGCACAAAGAAGCCAGGGACAGTGCTCAGGCCCTGAATCTGAGTCCCAGAACTGGCAAAAAACAAACAAACAAAAAACTAGACGAGTGCCAGCTGCCCAGTAGCTCAAACCTGTAATCCTAGCTGTACAGGAGGCTGAGATCCAAGGATCATGGTT
Source organism: Perognathus longimembris pacificus (assembly GCF_023159225.1). NCBI lineage: Eukaryota > Metazoa > Chordata > Mammalia > Rodentia > Heteromyidae > Perognathus > Perognathus longimembris. The sequence goes on from NC_063178.1 coordinate 39,508,538, forward strand.
CAAAGCCAGCCTCGGCAGGAAAATCCGTGAGACCCCCTATTGCTAATAAATTACCACAAAGCTGGAAGTGGAGCTATGGCTTGAGTGGTAGAGTGCAAGCCTTAATTAAGCACAAAAGCTTAGGGATAGTGCTCATGTCCTGAGTTCAAGCCCCAGGACCAGCACCAACCCCTCTCCACACCAAAAAAAAAAAAAAAAAACTAGAAAAAAATGGAACCTTCCCAAGACAGACCCTGATTACCCTGACTTTATCATTCCTTACACATTGTATGCATGCACTGAATTATAATACTTTCATTACAGCATGTAATGGGAAAGAAAACATAAATAAGAAATTACACTTATAAGTTTTACAGCAAAGAAAACTGGCAACTGGTCCTGACCCTTGGTGAAATCCGCAGTGCAGAGAAAGAGGAAATGACTACCCACTGCTTGCCTGTAATTAGGCTAATTGCTCACCAAGTTTCAGGGCTCCAGAGCTCAGAAGCATTCCAGCAGAGGCTGCTCTGCCCTTCAATGCATTAAGCTTCACTGCCACAGAGGAGTTATAGCCCCACCCTCACCCCACACCCCAGGGAATAAAAGCCCAGGTCGAGGGTCACTGGCCACTGCCTCTGGGGCCTCAACCATGAGGCTCCACCCCCTGCTTTCTGTTCTTCTCCTCTTTGGGACCTTAATACCAAAAGTTAAGTGGGTGACATGAGCTCCAAAGTGGCTTGTAACGAGCGCTCCCTGGGTGCAGGATTCGACTCTGAGCATCGTACCTCGGGAGTCCCTGTGCACCCCGGTACAGAGGTACCTCCCATCTCCTTTAGAACCCAGGAAGCCAAGAAAGAGGCAGAGTGGGGAATCCGCCACATAAAAGGGGTGCAAGAACTCCATGAGTAGAAGCCTAGTAAAAGGGGCCTAGTAGAAAAACGGAAATGGGCAAAGGAGCTAAAGAGAGACTTCACAAGAGAAGATATAAAAGTGGCAAAGAAACATGAGGAAATGTTCAACATCCCTGGTAGTAAAGGAAATGCAAATAAAAACAACCCTGAGATAGCACCTCACCCCAGTTAGAATGGCCTATACTCTGAACTCAGGCAACAAGGAATGCTGGAGGGGGTGCAGGGAAAGGGGAACCCTTCTCTATTGTTGGTGGGAGTGCAAATTAGTACAATCACTTTGGAAAACAGTATGGAGGTTTCTCAAAAAGCTCAATATAGGGCTGGGGATATAGCCTAGTGGCAAGAGTGCCTGCCTCATATACACGAGGCCCTAGGTTCGATTCCCCAGCACCACATATACAGAAAACGGCCAGAAGCGGCGCTGTGGCTCAAGTGGCAGAGTGCTAGCCTTGAGCGGGAAGAAGCCAGGGACAGTGCTCAGGCCCTGAGTCCAAGGCCCAGGACTGGCCAAAAAAAAAAAAAAAAGCTCAATATAGACCTACCCTATGACCCAGCCATACCACTCTTAGGCATCTATCCTAAACAGCAAGTCCCAAGATATCAAAAAGACATTTGTACTTCCATGTTTATCACACACAGCACAATTCACAATAGACAAAATATGGAAACAACCCAGATGTCCCTCCACAGATGAATGGATCCAAAAAATATGGTACCTATACACAATGGAATAATACATAGCGATAAGGAACGGTGAAATATCGTTATTCTCAGGGAAATGGTCAGAACTTGAACAAATAATGTTGAGCAAGACAAGCCTAGAACACAGAAATCAAAGGGGCATGATCTTTCTGATATATGACTGTTAAGGAAGGGAGACGGAGAGGGGCTGGGGATATGGCCTAGTGGCAAGAGTGCCTGCCTCATATACATGAGGCCCTGGGTTCGATTCCCCAGAATCACATATACAGAAAATGGCCAGAAGTGGCACTGTGGCTCAAGTGGCAGAGTGCTGGCCTTGAGCAAAAAGAAGCCAGGGACAGTGCTCAGGCCCAGAGTCCAAGGCCCAGGACTGGCCAAAAAAAAAAAAAAAAGGGAGACGGAGAGACAGTAGAGACCAGGTCTGTGAAACCAAAAACTGCTTGTCAAATAATATTTCCCACAGGACCAAACAACTACTCAACACACTGCCCTACTATGTAACTGTACCCTTTTTGCACAACACCTTGTCAAAAAATTTTGTGTTCAATTAATAAATTTTAAAAAAAGTAAACAAGAAAACTTCAGAAAACCAGTCATAACAATGTTTAGCCACTTTGCACTTTTGACGCAATAAATCATTCCCATATCTATACCTAAAAGTATCACTCAATAAAATCTTTCAATGATATTATGAGCTTCTTTTTTTTCTCATTCTAGGGCTTCAACTCAGGACCTTGACACTATACCAGAGCTTTTCTGCTCCAACGTTTTGAGTCACACCTCCAAATTGCAGCGTTTTGCGGGTAAACTTAATAAAAGTCTCCCGAGTTGCCTCACGTGCCTATCTTCAAAAGTGCCACATCAGAAAAAAAAAAAAAAATGGAAGAGTGGGGCTGGGAATATGGCCTAGTGGCAAGAGCGCTTGCCTCATATACATGAAGCCCTGGGTTCAATTCCCCAGCACCACATATATAGAAAATGGCCAGAAGTGGCGCTGTGGCTCAAGTGGCAGAGTGCTCGCCTTGAGCAAAAAGAAGCCAGGCATAGTGCTCAGGCATTGAGTCCAAGGCCCAGGAATCGCAAAAAAAAAAAAAAAAAAAAAAAAAAAAGTGCCACCCTCAGATCTCAGGCTCCTCAGTAGCTAGGATTGCAAGCAGAGCATCCCGGGCCCTAATATCTCATGCAACTGCAGCAAGCAACACAGTAGTCATTCCTTCCTTGAGAACATAAAGCCAGCACCGTATCCAGAGCAGCTGGAGGAGATCCTTACATTCTTCAGAATTAAGGAGTTCCCACACACCATGGGCTCTTCATGGTGTCATTTCTGAGCAGATTATGACAGGATTGGTCAGAATGAGGTTCAAGGTCATTAAGACCAGCAGTTTCTCCAAGGCCAGTCACGGGGACACTGAGATCCCAGTGATCACCATCCATTACTGATAGCACCTCTCATCCTCAGTGTTTATGCAAACTCATGGATTATACATCACTGTCTCTCTTCTTGTTCTATATTATAGTAAATTATCCAAGAAGGATCGAGTCCTGGAGTTTTTATTAGAGCATTAGCAGTCTGCAGGCACACAAAGGTCTGCAGCCCACACATACCAGTAACAGTGTCAGGAAACAGGCCAGAGAGGGAAGAAAGAACAAAATCAATACCAGCAAACCAATTCAGCATCAATGGAGAGCTGATTGGGATGCAATGGTGACTGGAGACCAGCCAGGAGACAGGACACAAGAAGCAACCATGGTGACGCAAACAATGGCACTTGAGCTGGCCTGACCCTAAATTGGATAAGGTCTGGGGGTTGGGTCACAGGAAGCTTCCAGACCCAGGCACTTGACTGACAGGTTCAGTAACCTATAGGCCAGCAGGCACACCATGAAGACAAGATGGCAGGTAGTACAATTCCATGTGTGGCCATTGATGGTGCTAGCCAGATACGAACAACCTATTACAAAAGAAGCTTCTTTATTGGGGTCTGTCTAATTTTCAAAATTTTACCCAATGCTTTCATTTTTTTTCTATATTCTACATTTATTCCCACTTTTCTCCTACATGTATACTTTCAGACTGAATTCTGTTCATGAAGTTTCCTAAAGGTAACAACCAGTCATCAAACATCAAGATGATGATGGAGGCCAGATCTGGTCTGTGAAAGATGGCAGATGCTGACTCCATCTCCATTTTCTCCCTCAGCCCTGAGCATCAGAGTTGAGGGCCCTGCCCTGACTTCTCAGAAGCCAGGGAAGATTTCCCTGCTCACTATAAATAGTCATAGTCCTCCCCACCAAACCCCAATCCACCTGCCAACTCTAACTAGATGATAGATTGGTTCAAGCAGATACTATGTAACAGGTTGTAACTCCATTAGCCACTTGGGTGTGGCTTAGCATACTCTATAGTTGTTGTGACCTCATTGGCCAGGTACATGTGGCCAGCTTGACCATGCGGCCTTGGCCTTTATAACTATAAAGCAGCAGCTCCAGCACTCCCCAAGTCTGAGCTGTGGCCCTGGCTGGACAGTTTATTCTAACTTCCCAATAACTCTATCTTTTTACTGAAGACTGTCTCTGAGTGGTATGTTCTTGGAGTGATGGGGAGACCCCCTCCCTCAGACCCTTCCCCTATTACAACCTGGTTTAAAGTTAGATCAAACAAACAACTGCTTGAGACTGAGCTACATTAAGGCTTTTGGTTTCCCTCAGCAATGCCCCAATCTCCCACTCCAACCTGGGCCACTGGGAAGAGGAACCGCTGTTATGCTCAAACGCCAGACCCCCACAAGGACCACCAGAGACCCACACCAATGCAAAAGCAAAAGGAGTCTTTATTGCAAGCTCGAGATTGGCCTCCGGGCACTGGGCAACCAAATGCTAAGAAGCTGATTTACACATTTTGGTAGGGAGAAGGCAGGGACTTAGCATAGATCATAGCATCTTTTAACAAATCAACACACACCGTGGGAAAATTATAAAACAATTCTAAAGAATGTTTGGCACATTTGGTGGTGGGAAAGAATCTGGAAAGGGTCATTGGCTAGATCAAGGGACCAACGCATTTAGAATTGATTGGTTAAGTCCTAAGTATGTAGTAAGGAAAGGATAGTGCACAGCTGCAGGGTTTTAGATACTGGAAACCACACCTGGGTGGGGGAGCTCTGGTAACTCTAAATCTTGTTTTTCTTCTTTGCTGGTGACTCTTATGGGTGTTTATGGTTTATCTGAAAACTATCTGCCCCAGGGGGGTTTATGTTTTTTTTTTCTAGGTACTTAGTCACAAAGCTGTTTACAGAAGCAAAATGAGCAGTTAGTAACTACAAAATGGTGAAGACAATTTTTAGTTTCTCTCCACGGAACCGCTGAAAGCCCCACTTCTTAGCCTGTGGAACTGGTGCAAACTCAGTTTTGGGGGCCACGGTTAGCACCACACTAAGTCAGTTGCACACATCAGCATGATTAAGAGTCTCGCTGGGGCTGGGGATATAGCCTAGTGGCAAGAGTGCCTGCCTCGGATACACGAGGCCCTAGGTTCGATTCCCCAGCACCACATATACAGAAAATGGCCAGAAGTGGCGCTGTGGCTCAGGTGGCAGAGTGCTAGCCTTGAGCGGGAAGAAGCCAGGGACAGTGCTTGGGCCCTGAGTCCAAGGCCCAGGACTGGCCAAAAAAAAAAAAAAAAGAGTCTCGCTGGACACTGGGGAGGGTGGGTGAAGTTTTCCCTTAAAAGTGGGGACTCTTAGGGTCATTGACTTCAATCACAGAATCAGAACTTCTGGACAAGTAGCCTTGGTAAGAACTTCGCAGAGCTTTATTGATTGCACAGGGAAGCAAATAGACAAGCAGACAAACAAACAAGCAGAAGGGAAGGGGCCCTCTAACAGAGTGTGGGGCTGGGCAGGAGCAAAGGGGTGACAGATCCTTGGCTGTTAGGGTTATTTGTGTGGCATTCATAATCTGCTAGTATGTGCTACTGCCCTTGTGTTTGTCTGCTACTTTGCTTACTCCATTAAGCTCGGCTACGTTTGCTTACCATCCTGCCTTGCCCAGAAATTCTTATTCCCCAGAATCAAAAACCATAAGAAAGAGTACACATTTAAAGGAAACTTCACAAACCCTCACCGGTGCCCCGGTGACAAGCCACTTCCCACGAGTCTACTAACAAAGGGAAGGAAGACATTCCCTGCTCTCCTTCTACACACCAGTGAACTGCAGGCCAGAGTACATGGATAGTTTAGTAGTGGGAGAATATTCCGAGTAGTGACCACTACTTCAGTCATTACTTGGAATTCCACCCATGAACAAGTCTTTTTTTTTTTTTTTTTTTGGCCAGTCCTGGGCCTTGGACTCAGGGCCTGAGCACTGTCCCTGGCTTCTTCCCGCTCAAGGCTAGCACTCTGCCACTTGAGCCACAGCGCCGCTTCTGGCCATTTTCTGTATATGTGGTGCTGGGGAATCGAACCTAGGGCCTCGTGTATCCGAGGCAGGCACTCTTGCCACTAGGCTATATCCCCAGCCCCATGAACAAGTCTTATTTGTACTTAATATGCAGTGGAGCTCTGTTGGCTCTAGGATGTAAGCTGAGTTCATCTGAGCTGCTCAGGAAGCTGAGATCTGAGTACCCGGCCTCAATGCCAGCCCAGGCAGAAACATCTCAAGAGTCTCATCTCTAATGAACCACCGGGAAATATGAAGTGGGGTTGTGGCTCCCTGTGGTAGAGCGCTAGCCTGTAACAAAACAGGCCAGACACACCTTTGAGGCCGAGTTCAAGTCCTCTCACTGACAGAAAAAGAAAAAAAGATGCAAAAACCAGATGCCAAAAGTCTCATTTCTTTAAGGAAGTATTTTGCTACTCACCGGGGACTCCATCATCCCAAGACAATGCTCCTCTAGGCTTTCACTCCTGGGCAGTCCCAGCTCTATGCTGAAAGAAGCATGGAGGGAGGAAGAAGCCAGTGGCCTCCTCCAGCCCAGGATTTCCAGCTCCAGGGAAAGTGAAGTCCTGGCTCCTCCCACCTGCGCACCTCCACCCAATCAACAACTCTGCTCAACAACTCTGAGGAGCACAGGGTGAACAGTCATGCCCCAGGGCTGTCCGTCAGCCGTTAGAGGCCAGGCCTCTGAAAAGCAGAGACCGGCTTTGTTCATTACCCAGAGACGGACTCCAGAATTGTGGTGTGGGGAATCCAGTCGGCGAAACACAGAGAAGACACAGTTTGAGGTGTGATTCGGAATGTTTAGTAAAAGGCCTGCATCTGCACGCAGTCTCTTTTCACAAAGACTGGCGGCTCCGGGAATACACACTTAGTACTGTTAGAAAAAGGAGCCAGGAGAGCAGAAAGAGCCGGAAAACAATACCAACAACCCAGACCAAACCTAAGGGAGCTCTGACACGTGATGCCTTGCTAGCAGAAGCAGGGCTAGGAGATGGAGCCCTCATGGGAGGCCTGGCATCAGGGTGTCTGCCCTGCTCTTCCCCTAAAATCTGGCCCCATGGTGGGGTGTGGGGGTTGGTCCCAGCCCCGTACTCTGGGGATTCAGGTGGGGCCCATTGGGGCTAAAACACACTGTCTTTACTTATCCCCTTTAGGTCTATGCAACCCCCTACATCTGCATTTCAAAGGATGGCTTGTCTCTCCTCTGGGCCTTGGTAGCTGGGTGGACAGCCCTGCTGTAGCTGAGTGAAGATCTGTATTTCAGTTTGATGCTCATCACCTTTGGTTTGACATTTTTATTACCTGGGCTCAGGTCTCTAGGACTGACTTGTTCTTGAAATAGTTGACCCTTATATGTGGACATCCTTTTTAGTAGAGGATGCATGCTGCCATATATTTAAAAACAGGTGTTTTTCGTTGAGAGAGAATGCACGTTCCACAAGGATGAGCTGTTAGGGCTGGGAATATGGCCTAGTGGCAAGAGTGCTTGCCTCCTACACATGAAGCTCTGGGTTCGATTCCCCAGCACCACATATATGGAAAATAGCAAGAAGGGGCGCTTTGGATCAGGTGGCAGAGTGCTAGCCTTGAGCGGGAAGAAGCCAGGGACAGTGCTCAGGCCCTGAATCCAAGGCCCAGGACTGGCCAAAAACAATAACAAAAAAAAAAAAAAAGGATGAGCTGTTTTCCCAAGAATGCGTTCTTCCAGGATACATGTGAACATTTGGTATGTGAACCCGGCCAGGGTTCTGAACATAGGACCTCGGATCTGATCCTGAGATTCTTTTTCCCAAGGCTAGTCCTCTACCACTGGAGCCAAGGAGCCATTCTGTTTCTGTTGTTGTTGTTGTTTTCTAAGTAGTTTATTGGAGATAAGAGTCTGGAAGATGTTCCTGCCTGAGCTGGCTTAGGAAGTTGATCCTCTGATTTCTGGCTCCTGGGTAGCTAGGAATGTTGTCCTGAGCAGACAGTGCCTGGTGAGATGTCTTAATTACAACCACCAGGGCTGGCTCATTTCCAGGACATGTCGACTTCTATTCAGAAGATAATTGCCTGTGCCTGTATTATAACTTGTGCTGGGAAACTGAGTCACGAGGGTATTAGAATAAATAGCGCAAACTCAACAGACCAGATAAACTTTAATGGACAGTTGAAGAGGGCCATCGGAGCCACAGTGACCTGAGGAGAGTCAGGAGACCCTGCAAACAATTCCGGGCAGGGCTCAAAGGTCTTAATTAGGGTTGGAGTTGGCCGGAAACTAAAAGTTTCAGGACATGCTTTGCAAGTTTGTGGTTTTGCTCTAAGTAACTTACCCAGGCCTGGGTCTGGGAGCCTGCTCTGCAATCTCACCAAGCAAGCCTGGTTTTAACCCGGCATGGTCTGCGTTGTGAATGCAGGTGCCTTTTACCTGGGAGGAGCAAGGATACGCCTCCACGTTTTTGAAAGTGTAGATTCCCATCAAATGTATTACTATATTTAACGTAGTGTTATTGGGTTCGCAGATCGATGATTAAAGAGACCACTCAGTCAGATGGCAATCAGGTAATCAACAAGTTATTTTTTTTGTTATTTTTGGCCAGTCCTGGGGCTTGGACTCGGGGCCTGAACACTGTCCCTAGCTTCTTTTTTTGCTCAAGGCTAGCCCTCTGCCACTTGAGCCACAGCACCACTTCTGGCCATTTTCTGTGTATGTGGTGCTGGGGAATTGAACCCAGGGACAATCTGGGATATAAAGAATTTGAGCGAGAAAGTACAGGCAGGGTCAAGGCTGGAACCTCAAGATGGAGCTGAGAGCCATCTCAGAAGGCTGCTTATAAGCCCCAAACCACAGGAATTTCCTCTTTATTCTAACTATAGGAGTCAGTCACACACAGTTCAGGGTGTCTTGACCTTTACTGGAAATCACATGACCATCAGGTGATAAAACAGGATGCAACTCTGCAGTGGGAGGGAGAAGGAGAGTAGGGGAGGAGGGGATGAGGGGAGGAGGGGAGGAGGGCTCACAGGTGTGGACAATACCCAGCCAATCAAAACAAGTTCCAAACATGAATGATAAGTACAGCTCAGGACAGGTTACATTAAACAATGCCAATCATAGTTGTTCAAAGCTAGTGCCAGTCGATAATCATTGATCTGCATTTACATCATTTCAAAAGCACTTTCAAAATTTCAATGTTATATTTGCTGTATACCAGATACCCAGGTGGGCCTCGATCCCACAACAACAGTCAGCAGCACTCAGTCTATCAGGCTAGGAGTCTTTCATTCAGATGTGCTCAGTATCTGCTCACTGCCACACGTACCACATGCAGGTGATAGCAACAGAGTTACAGAAGTGGAACTGGCATTTAGTGATCACAAATAGCAATTCCAGTAAAACTCTGGTGAATAAAGCACTGAACCATTAAGGCATTCATTAAAGCAATGAAAATACTCCTTAATACTTGGTTCTGGGTGTGACTGGTATTTAATGAGGACCCATCTAACTTCTTTAAAACATGCAAATGGAGTAAGGATCAGGCTTGATCTCTCTCCTTCCTTTCTTTTGCAGGCTCCAGCAGCTCCAGGTCCACCTGGCTTTGGCTCTTGTTATTCGACTCAGGTTTGTCCCTCCCAAGGTCAACTACCTTGTCTAAGCCTGCTGTTTCTAGGGACCCAAAAAAGGAGGCTCCCCTGTGCCTTTTACTAGGTTTCCACAAGTTGACTAAAGATTTGAAAGGACACCCATGGAGGTCTCAGCATCATCTCTGGGCTCTACCTCAGGAGGGGCCCAATCCAATTCCTCTGGATTCTCCTATTGGCTGTCTTTTGCCTAACCTGGAGTCACTAAACTCTGGGACCTAAAGCCTCCTAAGCTCATATGTGTAAGGTCCACCCTGGGAGGCTCCATGCAGATGCCCCCACCGGTTTAATTCTGAGCCCAGGATCAGAGTTACCTAGGTAACTGACACACATCCAATCCACCTGGCCAGATCTCCTGCCTTTCTCTATATATTCTAGCTAACACCAGACTCCCTCCATTCCCCCCCCCCCCGCCCATTTCCTTTTGGCTCTATTTCCTTTTGTTTTCTCTGCTTCCTTCCCCTCCGTCTCCCCAGCTGCCATCAGGTGTGGGCTGGCAGTTTCCTCCTCCCCCACCCCCACCAAACTCCGTTCTCCTGGATCATGTGGCCAGTTTCCTTCCAGGTGAACCTTCCAATATGATCATGTCATCAAATCTGGCCTCAGTATTTCTTGACCAATGAGTTTAGGTGTTTCCGTCATGGGACACTAGATCCTGAAATCTTGGGGGACCGGCACATCTCCTGTAGGTGCTTGGTGTAATAGGGAGGTCAGATCTGGCCAATGCCATTATTAACTGTAGAGGGACTTCAGGCTGACTCCAGCTCAGATTAGAGCAGAAGCCAACTCCATCTCCACCCTATCCCTGAAAGCTCTCCCATATTATGATAAGTTATGCAAATTGACCACCTGAGGCTTGGGAGCTTCAAGGGAACCTGTGCCCTCCCTTTGGTAGGCATATCCACCTGACATCAAATCCAGGTACCCTCCAGAGTGGGCATATCCACCTGATGTCAAATCAATGTGCCAATTCTAACTAGAATGATAGGTTGGTCCAAATAGATACTATGACTGACTGTGACTCTATTGGCCACCTGTGTGTGGCCTAGCACATTCTGTAAGTGACGTATCCTCATTGGCCACCTGCATGTGGCAAGTTTGACTGTGATGTTTGCCTTATAACCAGGCTGGAAGGCCACACAAGCGCGGTTCCAGCTCCAGAGTCAGGGCTGCGAATGTGCAGGCAGCTCCAGGTCCCAAATTTGGGCCCTGATCCTGCACACATGGTCGGCAGTTTTGGTTCCCGAGTCTGGGCTGTGACCAAGGCTGGTCGGTTCACTTTTTGTTCACTTTTTACTTCTCCAATAAGTCCGTCTTTTTGTCACCTTGTAGCTGGAGACTGTGTGGTGTACTCTTGGGGGAACCAGGAATCCCCTCTCTTGCGGTGGGACCCAGGTTCATTGTAGCCAACCCCCACTCTACTTCATACTGGTGCAAAGATTTGACATCAGGTGGATACACCCACTCTGGAGGGCACATGGATTTGACATCAGGTGCATATGCCTACCGATGGGCGGTCACAGGTTCCCTAGAAGCTCCAGGCCTCAGGTGGTGAATTTACATAACTTATCATAATAAAGGAGAGCTTCCCTGGATAGGGTGGGGGAGAGCTTAGTAGAGATGGAGTTGGCTTCTGCTCTAATCTGAGCTGGAGTCAGCCTGAAGTCCCTCCACAATTAGTGATGGTACGGGCCAGATCTGACCTCCCTATTACACTCGAAAAGTAGACGAGCTCTCCAACTTAGGTCCTGTCTCCTTTCTTGCTCTAAACCGCTCTGCTCTCCGTGCTCTCCTGCATGCTTAGTCCCTGCTGAACCGCTAGACTCTTTCACTGGACCAGGCCGAGGAGGCCCCACCTTACTCCTTACGGGTGTGGGGGCAGCTGACCTCAGTCCCCCTCTGTCACCCCTGGCCTCCGCGGAGGCAGCACACCCACCCCCGCCAATCTCCTCCTCCTCCCTGTCACCCTTCTCCTCCTTCTCCTCCTCCTCCAGCCCTCTCTCTCATACAGCCTCTTTCAGCCCCCTTGTCTGTTACTTGCTCTTGCCCTCTCCAAAGCCCTTCCACATCAGCTCCTCTCCTCCCACTCTGGCCCCTCTCCTTCCTACTCAGGACCAGACTGTTGTGTCCTCTAATCCAGTAAACACCACCACCGACTCAGAAAAGCAGGACGAGGAGGCTTTACTATCTCAGGACTACACTGCACAGGGCGAGCAGCAGAGTGCAAGGCCAGCCTTCTTTCAGCAGGGTTTAGGCAGGGAAAACCACACGCGGTGTTTTACACGGAAGCCAGCGGATTTACAGAAGCAGAGCCAGTATTCAGTAATAACAGGAAACTGTGAAATTGATTAGGGCACCTCCTAACAAAAGTGGTTACACACAAGCAATACAAACATCTAGGGGAACAAGGACAATCAGGACCCCAATTATTTTTGGGAACTAATCTCCAATTAACCTCCAGAAAATAGAAGTGGAGCTGTGGCTGAAAGTGGTAGAACACTAGCCTTGATCTCAAAAGCTCAGGGACAGCGCTCAGGCCATGAGCTTTAGCTCCATGACCTACAAGGAGAAAAAAAAAAAAAACCTAAATGTTTATCCTTAAGAAATATCTAAGTATTCTAAGCATTACCTAAGTGTTCTGCTCGAAACATCCATTTAAAGCATAAGAGCCCATTTGGTAAACTTCGGGGCTGGTACTCATTTACAAGGAGAATGAACATTGTCACGGTGAGGTTTAAGAAAGACACTGTGTTCTTCTACAGAATAACATGAGCCCCGCAGTGGGAACTCTGAGGCTCCATGGACTGCTCTAGTATTCCTGGACGGGTCTCTGTAACCATGCTCAATTTCACCTTCTGCTCCTGTGGGCATGCCCCTTTACACATAAACATTGCCTCTGTCTCCTGATCCTCATACTGTTGTGCCAAGTCGCAAAACGACCACCAAGAAGACCACCGAGACTCAGACATTCTGAAATGCAAAAGCAAGGCAAGGCTTTATTTAAGTGAGCTGCAACTCGGGCCTCGTCCTACCCACTGACACAGTGGAGATTAGGAGGGAGCCCCGAGCTGTGATTACACAGGGCTTATAAAGGCAAAGAAGCAAAGAACAAAGTTACAACAATCAGGTGTTCAAGCAAGCAAGATTAGGATACAGGTACAAATCTGATTGGCTCAGTGTTTGAGGCAGCCCAGGGGTGGGCAGAGTTAAGCATTCCCAGCGGTTAGAGTTCTAGACCAACTGGGCCCTAAAGGGCTTATCCTGGGTTTGCTCACAGGGCCTGCTTATCTCAGGTTCACGTGGTAAAGTGGGGTTCGTGTGGTAAAGTGGGGTTCGCGTGGTAAAATGGGGCCTGACTTCAAAGTCTGGCACTTCAATACTTCAGACTCAAATTCTCATTCAGAGAAGTGCCAGCAAATTGCATGCTGCTCAGACAGAACAGAGTTCCCACTGCGACTCTGGGGACAGAAACACTACCTAAACCATTGCTCATTATAACTCAAGTGCTTGTTATTTACTACATAAGATTTCACCTGCTGCCGAAGTGTGTGTAGATTGTGTTTCTACTGCACAATGTTCTATGGTCAGAACTATGCGACCACATCTTCCCAAGGCCCTGAGGGTTCAGGCCAGCAAGCACTCTCAGTTCTTCCCCAAGGCTGTTCAGCAGACTGAGCACCTCTGTCCCCAGTGTCCCTTAATGAGGTGCAGAGGGACGCTCTCTGCCCAGAGAAAGACATTCTGCTCATTCTAGACAGCCACACACAGAAGCTTTCTCTGTCCCCTTCAAATAAGCTTTTCAGTTCTCCAACCATGAAGCCTGCTCTCCTCTTTGTCTTCATTCTCTGCCAAGTTATATCAGGTAACAACATTGTGTGTGGAGGAGCTCAGGTAACAGTGCAGGCCTGGGGCTGTTAGGTCCCCTCCCTTAGGGCTCCACACAGATGCCCCCACCTCATTAAGTCTCCACCCAGTTACCTGGGTAACCTGAAGACCTGGAGGCAGTTACCTCCCCTTTCCCTGAGGTCACATCCTAATCCACCTGGCCACACCCCTTGCCCCTGCCCTAGATATAAGGCAGGGCTGGGTGGGGGTCGCACTCTCTCTCTCCCTTCAATCCTGCCATGGGTCATCTTGGTCACAGGCCAGCAGTTCGGTAATAAACTTTCTTTCCTGCCTGAATACCGCGTGGTGTTCTCCTTAACCGGCTACCTACTTTAAAAACCTAACATACATGGAGCCCTCAGGGAGAGGACCTAACAGGGCCTGGTAGGATGTCAGGAGTGAACAGCCCCTCTCACCTGTGCCATGAAAGAGGAAGGGGGGGGTCTTCCCAGAAATTTGGAAGGTCTCTGACTATGAGGGCTACAGTGCTGTAAATCATACCTACATCCAAGTTCTGCTTTAGCTGACTGGATGTTTAAAAGGCAGAAGGAACCCATGGATTTGGGTGCAGCTTCTAAGCAGAGTGCAGCCCAAGGGACCTAGAGTGTTGGGGCAGTGGATTGGGAGCTTCCAGATAATAGATGTCTGGCCCGGAAACTCCCTTTACCAGGCCTTTCTGCCTGTCTGTACTGGCGGGGCTCCTATGCTGGGGCCTCAGTATGAATTTGGTGCTGGACTAAAGAGATTTGCAAGCATTGGAAACAGCCCCCCAGTTTGTCTGATAATTAGAAGGAGCTCCTGGCAATGATGCCTAGGAGAACAGACACACTGCTTTACATCAGTGGAAATATCTTCCCATCTTTTCCTAAGAATTCAGAACCTCGCATGTTAAAGAAAGAGTAGAAAGTCATGGGTATTTAAGAGCATAGGAGATCCTTCTTATATTTTTAGCAACTGCTAATGTACTAGCTTTGGGTAAAACAGGCAGGTCTGAAAATTTACAACAGAATATGTAATGTGAAGCACTACTATCCCTTGTGAATCCAGAGATTCTCCCTCCATGTGTGCAGCTGTGATCCATCTCCTGTAGCCCAGTAAATAATACTTCAGGCTGGGTAGCAAGGGGCAGCTTTAAGGACAAGTCTGATGTTGCAAATGCAATAGAAAAAAGAGGCATTGGGGGGTGGGGAGGGAATGCAGTTGGGAATCTAATGTATATTACAAAATTAGCAAGACTGAGGTGGGAATGAGGCCAGCCTAGTGGCAGAGTGCTTGTCTGGCAAGCATGAAGCTCTTGGTTTGATTCCTCAGTACAACATACACAAAAGAAACTGGAAGTGGCTCTGTGGCTCAAGTGGTAGAGTGCTAGACTTGAGCAAAAGAAGCTCAGGGAGAGTGCCCAGGCCCTGAGTCAAGCCCCAGGTCTGGCAAATAAAATAAAATAAAATAAAATGAACATGACCGTGGGGAGGACAGGGATCAGTGAGAATGTTGAAAGAGGTGATATTGATCAAGCTACATCATATTAATAAATTGCTTTATTAAGTGACAACCCCTTAACTATTTCAACATAATAATAAAGCTGTACTGAAATGTAGAGAGAATAGAGATGGAAAGGCAGTTTGGTTTATCAGATATTTGTTGAGTATCCACTATATGTTAGAAAGCAAGTGTATCAGGAACAAACCCATAAGATGACTTTGATTCTTGTGTCTAGTCACTTTGCTATGCAATCCAGGTACAAGTCAGTACACGTCCAACACAGCGCTCTCAAAAAGGAACAGAGAGCCTAGCACGTGACAGCCAAGCACTGGTGCCTCACCCCTGTACATCTAGCTACTCAGGAGCCTGAGATCTGAGGATCCTGTTTGAAAGCCAGTCTGAGCAGGAAGTTCTGAGACTCTTATCTCCAATCAAGCACCAGAAAACCAGAAGAGGGGCTGTGACTCAAAGTGTTAGAGCTCTAGCCTTGAGCACCCCAGCTACACAAGTTCAAGCCCCACAACCAACAAAAAGAAAGAGAAAGGAGTGGGACAAAAAAGAGAGGGAGGGAGGGAGGAAAGGAGATAGGGAGGGAGGACAGAGGGAAGAGCAACCCCATGATTAAAACAGAAAAACCAGAAGGAACACAAGATTTGAAAGACTAAAACCATAAGTTGAAAAGGTTTTGTAGGTATAGACCACACAAACAATTGTGTTGATTATTTGTGAACACTTAGAATTTTCAAGGATTTTATCTGTATGTTAATGAGTGTTTGTGCCCCTGTGTCTGTGTTTGCTTATATGAGAAGTACATTTCTATCTGTTATGTCACATGAGTTTTGCTGGTCTGGAAATACTTTCCCAGAGCACGTGTCAAGCCTCACGTTTAGAATCTCAGGGAACATGCTAAGAATCACCTCAACTGTGCTTTCTGTTCTGTGAAGGGAAGGGTATACATTTCTCAAGATGATTCAAAGGTATTTCAATAAAACAAGAAACCAGCTTTGTCATGATCAGCACAGAAATGGTTGCTGGGGAGCACCTCATGTGGGTAACCTCCTCCTGTAAGATCCTTTCTTTTTCAAAGTGCAGCCCAGTCGCCTCTGGGCACCACTGTGGCCTGCCTGCCTCCTGAGCACTTACTGAGCAGCCACTCCTAAACATGGAGGGAAGAAGAGAGGCAGAACATGACTGGCAAGCCCAGTGTGCGGCAGCAGGAACGGGAAGACACTGCAAAGGCCAGTGGAGAGGATCACAGGATCTTAATGAGATCACAGGAAAGCCTGGGTATATGCAAAGGAGAACAGGGAAGGCTGTAAGAGAAGGAACTAGAATAAAGCTGAGCACGCAAGCTATAGCCCTGGTGTTGTCACTGGATGACAAGGTGACCTTAGGGGCCCTTGCTTCCTGACCTCACTCACAGTTCTTCTGTGGACAGAAGAGGTA
The DNA here is from genome assembly GCF_023159225.1 of Perognathus longimembris pacificus. Lineage (NCBI taxonomy): Eukaryota > Metazoa > Chordata > Mammalia > Rodentia > Heteromyidae > Perognathus > Perognathus longimembris. The sequence continues at coordinate 39,525,001 of NC_063178.1, forward strand.
GCCTATGATGGTGTTGGAACACTCAACTTTGCCTCAACAGCAGATGTCTATAAATGATAGTTTGTCTGTAATATATAAAGGACAAGGCTCACTCCAAAGGAACTCCCAACACAAAAAAATATTCTCTGCATAACCTGAACTGTTGCAATGAGTAATGATATGATATTTTCACAAAGTCCTGTGATTGAAGACCTCAGTTCCTTCAGCCACAGTAAAATAGCACAAGACATGGAAACACAGAGTAACAGGAAATTTTCTTACGAACAGGTTGCAGGATGGAAAAGGCCAGTATTGTAGCAATTGTCTCACAGCCATTTAATGAATTCTTGCCATATTCCAAGGATGGAAACTGATTGTGAGATACACACACACACACACACACACACACACTCACACACACGCGCGCGCACGCACACACACACATACACATTACCTGGGGGGATGAAACAGCAGATAATACAAACATATTTACACATTGAATATGGAGGAATATGGTTTCCTTCCCCCAGGAAAATACACTCTCTGACCATTTCTTTGAAGTGTATTGTCCTTTAAAGTTGTATTTCAGTTCCACTTTTGAAACATATAACTCTTACAGATGTATAATAGAAATACACATATTAAAGTTATATGATGACCTATCATGTAAGAGAGGAGAGAGTGTGAAATATATTTCTCTTCTTTAAAAACATTCTACTCCAAGAAAAAGCACTGATACTATGTAGAATTAGTCTCTCTTGCATCTGTCTGAGGAGAGAGTAGGGAGTAAGGAAAATGAATAGAATGTAATGTGAGTAAGGGAAACGAATAGAAGGTAATGTAAGGAAAATGAATACAAAGTAACAGGCTGGGAATATGGCCTAATGGCAAGAGTGCTTGCTTCATATACAGGAGGCCCTGGGTTGGATTCCCAAGCACCACATATACAGAAAATGGCCAGAAGTGGTGCTGTGGCTCAAGTGGCAGTATGCTATCCTTGAGCAAAAGGAAGCCAGGGACAGTGCTAAGTCGCTGAGACCCAAGCTCAGGACTGGCAACAAAAACAAAAAACAAAAAACAAAACAAAACAAAAATAGAAAGTAACATGGGTCCTGAGAACTCAGGCAGGGCTGATGGACATTCTACTCCACCTGTTGTTGCTTAGATGGACACTCTACTCCATCTTTTATTACTTAGAAGCATCCAGCATTGCTGGGTTCTTTTCAAGAAAAATTCCCAACTTTTAAAGCATAGGTGTAAGAAATCAAGTAACAACAAGCATCCATCCAAAGCTGTTTCCAAACACTGTCCCCATCCCCACATAGAAAGGTAAAAATACAGTAAGACTGCTGAATGGTTACCATGCCCCTCTTTCTGTGCAAAGGCAAGCTCAAGGAAATCTGTGATTGATCGAATGGCTCCTGCCAAAGATACTGCATTGAAAGGAAGGTGTATGTGGGACGGTGTTTACACAACAGATTCTGCTGCCTGCCCCTGGGCAAGCATCCCAGGATTGAGAACACCACCCCCAGGAGTCACTGAAGCCTCTTGTTGGTTTAAATGTTTCTTTCCCCCCACCCCGCCCATCTTTCTTTTTTTCACCAATATTCTTTCTGATTCCACAATAAGCAATAAAGAAAGATAAACAGAAACCTATTGTAAAATTCAAGTTACACCTATGACCCTCCATCGCTGGTTGGCTCCTGGCCCATCCCATCCTTCTCTTGGGTGGGGTTGGGAACCAGCTGGGCAGGGAAGGGCGCTTTCACCACACATGCAGGGTTGTGCCACATGGAAGCCCTCCACCACTCATGGGAGGGGACACGCCCCTAATTCCTGCACACCAGCAGGGTTTCCCTGTCTGTCCAAGGCCAGATGGAAAATCAGATGTCAGCCATTACCACAGATCTGGGTCCTGAACACAACAGTGCTCGGATCAAAATCCGTGTGTGAGCTTGGCCAGAGTATTTGTAGCCAGTCCCCATTACTGAGCATTTCCTCCCGTTGAATAAACCACTGCATTGCTTGGTCTTGGTCTCTGGTGGTCTTTTCGGGGGTCCTGAACACAAGCAAAACAAGAGTGCTTGCCTCATATACCTGAAGCCCTGGGTTTGAATCCTCAGCACCACAGATATAGAAAAGGCTAGAAGAGGCACTGTGGCTCCAGTGTCAGAGTTCTAGCCTTGAGCAAAAAGAAGCCAGAAACAGTGCTCAGGCCGTGAGTCCAAGCCCCAGGACAGGCAAAATGAAAAAAAGAAAAGGACAAGTAGAAATTTTGAGCAGGTGAAATTTGAGCAAAGTATAAACAGTAAAATGCGACTTCAATGGGGCAAATAATGTAGGAAGCATTTTAAGAATCTGACTTTTCCCATAGGTCCAAATTTAAAAGCTTGGATATCTGTTTTTATCCGGGTCCTTTTAAGAACTCATAAAAATTCTTATATGCCAATGGCAGAAATGACCATAGCTCTCAAAATAGCTTCTGTGATCATGGAACATAGATTTCCTCCTTTGTTCATCTCTAAAGTGGCTTACTATGCAGTCATTTGTTGGATCTTGCTCTAATCTATGCACACTTTGGGCTCTACACTGACATGGTTGTCTTTTCCTAAATGAATGTAAGTCATGTCTCAACTTATTTCTCAGATTTAGCCAGAAGAGACGACTGTGGTATTGACATACTCTTGTAGCAGCATCTCGTGTACAATTATACTGGTAATTATTTAAACATAAGGCACTTTAATGGTCAAATGATTTTAGATCAAAACAGTCACAACCTCTTAAAGAATCTTGCTAAGGTCACATAAAAGGTTGCAATGCAGCAAACTGAATCAACTCTTTCATAGGCTCTGAGGGTGTGCTCACTAACACATGCGTGTGGATACAGCCATAAAAATGTTACCTGACTTCTATCACACCTTTGTCTTTTCAAAATACCCTATTAGGTATTGACAAATCTGAAAATGAAATTGTACAATTCCACTCCTACGAGGTGCCTGAAAATTCCAGAAAGAGGCTGAAGTATTAAGGAAATGGAAATGGGAATGGTTACAAGAACCTGGGAGGGAACAATTTGAAAGACTGATATTAAATTTCAGTTATCCAAGTTGAATAGGTCTAGGCATCAACTAGACAATGGCCATGACTATAGCCTTTACAATTTTGTTAAGAGAATGGATATTATAGTAATTGTTCTTTTTTGCCAGTCCTGGGGCTTGAACTCAAGGCCAGGGCACTGTTCCTGAGCTTCTTTGGCTCAAGGCTGGCACTCTATCACTTGAATCACAGTGCCACTCCTGGAGTTTCCTGTTTTATATGGTGCTGAGGAATGGAACTCAGGGCTTCATGCATGCTAGGCAAGCACTCTACCACTAAGCCACATTCTCAGCCCCCGTGAACTCTTTTTGCTCAAAGCTATTGATCTACCACTTTGAGCCACAGCTCCACTTCTGGTTTTCTGCTGGTTAATTGGAAAGTCTCACAGACTTTCCTATCTAGGCTGGCTTTGAACTGTGATCTCTGCATCTCAGCATCCCAAGTAGCTAGAATTACAGGCGTGAGCCACCTCTCTGAGGTTTGCCTCTCTTGAACTCAGGGCCTGGGCACTATCCCTGAGCTTCTTTTGCTCAAGGCTAGTGTTCTACCATTTGAGCCACAGTGCCATTTTCCACCTTGTCTGAGTTGTTTGTGGCGATATGTCCCATAGACTTTCCTGCCAAGACTGGCTTTGAACCATTGCAGGGAGCCAAAACAGCTGTTGGGATGTAACTTAAAGAAACTACAAGGACATCTGGGTCTGGCTGTCATGTTGTAACATAAAGAAACTCTAAAACTTAACTGATAAGAACACTTGATGCTTTTACAACTTTGCCTGTTAAGCCTAACATCTTGTCTAGCTTTAATTAACAACCTTGTGAACTTACCCAGTCCCTGTCCTGAGAAAGAGCATCCCACGGTTCTGTAACCTAGCAACCTAATGACCCTGTCTACGTGAGTTACCCTTTGCTGATTACTATATACGCTGCCATGCAAAAATAAAGTTTGAGACCTTGATCAGAATCCTGTCTTTGTCTCCCTCCTTCTGTCAGGTTTGTCTCTCATTCAGGTCAATTCCCCTTCGGACTCCTGTTGACAAAACCCCTCTGCCCGGGCAAACCATGACCCTCAGTTCTCAGCCCTGAGTAGCTAGGATAACAGACTGAGCCACCACTGCCTACCTCTACTTATCCATTTTTTCTTTTATTCCTCTCATTCCTTCTTTCCTCCTCTCTTCTTTCTTCTTTCCCTCTCTTCACCTTCTCCTTATGTCCTTCCTTTCCTTCTTTCTTCTTTACCTCTCTTCTTCCCTCCTTCTCTATTCCTTCTGCTCCTCCTTATCTGCCTGTCTGTCATCTGTCTGTACCTCTTTTTCATCTCAGTAATTTGGTCAGAGTCAACTGCCTGAGATGAAGCTACTGGTCTGGGAATAATATTTGCTATTTTCTTTTTTAGAGAAATGTAAGATGGCTTTATAAAAGTTGCATTCCTACAAAATTATTTTTAAGAATAAACTAAGCCAGGCACCAGTGGCTCATGCTTATAGTACAAACAACTCAGGTGGCTGAGATCTAAGGATTGTGGTTCAAAGACAGCCTAGGCAGGAAAGTCCAGAGACACTTCTCTCCAATCAACCACCAGAAAACTGGAAGTGATGTTGTAGCTCAAGTGGTAGAGTGCTCGCCTTGAGCTAAGAGCTCAGCCACAGTGCCCAGGCCCAGAGTTCAAGCCCTATGATCAATCAAAAAGTAATAATAATAAATAAAATAAACCAAGAACCCCTCAACACTGGCCAAAACAAATTATTATCATTTTTTATTGAAGTATCTTTTCACCGGCAAGTGCCAGCGTGAAAATAAGCAAAGTGGTTGGACTTCTCAGGTCCTGGCCGCGTGTTTGCAGTCACTCATAGTTGCCTCGCCCACAGGGCTCGATAGTAAAACACAGCACTTCAGGCCTCTCTGGCAGAGGCCTGTGAGCTCTTCGTTTTTATAGCAATAATCCCCGCATCCTCCGTTAAGCCTGAGGCACTTCTCATCAAAAAAGGCGTTCCTGGCTACACAAGGGAAGGGGTTGTTCGGAGTTAGTCGAGGTTGGCTCATTCTGAAGCATGTGTAGTCACACGGCAGGTAATACGGCATCTGCAATGGTTTCTGGAAAGCTGTTCTAGGCCCTTCTCCCTGCCAGTAGGTACAGTGACAAGGGGTGTTTTCTATGTGGTATTAGGTAAAAGACGATGATGAATTGCTTCCTCTTTGAACATTTATTAAGCTCTCTGGAAATAGCTTCTAATACCCTTTCATCCAAATCTATTGGGCAATTTACCAGTGTGTTCCTGTATAGGCATCTAGAGTAAGGAACTGCCCTGGATTCACGTAGAGCAAGATCTGAAGCTAAGGAAAGTAGTCAGGCTAGAGTAAAGAGGGACTTTGTGTGTGTGTGTGTGTGTGTGTGTGTGTGTGTGTGTGTGTGTGTGTTACCATGTGCACATGCGTCTGTTTGAAAAATTTTACTGGGGTAGATCCTGAAAAGGCTGCTTGGAAAGGCCAGGACCAATTTCTTCTCCGCATTTCATCAAAACGTGGATTAGAGAAGACACATACTTCAGATCACTAGCGGGTGGTGGTGTTGCAACTGACTCCCTAATACTTCTCACTTATTTCAGATAGAATTCCAGTTCTGGATTTAGCACTTTATCAGTAGCAATTGTAAGAGCAGCCTGCTTTCAGCTAAGGAGAGCCTCTAAGGTCAATGTGTGAAACACCCAATTCACATCTGTGCAAAATTTACAGCCAGTAGTTAAATGCTGTCATATGATCTATGCATTAGCTGGCATTGGCATATCTAGCTTGGGAAGTGTCTGTGCCTTCCTGAGCCACAGACTTCTAGTGGAACATGAGAGACACCTGTGCAGAGACTGTGTGTGTGCGCGCACATGTGTGCTCATGTCAGGTTGACTTCATTTTTGTATATGTAACATTACATAATCTTGTGTTGAATAAGTTAAAAAAAAGACCTCTGATTACTCTCATGAGAGCCAACAGAGTCCATTTGTCATGAATTCTGAAGTTCTCGATCCCCTGATTCTAACACAGACTCTCTTCACATAGAAATATGAAGTGATCAGCTCGTGTGAACATTCTGTGCAATGCACATGGGTTGAAACAACACTAGCACGTGGGGCGGATCTGGCTACCCTGGTGTCTGAGAAGCCCTTCCTTCAGCTCACTGGACCCCGCATGGATCTGGACTGCACCTTGCTGTCAAGAAAGACACAGATGAGTGTCCCGGGAGGTGAATCTTGATTCCCACTGTGCCTCTCCCTGCACCTAGGCAGCACGGGCCCCGGTCCGGGCTACTTATGCCTGGGCTCCTTTATGCTGACCTGTAGGACTTGGAGAAGATGCCAAGTGTTGGAGAATTAACCCGCGGAAAACTTAGCCTCAGCATGGTTACACCAATGCCTCATTAGCACACTAATAGGCGCTTGTGAACACATTCCCAGTAAGGAGTTCTTTTGTGTTTGTGGGCCAAAGGAAGCCACCTTTTGTTGTGAGAATCTCCCTTCCCCCTTGCTAAGAGTCTCACTGAGGAGACTTGCTTGACCAGCTAGCTGCCTTTAGTGTTAGATTCTCACTGTAGATAGGGAAGTCTCTTCACAAGTCTTTGGGGAAGTCCAGATCAAAGTTGTCTAGCCTTGAGGAGATAGTAGCTAGGAGATAATTATAGTTCTACCCCGACTGGTTATAGTTACTTGTTTTGATATCAACAATCTTTGTAGTCACTACCTCCTGTAATAGGAAAAGCATTTGTATTAAGTTCCTCCCCTCACAGTAGTAACTTCCTCCAATTTTGTATTTGAGACAAATGTCATGCTGTATTGATTTTTACCCTTGTAGTTGTGAAACTGATTTCTAACCCTATATAAACCCTGGCCCTCTTAAAATAAAGTATGCATTGGTTCACACACCTTGCATCCCCCGTGTCCTGACTACAGCTGCAGTTACCCAGGCCCAACAGCCGAACCCTCCTCAGGTCCTGTGTCTATAAAATATTCATAAGATGGGCCTGCTGTGCACATTTTTCCCTCTGAGAATCATTAAATATGAAGTAGGGAAGAGATTTCCTTCAAGGCGCTGGCTCTGGACAACAAACGCATTTCATTATGTGGGGATCTTACTATACTATTCAGCTTTATGAGATAGGATTGAAAGGTGACAAGGTACATCGTGCCATTTCTCCAGAGTCCATGGGGGACATGAATCCTCCACACCTACCTCTCTCTCTCTCCCTTCCTCCCTCCCTCCTCTCCTCTCTCTCCCTATTCCCTTCATATATATGTTAGGTTTTTAAAATAGGTAGCCGGTAAAGGAGAACACTATGCGGTATTCAGGCAGGAAAGAAAGTTTATTACCGAACTGTTGGCCTGTGGCCAAGATAATCCATGGCCGGAGAGAAGGGAGAGGGAGAGAGCGATCCCTACCCAGCCCTGCCTTATATATAGGGCAGGGGCAAGGGGTGTGGCCAGGAGGATTAGGATGTGACTTCAGGGAAAGGGGAGGTAACTGCCTCCAGGTCTTCAGGTTACCCTGTTGTGCCAAGTCTCAAAACGACTACCAAGAAGGCCACCGAGACTCAGACATTCTGAAATGCAAAAGCAAGGCAAGGCTTTCTTTAAGCGAGCTGCAACTCGGGCCTTGTCCTACCCACCGACACAGCGGAGGTTAGGAGGGAGCCTCGAGCTGTGATTACACAGGGCTTATAAAGGCAAAGAACAAGGTTACAACAATCAGGTGTTCAAGCAAGCAAGATTAGGACACAGGTACAAATCTGATTGGCTCAGGGTTCGATTCTAAAATGGGGTTCACGTGGTAAAATGGGGCTCACGTGGTAAAATGGGGCCTAACTTCAAAGTCTGGCACTTCATTTCCTCCTTTTTCTTTTTGGTACCTTGGGAGCCAATCATGGCTCCATTCTGTCCATTTCAATGGCTTGCATGTCTAGGGGATGATATAGAGGTAATGCATGGGCCAGTAGGGCCCAAAGTAGTAATCAAAAATAACTCTGGTCCCTTGGTTTTAAAGGGGGGCTGATGGGTGAAGATCATCCATCTTCTGTAACTTCTTCAGGCTGTCTCAGGGGCGTTGACCTTACCTAGCCAGGAACCTATAACCTTACCAAGGGACTGCAGGAGTACTGCAAACTGAAAATTAACTTTCAGCTATACAGACTTACCATAAGCTGTATAGTGTTTAGTATCCAAATGTAAGCAACAAAATAATACATAAACTTCTCAGCTGTGCTCTAAGGGTATTCCTGAGCAAGCCCAAAACTACCTAAAATAAGGAGTCACCTCACTTTGGAGTGAGCTGCAAAAATAACATTAACCTTAGCCTGGGTAGCAAGGAAAGAAGGCAAAAAGAAAATTATAACAATATTCAGTCTAGCTTTCTTTTCTTGAGGCGAAGGCGAAGCGGCTGAGTCGCGTGCTTGGAGACCTCCCATGTTCCATCATGGTAGTCATCGTCCAGGGCAAAGGGGCCAATTGGCCTGGCATGGAAGCAATGAACCCAAGTGGCGATGCCGTCTAGGGTTCCTTCCACCGTGGTTCTAAGGATTTCAGTCCCCTGCTCTGAATAAATGGGGGGTAGGGACAGAAGCAGAATCATATAATGCCTTAAGTTGGGTTCACATTCTTGTGCACGAGCTGCAAATAATCGAGTTTACACAAAAATTCAGCAGCATCCAAATCAGCAAGCAATTCAGTCTGAAGGGTAGGGATAATGGGCGGGGGGTACCCGTACATTATTTCAAAAGGAGTAAAGCCAAGCTGATAGGGAGAATTTCTTACTCTAAGCAGAGCAAAAGGAAGGAGTGACACCCAGTCTGCGCCAGTATCTAAGGCCAGTTTAGTTAAGGTCTCTTTTAGAGTCCGATTCATTTTCTCTACCTGTCCTGAACTCTGGGGTCTATAAGCACAATGCAATTTCCAATCCGTCCCCAGTGCTGCAGCTATTCCCTGACTTACTTTTGAGACGAAGCCTGTCTGTTGTCTGACCCAATAGTGGATGGGAAGCCATACCTGGGTAGGATTTCTTCCAGGATCTTCTTAGCCACTACATTCGCAGTCTCATGCTTTGTTGGATAGGCTTCAACCCATCCTGAAAAGGTGTCTACAAAAACTAGCAAATATTTGTAATTTCTGTGAAACCTACTTCCCAATACACGCCTGGCCTATTCCCACAGAGGCGAGCTCCTTTAATAATCTGTTGATTGGGGGCATTGGCAAGCTGACAGGCATTGCAATTTTTAACAATATCTTCAATAAGTTGATCTGGTTGTCTAATTTTCACTTTGGAGTGTCGGAGCAAGTCCTGCATATTTCAGGTTCCCATGTGAGAAACTCAGTGGATTCTCTTATGGATCCCCTTACCCAGCCCTTGTGGCAGGATAAGTTTCCCTTCACAAGTTTTCCACCAGTCATTGTTTCCTTCTCTGAGCAAGGGTTTTGTGGGCCATGGGAATTTTCTTTATCCACTCCAAGCCTTCTTGGAAATACTGGGGCACAGGAGGCAAAGCTCATGGCCCTGGGTCTACTAAAGTCTGTTCCCAGGAACTCTGACTTGTCTGGCTGATTTAGGCACGGGGATTTTCAGCACAGTCTATGTGCATCTGACAGCCAGCGCTTGCTCTCCTGACTGGCTGGGAAACTAATCTCTGATGACCTAAAAATTTACCTTTGCAGGCCTTTAACAGATCTCAATAAGGACACAATCTCAGGTCTACAAGCTTTCTTTCCTAAACAGATGTATCAGCTTAAAATTCTCACTGCCAGTCAGAGCTTTGAGTAAATGCGGAGGGTTGAGATTTTAATCTATCCTCTCATTTGACAAACTTACCCTGACTAACCACTATCACAGATGACTGGCAAATTCCTGCCCAGGAGACAGACATGGGCATTGGAAAGGCATGCTTATGAACTATTCTTCTAGGACTTCCCGGCTTTGGATAACTTTTGAAAGGCCAAACAGAAGTGACTCTAGGATCTGACAACATCTCTGCCATCCAAGCAGCAGCTTACTGCCTCTGGATGCTCCATCACTTTTGTCCCAGGGGGAATGACTTTCCACTGGACTTGGACTCAGGTCCTGAGCTCTGTCCCACAGCTCTCCAGCTCAAGACTAGCGCCCTACCACTTTGAGCTCCACACAACTCCGTTCCCAGCACTCTGCTGGCTGTTTAGAGACAAGTCTCTCACTGGGACCTTTCTTTGCCTGGGCTGGCTTCGAACCACAGATTCAGATCAATGAGTCTTATAAGGGGCCACTTTACTCCAATTACAAGCAACAAGGTGGTCCACACAGAAGTAGTTTTTAAGCATGCTCTCTTACCTGGAACTTATTAAGGGTCAGTATTAGATCTTGACAAACTTGTAGGAACTACCTGTGCTTCTCTGTGGTACTGCTGGAAACTGTTACAAAAAAACCTATGAAGAAGCTGGAATGGCAATTAAACATTTTGGTAGCCATAATTCTCCTTTTCTCACTTTGCAACAATTATTTAGGACAATTTTACTTCCAAATTTCTTATCTAGAAATGTATTCTTGATTTTTTCTTCAGTCCCAGTTACTGCATGGCATGAAGACCTTTGAACTCAAATGACAATTTTTCCTTAATGCAAGAATTACAATTAGAAATACTTATCCATTCAGCTTTCCAATATATTAGTGAGAAACATTGGCCCATTTTGCCATTTCTTCCTACATACATAGAGTTAATGAGAGTTTACTTCTATCCCCATTAGTTTAGTATATATATGTGTATATATATATATATATATATATATATATATATATATCCTTTTAAATCCAAATTTCAGACACTTAGCTCTGACTTTTTTTTTTAAATTTTAATTAAAGAACCTTGAGAATTCCTTTAAAGCATTTGGTAATGCCCAAACTTGATGACCCTTTGACTTTAAACTTAAACTTAGTTTTGCATCATACTGCAGTCTTGAACATGTTCACACTCACACATGCACACACACATACATTTTCAAAAGATCTTAAAGCACACAGAATAAGCATCGGCCATACATTTTAAGACAAAAACCTTTGACAAATGATTTTAGCATTCTCCAGCCTCATTTTCCAGGGCTTGATAGTTTTAGTAAAACATTTTTAGTCTTAGTAAAACATTTTAGTGCACCAAACAATTTTCTGCTTAAGAAAGCTGGGTGGGGGTCCCCCTAGAGTTCTTTTTTGCGGACACTCTCACTGATTGACTGATTGTGGGCTGTCACCTGTACATCTTTCCAGTGAGATAAAGTCAAGTCCAGGGGAGAGGAAAGAATGTTCCCCATCATCCGTTTGTCAGTCAGGCACAGCGCAAGAAAAAAAAAACACACAAAAATAATCATAGGCACAAAGACCAGACAACACTTACAGACAGACTTAGGGAGTCGTAGCTTACAGGTTCGACTGTGTCTCTCCTGCCCCTGTGAGGGGGCAGACCACACAGTCTCACTGTGTCTCTCCTGCCCCTGTGAGGGGCCAGACCACACAGTCTAACTGAGTCTCTCCTGCCCTTGTGAGGGGGCAAACCACACAGTCTTGAGGCTCTCTCTCTCCCGTTCCTATGTAGGAGCGGACCAGAGAACCCCAAATATAGAGTGGACTAGACGGGCTCCCGTTAGAAGGGTCTCCTGGTCCAGTCCTTCAGGTTCAGGGTGGTAGTGGGAAGCCTGAGCCCCCTGTAGAGAGCTTGAGGTGTCCCCCAAGTCCCCCAGGACTGCCCATATGAGCGTGTCCACTCCGGCTGGTCCTTCACTACCTACAGGTTCAGATTCAAGCGGCTGGCCTAAACAGAAAACAAAACTACAAATCACACAGACACAGACACACAGAATGAACAGCCCTATTTTCTTATCTTCGAAGTCTGGGGTCTTGGGGGTCTATGGGGCATCCCGGACGAGCCCCCAAATGTTGTGCCAAGTCGCAAAACGACCACCAAGAAGGCCACCGAGACTCAGACATTCTGAAATGCAAAAGCAAGGCAAGGCTTTATTTAAGCGAGCTGCAACTCGGGCCTCGTCCTACCCACTGACACAGCGGAGGTTAGGAGGGAGCCTCAAGCTATGATTACACAGGGCTTATAACGGCAAAGAACAAGGTTACAACAATCAGGTGTTCAAGCAAGCAAGATTAGGACACAGGTACAAATCTGATTGGCTCAGGGTTCGATTATAAAATGGGGTTCACATGGCAAAATGGGGCTCATGTGGCAAAATGGGGCCTGACTTCAAAGTCTGGCACTTCAACCCAGGTAACTGGGTGGAGACTTAATGAGGTGGGTGGCATATATATGGAGCCTCAGGGAGAGTACCTAACAATATATACTGCAGATTTTCTCATGTTCCCCTTGATTTTACCGCTAGCTTTTCCCTTGACTTTACTTTGTTGACCTGGTTTGTTAGTAAGCATGAGAACCAGAGCCGATGGGCTTCTCAGCCGACATCCTTACATCCATGCACGCTGGTGACAAGCTTTCCTGGGTTTCAGTGGGTGACACCAGTGTGGATGGGAGATTCACCAGATGGCACTGCCTTCTGCAGCAAGCGCTTCCCACGCCAAGACCAGAGCAGAGGGGCCTCTGCATCCCAGCCCCGATGTCGCCCAGTACCTGCACAGCGAGCGCCACCCCCCTGATCGCCTTCGCTGTGATGATCCCGGTTTCCCTGGGGCCAGAAGCAGGAACACAGCTAAGAGGAGGAGGGAAGTCTTCATGGCAAGAGATGTGGGCACGGGGTGTCCACACCACAGTCCTGGGGAGAGGCCAGCGACACTTCCTCCAGACGAATGATCTTGTGTTTGTAACGTTAACGACATCTTGATCAGTGAGGCTTGTCAGATTTGGTGAGCATGTTTCCAAGCTCTGCCACGCAAAGCCCAGAATCCTCAATGGGCGCCAACCGGCAATTTAATTTTCTGACTCTGGAAATCTGCCAAGAAGGAAGAGGGGCACAGGGTACAGCATGGGGTAGAGACCCATGTCTGGGTGTGTATGTACTCTGCGAGGAACACTAAACCAATAAGTAAACATCTTGCTGTGATAGTTTGGGGCCATCTGGACTATGCTTCTGGTGGGGCCGTGTGTAGTTCGTGTAATTACAAACTAGGCAGTCCTTCTGAGAAGGCTGAGTGCCTCGTAACCCGATGGACTCAGAATTCCAGTCCAACGTTTTTTTAAGTTTTATTGCTATTATAAAGAGGTTACCATTACGTAAGTCAGGTAGACAGTGCATTTCTTTTGGGACAATGTCACCCCATCCTTGCTCTCTCCCTGTGTTTCCTTCCATCCCCACCCACAAGCTGTACACTTCATTTTCAACATAGTGTCCAGTGAGGACCACTGCTGCATTTGTCCACACTTTATTCCTCCATTTCTGTGGCCCCTCCTTCCCCTCCTAAAGACAAGTAAATGAACCAACAGAACAAAAAGCAAAGAAAACAAAAACAGCAAAAAGGAAAACAAAAACTCTTGTTTTCATTGCCTGGAGTTCATTTTGATCCATATATTATTTTGTATGATCAGAGGCATGTGCAGTTGTTTCTTTCTATTCCTCCCCTACAACCACATTGGATCCTTGTGAGCATATTGTTCATATGCCATTTTCTTGCATTGGTAATCTTTCCTAAAATCTGCTGTGCTCTGAATTTTAGGATGTGAGGCCAGACTTGAGTATTCCCAGGCATTTCCAGGAGGTGAGTTCCATTGGTTAAATGTATGTTCTTCTTGGGAACTCTGCCCACTCTATGTATGTCTGATGAGGCAAAGAAGGAAAGCAGTAGTGGAAACAAAATGGACTGAAACACAGCCCACTAATGCCTGTCTGTCCTCTCTTCCCCTCGCTGACAGAATCGTATTTGGATTTTTCCAATTACATAGAAATATCTTTATCATGGGAACATAATCCTGGCCATCGGGACTGGACTCCATTGGCTTTCCCCATTCGATTATTGCCCAGAGCTTCAGGCTCCCTCTGTGCCAGCTAATCAGAGTGGCCACAGGACACGTGAGCATAACTGATTCTCACAACCTCAATCTGATGTGGCCCATGGGGTCTGCTTGCCTCTGGTTCACACAGAATCCTCTGAAGGCGTGAAGATACTTCAAGGAGAACTCAGTATTACAGAAAAACGATTCATAATGAGTAGCTACAGCCTCCCCCATGCACCTTGCTTTTGTGCCAGTCTTGGGGTTTGAACTCTGGGCCTGAATGCTGTCCCAGGCTCCTTTATTTGTTCAAGGATAGCACTCTACCACTGGAGCCACAGCTCCACTTCTGGCTTTTTCTGTGATTAATTGGAGATAAGAGTCTCACATACTTCTTTCCCCTGGTTGGTTCTCAGATCTCAGCCTCCGGAGTAGCTAGGATTACAGGCATCAGCCACAAACTTTACTTTGTGGATATCTGTTTTACAGGAGGAGAGCACTTTGTAGACAGAATGGAAGCAAATATTCTCGGATAACTGCAAATCTTCTTGGAAATATTACAAGTACTCCTAATATATTTCCACCAATGTTCCAGGTACTCTTGTATCTGTATGTGCACCTTGTCATTTAACCTTCAAAACACCCTTATAGGTAGGTGCTATTATAACCTGAATGTCATATGTCACTTGTTTTGACCAGTAAACAAATTTAAAAATGTAGAAGAGTATTTATAGAATGTCCTTGGGACAAATAAGCAAGTTCAGACAAACAATTTACTGAGAATGTGCTTATTACTAGGTCTAAACAGGAATTGAGTCTAAAATTCTTAATGACATATCGAAGAATCTCCTCAATTTTACTTTATTTGTTTTGTTTGTGTTACCAGGTGTGGAGCTTGGACTCAGGGCCTGAGCACTGTCCCTGGCTTCTTTTTGCTCAAGGCTAGCACTCTACTTCTTGAGCCACAGCACGACTTCTGGCTTTTTTTTCCTATATATGTGGTACTGAGGAATCGAACCCAGGGCTTCATGTATATGAGCCGAGCTCTTTACCACTAGGCCATATTCCCAGCCCTCTTCTCAATGTTACATGATATCCCTTTTATTTTGTTCTAGCAAGCATCCCATCATGTCTAGTAGATATTTTTGTAGTCCTGTAGTTTTTCTACCTGACACATAGTCTTTTGGCCTATGCAAGAATGAAATAGAGAGCAGAAAATGGTACTATTCTTGCTTATAATTCTACCCAAATGCATACTGCAAAGACAAGGCAATAATAAAAACAAAAACAAAAACTCTGACTCAGGGGCTGCAGGCTGGCGGTGTCACCCGGGCAGGCACCTGGCCTGGTCGGGCCTCCAAAGCCTGCTCTCCCGCTCCACGCAGCGTCCCACCTGATCTCGTCGTTAGAGGAGGTGCATGGTGCAGGCACGGATGAGGGCGTAGCGTCAGCGAAACCAGCTCAGCCTATGCAGCCTGCGCCTAGCTGCTCGGGGGACTGGTGTGGGGAGCGCCGGAGGCCGAGGTGCCAGCCCGCGGGAGGCCCAAGGCAGCGGGAAGGCAGGAGCCACATCGCCCACCTCTGCGAGGCCCCTGGGGCCCGCGCACTGGGGCACTGGAAGGCGCCAGCAACACGGAGGAGCTGCGCCTGGGCGGGTGGAGCCCGTGGTGCGGTGAGGCATTTTATTACCATCTGTGGAACTTTTTTGTAATTCATTTTTCCTCACTGAAGTATTAAGAATTATACCAGGTTGAAAAGATATGAATGAGTATCCTAAAAAAAGAAAAAGGAAGACTTTACACCCTTCTCCTTATTCAGATTCCTCTGGAGTAAGCAGAGTTGCAGATGGATTCAATGGAATTTTTTCTGATCATTGTTATAGCATCTGCTCCATGAGACAGCCAGACTTAAAATATTTTGACAACAAAGATGACGATTCACATACTGAGACATCAAATGACTTGCCAATATTTGCAGATGGAATCAAGGCCAGAAACAGATTTCAGAACTACCTGGTTCCTGGTCCTATGCTTAGAATCCTAGACCACACAGCCTTTCCTGCAGAAAAATCTGATATAGAAATTTGTGATGAAGAATGTGACTCACCTGAATCATTCCACCAGCAAACCCAAGAGGAGAGTCCTGTTGTAGAAGTTCACTCTGCAGAAGAGGTTCCTGTTGCTGTAGAAGTGCATGCAATATCTGAGGATTATGACATAGAGACAGAAAACAATTCCTCTGAAAGCCTCCCAGATCAAATTGATGAAGAACCACCGGCAAAACTCTGTAAAGTTATTGACAAAAGCCAGGCTTTGAATGTGACTGCCCAGCAGAAATGGCCTTTAATAAGAGCTAATAGCAGTGGTCTCTATAAATGTGAACTTTGTGATTTCAACAGTAAATATTTTTCTGATTTAAAACAGCATCTGATCCTGAAGCATAAACGTACTGATTCAAATGTATGTCGAATATGCAAGGAAAGTTTCTCTATGAACATACTTCTGATCAAGTATGCCAAACGACACGAGGATCCCTATATTTGTAAATACTGTGACTATAAGACGGTGATTTTTGAGAACCTCAGCCAGCACATTGCAGACATCTACTTTAGTGATCACCTGTACTGGTGTGAGCAGTGTGACGTGCAGTTCTCCTCAAGCAGTGAGCTCTACATGCACTTCCAGGAACACGGCTGTGATGAACAGTACTTGTGTCAGTTCTGTGAACATGAAACTAATGATCCAGAAGACTTGCATAGCCATATGTTAAATGAGCATGCATGTAAATTAATAGAACTAAGTGATACGTGTAACAGTGGAGAACATGGACAGTACAGCCTTTTAAGCAAAATTACCTTTGACAAATGTAAAAACTTCTTTGTATGTCAAATGTGTGGTTTTCGGAGTAGACTTCACACAAATGTTAACATTGGCATGTTGCTATTGAGCATACTAAAATATATCCTCATGTTTGTGATGACTGTGGCAAAGGATTTTCAAGTATGCTAGAATACTGCAAGCATTTAAATTCACATTTATCTGAAGGGATTTATTTATGTCAATATTTTGAATATTCAACAGGAAAAATTGAAGATCTTAAAATTCATCTAGATTTCAAGCATCCTCATGGGAGTCTGGTGATACAACTTTGCTCCCCTTTCTAGTAACTCATAACCAACCGCTTCCTTCATGCAGCAAGGGAAGGAGCTTATAGAAGACTGTGCTGTATGAAAATGGACGGGTACTGTGAAGCGGAATGCCTTACCGTCGAAGTCAGGATCGGGGTCTGCAGATCTGAGCTTACATCCTAATGCTGTAAGAAAAGAGTGTACTTCAAGAACTAGGCATTTGTTGGAAGAGGCAAACAGAAGATGCTCCACAATGCTGGTGACGTCCTGGGAGCAAAGCTCTCTGGATCTTCTCTTGGACCTCAGAAATTTGAGCTGCTTAATGTTATGGTGATCCAGATTTTAATGTTAGATGGAAATAACCCTTCCTCAGCCACCAGCTTCTCCGGATGGAAACAGTGTTCAGATTTGTCTTTGTATCCCATCTCTCAGAGACATAGCCTGTTCATTACTTCATTGAGTGATAACGTGAGAAAAATAGAGAAAAAGGAACAGGACAGAAAAGTTAGACGGGTATTCGGACACTGAGTTCTACAGCTGTAGCCTTGGCTTTAAACAGAGGTTTGCCTTCACAACAAACTTTTCTGCCAAGATTCTGATGTCAATAGGAAGAGGTTGACCTACATAACTAATGGATTCCCTGCTAGACACTAACTTTTTCTGCTCCAAAATTAACCCTGCTATGTCAATCAATCTCTCTCTTCCTCCCTCACACTCACAGCTAGGAAATACTTAGAATATCTTCCATCTCCAGTATTATCTATAATGTCAAGTTTCAGCAAGAAAGAGCGCCTATCAAAACTCAAGTTGGTTACATAATGAGTAACATGATGGGTTCACTCTGGACACTTACAGTAAATATGTATCGATTTATGGCGTACTCAAGCAGCAGTGTGCCCCAAAGTCATTAAGTTCAACCTCCTCACCACAGGTAATCTGAGGAAAAATGTCAGGCAGTTACTGTGTTAGTTATCCTCATATTCCATCTTCAAGGTTTTAGTCTTACAATGTCAGAACAGGTATAAACATGGTGTTCTGGAAGCAGATAGAACAGAGGGCAGTCCTGCAGATGGCCCTCTTAGGAGCAAAGGCAAATATCTGCATGAGGAAATTGCTTCAACTGGTTAAGAAAAGGACAACTACAAAACCCCTCTCAAACTGCTATGATTCTTGCCTTATCGGGGCCATACCAAATTGGAACTTGGTCTTTGCCCTGACTTGCATAACCTTGCAGTCCAAGTTTTCAAACATAGCACATTGTGTTCCCCAGACAATTTCATCACAAGAGACCAGCTTCTCCTGCAAGGGCAAGAATTCTCAGCTCTGCTGGCAGGAACTGCTTTCTTGCCCTGGTCCATTAAACTGGCTTCCCGAAGACTCCTAAAGAAATCTGAAGAAGGGCTGGGGATATGGCCTAGTGGAAAGAGTGCTTGCCTCATATACACAAGGCCCTGGGTTCAACTCCCCAGCACTACTTATACAGAAAATGGCCAGAAGTGGTGCTGTGGCTCAAGTGGCAGAGTGCTAGCCTTGAGCAAAAAGAAGCCAGTGCTCAGGCCCTGAGTCCAAGGCCCAGGACTGCCCCCCCCCAAAAAAAAAGAAATCTGAAGAAAACAACTATGTGATGTTTTGAAATGTTTTAAAATAACTCTTCAAAGATGACATTAGCACTGGTCTGACTTTATGGCAATCAACTTGTCTTTCTTTTCGTGTGCTGAAGTCAGAGCCTAGGCACGGTCCCTTAGCTTTGTCACTCAAGGCTGAAACAGGGCTCCAGTTCTGGCTTGTTTCCAGTGAACTGGAGACAGGGCAGGAGCAAGGTACTCTCAACTCATGGAAAATTCCTGAGGGCTCCATCTGCCTGGGGGCCCCAGGCAGCCATGTTTTCTGTGATGACTTGGTATGTGACTATTACACATAGAGAAATGTGCACATACTTACAGTGTAATTGTATTAGCCCTTGGCACTGGGTGCCCTGAGCCATCTGTGCCTCTCTGGGATACAATCTGCCTGGCCCGGGAGTGCCAGTCAACCCGATCGTGCCATGCCACGGAATTCCACTGGATAGAGGAGAGAAGCTGAGGAATTTTAAGGGATTGGATTGAGAAATTACAACACTATTAATGATGCTTTAAGGAAACCTTTAGCCATTTTCTTCATTACTTATTCTACACCTTTTATAGCTCCAAATTGACAGCAGACATGTAGAATGAGTGCCACCTACCGTCAAGAGAGTAGAAGTAATTCTAGGTTCAAAAGAGGCCTGGACAAGGCCTGCACGTAAATAAACCCAGAGGGCTGCAGAGAGGCTCAGATATCCTGAAACTATGTGTTATCTACATATGCTCTAAGACCTGCTTTACAGTGTTTTTCTGGAAACCTTCCAACTACTCTAAAAGTGAAATGCATTTTGGAACAGAACTCTGTGTTCTGGACCTGCAATGGAATACACAATTCAAAACTGAGATGTTGTCTTTCCTTTTTCTTGTTTACCATTCCTGGGGTTTGAACACAGGGCCTGAGCACTGTCCCTGGCTTATTTTGCTCAACGCTAGCACTCTACCTTTTGAGCCACAGCACCAGTTCTGGCTTTTTCTATATTTGTGGTGCTGAGGTACCGAACCCAGGGCTTCATGAATGAGCTGCAAGCACTGTACCACTAGGTCATATTCCCAGCGTAGATATTTATTGTATTTTGCAAAAAATCTTAGTCGACATTTTTATGGTATCTAAATAGGTGATTGTAAAAAGGCCCAGTGATCCAAATTCAAACACTGGGTAAAGAGTAACAAGACAAAATCCTCACCACTACTTCACAAAATTCTTTAAAAACCAGAGTTCTGTGCCAGGGGCTAAATGAGGACAATTTAGAATTATAGTTTCCACATGCTATGGTTCTATTCTGCATGGAATAGTAAGAGGACAGGACTTCTTCAAGATTTGACCTTGAGTGAATTTAAAATTTCTATTGAGGATGGGTGGTCGAACTCTGGGCCTGGGCATTGTCCCTGGCTCTTCAACTCAATGCTAGTGCTCTTCCACTTGAGCCACAGTGCCACTTCCAGTTTTATGGTGGCTAATTGGAAATAAGATTCTCAGGGACATTCCTACCTGGGCTGGCTTTGAACCTTGATCCTCAGATCTCAGCATCCTGAGTAGCTAGGATTACAGGTAAGAGCCACTGGTGCACAGCCAATTTTTAGATGTCTACATGATGCCAAAATGTTCACAGATTTTCTCATGCTTAGCAAATTCTTTTTTGTTTTGGTACATAATGGGGCTTGAACTAAGGGCTTTGGCACTGTCCCTTGAGCTCTTTTGCTCCAAGGCTAATTCTCTACCACTCTGAGCCACTGCCCAATTTGGGGGTTTTGAGTGGTATAATGGAGATAGCATCTCAAGGACTTTCCTGCCTGGGATGTCTTTGAATCTCTATCCTCATATTTCAGCCTCTTAAGCTAGGAATATGGGCTAGGAATGTGGCTTGGCGGTAGAGTGCACAAACCTCTGGGTTCGATCACTCAGCACCACATAAAGAGAAAAAGCCAGAAGTGGCACTGCGGCTCAAAAGGTAGAGTGCTAGCCTTGAGCACAAAGAAGCTTAGGGACCGTGCTCAGGCCATGAGTTCAAGTCCAAGGAGTGGCAACAATAAGAATAAAAAATAACAGCTAGGATTACAAGTGTGAATCACCGACATCTAGCTCAAAATTTATCCCTATGACTTGATTGTTGTGTCCAACTCAGGTGAATTTATTATACAGCAGCTGAAACTAGGGACTTACAAATAGAGTAACTGTAATTAAGAAGAACATTTCAAGAAGATCCAGACAGAGTCAGCCTCTGGGAAACGTACTTGCGTACATCCACTCAACTTTTGTAAATTTAGGGGTTCTGTTGGTCTGCCTCCAGGGAGGGTGGAGTGGTCTGTCGCAGTCTTGTGCACCACCCAGAGAAGTGGCAGCTTGCTGAGTCTGAGGACTTGAGCATGACTCCCAACCTTCCTGCGTCTTCACCTCTGCTCCTCTCGCTGACAATTCCTGAGCATCAGAGTTTTGGAGAATATGACCTTTAGCTAAGAACCAAGAGCCCAGCACCCACTCCAAACTCCCTAACTCCTCCAATGCCACATTGAGAGATTGGTGGCCACTCCTCCCAAGACATACCCCCCTCTGCCCCCACCTCACCCCCTTGATCTCCTCCCTTCTCTGCCACCAGACACTCCATGCTCATCAACAAGGCACCCACTGCTAATTGGATTCCTGCTTTTGTAAAACTTTTTCACCTTGGTGTTGATTTCCATCACTGTAATAAAAATTCCGGACAAGGGGGCTGGGGATATAGCCTAGTGGCAAGAGTGCCTGCCTCGGATACATGAGGCCCTAGGTTCGATTCCCCAGCACCACATATACAGAAAACGGCCAGAAGCGGCGCTGTGGCTCAAGTGGCAGAGTGCTAGCCTTGAGCGGGAAGAAGCTAGGGACAGTGCTCAGGCCCTGAGTCCAAGGCCCAGGACTGGCCAAAAAAAAAAAAAAAAATTCCGGACAAGGACAATTTAAGGGACAAAGGATTTATTTTGATTCATTACTTCAAAGGATTCTGTTCTCCATTCCTGAAACCCATGCACTGGACACAACATGACCACAGTGGAAAAATGGAGCAGAGAATTACCACACCTCCTAGCAGCCAGGAAGGAGGCTGAGGGAGACACTGAAAATGACAGAGAGAAGGGAGGGAGGATAGTAGAGGGAGAGGGAGGAGGAGGGGAAGAAGGAGGAGGGACAGCAGAAGATATTCCTGGTAGAGCTTTCAATGACATACCCAAAATGACCTGTTTCCTCCACCCAGAAGTCTGCAAGTGTTCCACAACAGCCCAGTCCACTGAGGACAAAGTTTTAAAAGCAGGACTCTACTGGGAATATTACATTATCAAAACACAAAAAGAGGAATATATTCTATTAAGCAAATTAAAAAGACACTAGATAGGCAGGCACTTGTGAAAAGTTTTTGAAAATGCTCGGGATCTTGACATTTGGTCATTTATTTCTAATTTTAAAAATATGCCTGAATCTTACAGCAAACTATAATGCTATGTAATATACTTTCTAAGCACCTTCTGTTACTTGTAAAGATATGCTCTTCAGTACCCTGAATATAGATAATTTGAGAAGTTATATTGAAAAGCACACTTTTTCCACATTATTGAAAATATAACACCAGTGACTACTTACATAAAATCGGTAAACTTTCATTAAGGAGCTTCTCATTTTGTTTCTTTTCTTCTGTTTTTTCCTTGGGCTTTAGCTCAGGGTCACTGTTTTGGGCCTGAGCTTCTTTGCTCAAGGCTAGCCCTCTACCCCTTTAGCCATCGTTTGCACAGCTGACTTTGTGGCAGTCAGTAAGAGTCTCATAGACTTCCTGCCTGGACTGGCTTCAAAAAATAATCTTCTGTTCTCAGCCACCTGACAATCTGGGATTACATATCTGAGACAATCAGGCCAGGCACTTTTGATGTGAATGATAAATGTTTCCATATATTTTATGTAAGTTATCTCAGGGCTATCATGATGATTTGACTTAGAGGAGCTCCCACCATTACTCTGCCCAAGGAGATGTTTAAGGACAAACATCAGGAGTATTCTGAGGGCTTCACCAACAGACACCCATGTACTGAGGACCAAGGAGCCCCAAATGCCTTAGGCTGCATTGCCAGGCACTCACCTTTGTCATAGTTGTGGCATTCCTAGACACTTGGGAAGGAGAGAAAACCCTGTGCTGTGTTTCTCAGCACATTTTGGGATTTCTGCTAATGTGAAGAAGTTGGAAATTATCTCATGGAAAGGATATTGAAGGAAGGGATGGCCCAAAGTATGGGCTCAATATCTTCCCACCTATCAAGGAGTTCATATCCAATGTTCTGGTTTAAACTTCATGATAAAAGTAGAACAAAATAAATGTTAGATCTTCTCAAACTAGTCTCTCAATTATTTGAAATCTGTATTCCTAATTCTATCTGCAAATTAGGTTCTGCCTGGTTGACCATTAGTTTGGGTTGCATGTCATTCAAATCTGCATGTGATGATTCCTCTTATTAATTTTATGCACTCACTATTGTACATATATTCATACATATATATTGTTTAAAGATACTTTGACATCTAATAAATAAGAAATGACTCCACTTTCTTTTTAAGATTAAGCTTCCTCAGTGAGTCTTACTGTTGAAAAATACATCATTATTCACTCAAGATTTTTCTCACTCATGACACTAAACATCATATACAAAATGGAACATTACATATACCACAATCATGGCTGTTAAATAAAAAAGCTATCATCATTCATATAGATGGAATACTTGAAGAGTTTTCAGAACTTGTCACTAGAGGGTTTTTGGGAAGCCATACCTGATGCTTAGATGAATATTTTTTCACAAAATTAGAGACAAATGAAGTATGTCAAGTGACGTGCTCTCCTATAACTTACAAATACATTGTGTCCCAGTGCTGGTAGCTCATGCCTGTAATCCTAGCAACTCAGGAGGCTGATTATCTAAGGATCAAAATTGAAAGCCAGGGCTGGGGATATGGCCTAGTGGCAAGAGTGCTTGCCTCGTATACATGAGGCCCTGGGTTCGATTCCTCAGCACCACATATACAGAAAATGGCCAGAAGTGGCGTTGTGGCTCAAGTGGCAGAGTGCTAGCCTTGAGCAAAAAAGAAGCCAGGGACAGTGCTCAGCCCCTGAGTTCACGGCCTAGGTCTGGCCAAAAAAACAAAACAAAACAAACAAACAAAAACAAAACAAACAAAATTGAAAGCCAGCCGGGTCAGGTAAGTTGTCCAGTTAACCTAGAAAGCCGTAATTGGGGCTGTGGCATAAAGTGGTAGATTGCTAGCCTAGAGAAAAAAGAGCTAAAGGATAGTTGACAGCCCTCACACCAAGTTCAAGCCAGAAGACCAACAAAGCAACAAATACACACACACACACACACACACACACACACACACACACAAATATCATAGATGGAAAGATTTCTCCATTAAGTATGGATTAGTAGTTTCCTTTCCGCTAAGGCCCTTAGGGTATTTAATACTAACATTGTAACTACAGACTCCTACATTCCCTAGAATCCAAGCAGACTACACACATACATCTTTAAATGTGTTTGTGCATAGGGACTGACTAGCCAAACTGAGTTGGGGTCTCTAGGTGGCTTTTCTGGTTCTAGTTCATCATATTTAAATTTACACTAGAGGTTGAGTCATAGTCACAGATCTTTTATTTATTTATTTATTTATTTATTTATTTATTTATTCATTCATTCATTTTTGCGGGGGTAGTTGGCCAGTCCTGGGCCTTGGACTCAGGGCCTCAGCACTGTCCCTGGCTTTTTTTTGCTCAAGGCTAGCACTCTGCCATCTGAGCCACAGCACCCCTTCTGGCCATTTTCTATATATGTGGTGCTGGGTAATTGAACCCAGGGCTTCATGCTCTTTCCACTAGGCCATATCCCCAGCCCATAGTCACAGATCTTATGCTCATAATATACGAGCAAGATATAATACCCCACACAGCTTTATTCTTTCCTTTTTGTGTTCCCACATGACATTGAAGGGCTGACAATAGACAGAAGGATTTCTCACATGAAAAATGTTCTTGTGGATTCTCATCGTTTGAGTCTGTATACGAGGAGTAGATCAGTTCACAGCTTTCCCATGAGTGACAGTCACTGTTTCTCTTCACCGTTTGTTCTTTGAGGGAGCCAACCCTCCATGATGACTGAAGGCTTTCCCAGAGCTGCGATGTTCATAGTCCTTCTCACCAGGGGATAGTCAGGCCTAAAGCCTCTCACAAAGATGGTTTCTGTTGGTGTTTTCTGTCTAGTATATGTCCTCTGAAGTTGTCTTAGATGAGTTGATTGACTGAAGACTTTCCCACACAGATGAGACTCCTGAGTTCTCCCTCTGGGAGAATTGCTCTTACTTTCTAAGCCATCAGCTTCCACACACAGGCTGCATTTTTGTGATTGCTCTCATTTCTATTCCCGGTGACACGCATCATTTTTTTAATCTAGTATGTACTTTCAGATGGTGAAAAAGACTGGAGGCCAAAGAGAAAACTTTCCCACAGAAGTGACACACACAGGGTTTCTCTCCAGTGTGTATTCTCACATGTGCAGCACGGTTAGATTGCTGAGTGAAGGCTTACCCACAGAAGTGACACTCATAGGGCTTTTCTCCAGTGTGTATTCTCTCATGTTTGGCACGAGAAGATGGATGAGTGAAGGCTTTCCCACAGGTGCGACACTCATAGGGTTTCTGTCCAGTGTGTATTCTCTCATGTTTGGCAAGAGAAGATGGCATAGTGAAGGCTTTCCCACAGGTGCGACATTCATAGTGTTTTTTTGCAGTGTGTATTCTTTCATGTTTGGCATGAGAAGATGGCTGAGTGAAGGCTTTCCTACAGGTGCGACATTCAGAGAGTTTCTCTCCAGTGTGTATTCTCTTGTGCATGGAACGGAGATATGACCTACTGAAGGCTTTCCCACAGAAGTGACATTCATACAGCTTCTCCCCAGTGTGTATTCTCTCATGTGTGGCAAGGTGAGATGACAGATGAAAGGTTTTCCCACAGAAGTGACACTCAAAGGGTTTGTCTCCAGTGTGTATTCTCTCATGTCCAGCATGATAAGATGGCATAGAGAAGGCTTTCCCACATGTGCGACATTCATAGGGATTCTCTCCAGTGTGCACTATGCTATGTGCCTTAAGGTGATTTGGCCATTTGAAGGCTTTCCCACAGATGTGACATTCATGCCGTTTCTCTTCAGTGTGTGTTCTGTTATGTGTCTTAAGGTCACTTGGCCTTTGGGATGCTTCCCCACTGGGAGGACAAGCCTGTGCTTTCTCCCTGGCATGTGCTCCTTCCTGATTTCCAGAATGAGATGGCTGAGTGACGGCTTCCCACACACAGAGGGGACCTTCATCTGCCCCTCCTCCAGTGGGCATGTCCTCCTGCTGCCGGAAGTGACTTGGCTGAATGGAGGGAACAGTACACAGGTGGCTCTCATCAACTTCCTGGCCAGTGTCTCCTCCATCCTGCCAACTGAGCTCCCGGGATTCTTCCAGTACATGCCCCAGGTCACGATCCTCACACGCTTTGTCTCCATTGTGTGCAGTCATATGGTAACTGAACTTGGAAGGAACATAGGCTGTCCTACACAAACTACAACCATGTGATTTCCCTCCAGTGTGAGTTACATTGTGTTTACAGCTTTCATTGCTCTCAACAAAGACTTTAGCACATGGATCACAGTCAAACTGTCTGTTTTCCTTGAGAGACTGACTGCATTATCTAATGTCTAACGAATTCTTCAAAATGCCATTGCAATTCAGATAATCAAATTCTTTGTGTTCCAGGTGCTCAGGAGTACGTGAATATTCATGGTGGTTCTCTCCCAGGTGTAGGCTAACACAGGAGATGTCTTCTGGATCCTTTAGCAAACTCTGTGTCAATGAAGAGTTGTGAGTCTTTGTTTCTGTTGAGTCATTCCTGTCAAGTGAGTCTTGCAGATAAAGAGATTTCTGCTGTGGGAAGATGATGAAACATGATCATCAATTGTTCACATTCATCTCCATGGCCATTTCTCTACATGGGAATGCTAGACTACTTAGCCTAGGCATTAAACATATTATAACTGGGCACTGATAGCTCATGCCTGTAATCCTAGCTACCCACATGGATGAGATCTGAGGATCATGCTTCAAAGTGAGCCAGCTCAAGGAAGTCCATGAGACTCTTACCTCCAATAATCTATTCACAAAAAGCTGGAAGCAGTGTTGTACTTGAAGTGGTAGAGTGCTGGCCTTGAGCAATAGAAGGTGTGAGACAGTAGTACCCAGGCCCAGAGTTCGAGCCTTAGGACAAGTGAAAACAACAACCAACTTATTTCTTTCTTCCATATCCCCAGCTTGAAAGTGCCAAAGACATATTCCACATAGGATGTCAACAACAAAAGAATCAAGTTAATTTCCAGATAGTTATTTGTGTGTGTGTGTGTGTGTGTGTGTGTGTGTGTGAGAGAGAGAGAGAGAGAGAGAGAGAGAGAGACCGAGAAAAAGAGAACGACAGAAAGAAAGAGTATACACATAATTGAAGAGAGAGACATAGAAAGACACATAGATAGGTAAGATAATTGGCTTCAGACTATTTTATATTGCATGTCTGAGTTTAAGTTTGTTTTTATTTTTGTTTTTGCTAATCCTGGAGCTTGAAGTCTGGGCCTAGGCACTGTCCCTGAGCTTCTTTTTGCTGAAGGCTAATGCTCTACCACTTCAGCCACAGCACCACTTCTGGCTTTTTCTGTTTATATAGTATTGAGAAATCAAAGCCAGGGCTTCATGTATGCTAGGCAAGCACTCTACAACTAAGCCACATTCTCAGACCCTGAGATAAAGGTTTTGAAATCATGTCATTTTTCTTACGAAATTCACAGTATGTGGAGCTTTCATTCAAGAAATTTCCTCAGCTAACGATGAAGTAGGCACTTGCTTTACCAGCTACTCTTTCCACTGCTAGGTCTTTACTGGTCATGACAGGAATCACATCCATGTAACTTACCACTGATGGGGTCACGTGAACCTGACCGCTGACTTGTTGTATGTAAAGAAGGCCATCTTTACCATGTGGAATGGAAATTCCTGTAAGAAATGTTTAAAAGCATACCTGGCATGAAACCAGGAGGAGGTTTTTAAAAGCGCCTTAATCTGCATTTGTGTAGTCATTCAATGAATCAAAGGAAAGACAACAATTCTTAGGAAAAGCATCTCATGTCATATGCATGATCAGGAATCACAATTTCTGTCATCACTGCTGCTTCAAATCAGGACTTGTGTGCTGTTGCTGAGATTTCTGCCTCAAGGCTAGTGCTTTACCACTTGAGCCACAGCCCCACTTTCTGCTTTTTTGTGCTTAGTAAGACAGTCTCCCAGAGTTCTCCTGTTTGGATGCCAGCAAACCACCATCCTCAGATTTCAGCTTGCCTGGATAGCTAGGATCGTAATTGGAAATAGAGTAGCGAAGAGAATACAATATAACTGTAATCTAGATGATACATTGAATCTCAGGAATCCCACAGTGTCTCCAAATTAGATTAAGATGCTGTTCATGTAACTCCATGTTCACAAGCAATGGGAAAATAAAATATACAGTCTAATGGTGGATTCAGAAGTAATCCCTCAGTTTCTATTTCTGCCTTAACAAAATACAAGCTACCGTCAAAAGTACTTCTCACAGGCTGAAGTAGAAATTCCAGTGGAAAGAAGCTGAATAAATGTACATGTACATATATATGTGCTTAATTTTATACACTCACATTGATAAGTATTTATGCACACTGGACGGGTCCCGGTACTCAACGATGGACTCCAGCAGACAGGCAACCTCTGACATCACATCTGTCCACAGCTTCCTCTGTGCTGCGTTCATCAGGTCCCACTCTTTGGGGGTGAAGTTCACAGTTACATCTTCAATGTTCAGAGGTTCCTACAACACCCAAGACAGTTCCCATTTGACCACGCAACAGGGACAATTTCAACAGACAAGCCTTGAGATGACGCCAACTGTGGTAGGTAGAGGGGAGGCTGGGTATGCACAGAAACCAATGGTTCTGGGCTGGGCTATGGCCTAGTGGCAAGAGAGCTTGCATCGTATACATGAAGCCCTGGGTTCGAGTCCCCGGCAGCACATATATAGAAAAGGCCAGAAGTGGCGCTGTGGCTCAAGTGGCAGAGTGCTAGCCTTGAGCAAAACAAGCCAGGGACAGTGCTCAGGCACTGAGTTCAAGGCTCAGGACTGGCCAAAAAAAACCCAAAACCCACGGTTCTTTAGGACAACAGCTTGGCCCCCTAGGCATGAGTGGCCTCTGCGCTGGCCACACTGCATGGTGCTGGAGGGGGGGGGCAGATGAGCAAGGCGCACCTCAAAATACTGCATGGCATATGGAAGAGACGATATGGAGTAACCACATTCCACATGGAACACCTCCCTCTCCTGGGACTGGAACTCAGGTCTTCAGTGCTAACCCTGAGCATGGTTGCTCAAGGCTAGTTTGTGCTCTACCACTAGAGCCACAGCTCTCCTTCCAGCTTTTCTTGGTGGTTGATATGAGATAAGAGTCTGGGGGACTTCTCTGCAGGGCTTTGAGCCACAGTGGCCAGTCCTCAGCCTTCAGAGCCACGTGGTTATGACTCCTTTAGAATAAAGTTTGTGCAGGCTTTGGCCTTTGACCTCATGACCTACATGCTGTCTCAGAGTTTCCTTTGGTAAACCTGAGTATTCTCCCACCAGAGCTACACTTCCATTCCCCCATTTCTTCTCTTCTTCTCCTTCTCCCTCCCCTCCCTTTTTTCCCTCTCCTCCCCCTCCTTTTCCTCTCCCTTCTTCTTCTTGGTAATTTAGTGGAGAAAAGAATCTCATGGGTTTTACTGCCCAAGCTGACTTTGAACTGTGTTCTTTGGGTCTTAGACTCCTGTGTAGATAGAATTACTGCTATGAGTCACCTATGCTCCATTCTAAGATTTAAATGTTACTAGAAGCACTCAGGCACTGCACTCAGGTATGAAGCAGGATCAACTAGAGAAAAGGAAGCAGGGTAAAAGGCTGCCAGGAATAAAAAAACTCAAGCTTAAAGCTAGTCCATCAACTTCTCCTAAAATTAAGTAACCAAAGTTATTCATGACAAATTAGGCAGGATAAGTTCAGAAGAATGAGGCCCGGTGAAGGCAACTCAGAAATGTGGTGTTTAGAAACATACAAGCTCTGTCTCAGCTTCAGAGACACAACAGGATGCATCCCTTCCCAAGGAATTGCAGGGAGCCAACAACAAAGTTCATCCTAACCTCTGGCTTTGTTGTTATCTCAAGGACGTGCAAGGACATGGCTTACTTGAAGGACAGTACTAATCCAGAGATGTTTTATTATGTCCACAAGAGTCTGTTTTATGTAAACCACTCAACCTTACCTTCTTTTACTGTAGCCACATTTATTCTTAACTTCCATCTTAGGTGCAGTTTAGGCACCAGGGAATAGCATAGGGATTAACTAAAGTTTAAGAAAACAGGAAGGCCCTGAAGTTGGTAAATGGCAAGGGGAAGACATTTGTCTGGCAGGATGTATGCCTTCCTGAGTAAAATGCTCCCCCAAAACGTAAGCAACCCCCAACCAAAATGTAAACAACAGGGGGCTTTCCTTATCTCAAGGAAAAAGAACTGCTCCACAGCAGGATGGGTTCGACTTGCCAAGAGAGCCCCAAATGCCCAGAAACTCAGGACGTAACACCACCAGTGATTAGGGCAAAGAGAAAACACTTATCTTGGCATAAAGTTAAAGTCCCACCCCCTGCCTTTACCATATTAATAATCTCAAAAGCCAAATGTTAAGTTTTTAAAGTAGGTAGCTGGTAAAGGAGAACGCCACGTGGTATTCAGGCAGGAGAGTGTTATGCCAAGTCGTGAAATTACCACCAAGTAGGCCACCGGAGACTCAGACATTCCGGAATGCAAAAGCAAGGCAAGACTTTATTCAAGCAAGCGCTGCTAGGGGCCTTGTCCTACCCAGGGACACAGCAGAGGTTAGGAGGCAGCCTGGAGCTGCAATCACACAGAGCTTATAAAGGCAAAACACAAAGTTACAGCAATCAGGTGTTCAAGCAAGCAAGATTATGGGTACAAATCTAATTGGCTCAGGGCTCGAGGCATTCTAGGGGCGGTTAGAGTTAAGCATTCCCAGGCGGTTAGAGTTCTTGACGGCTGGGCCCTAATAAGCTTGCCATTCCCCCCTTCACTCCCCCATTCTGACAGGTTACTCGAGAACCAATCGTGGTTCTCCTTGTTTATTAGTTTGATTCTGACTTAGTATCGGTAGGGATAGATTGGTAATGTGCCCTCAGTATCCTAAGTTGTCGGTGGCACTTTACTCAGTTGGTAGTGGGTGTGGCTCAGGAGGAGGTCCAGTCTCATTAAGGGCCTTTAGCTTGAGCCACATCTCTTGATGGACTGGCTATAGGGATCTGAGGGGGCGATAAAAGCTCATAACAAATGCGATTAACATTTAGATGACATCACACAAGTCCTTTAGCCCTGCAGATACAGGTACAGATAAACATAGTTTTCAAAGCCCCAATTCTGACCCTATTCATATTATAGCCAATTTGATTACATACCAACTTAAGGGATTTTCTTTCTCACCTTTAACATGTCAAAACCTTTTAATCTAAAGGAAACCATTTTTGTTCTCTCTCTAAAGTCTTTCCTTATACAGTTTTATAATCTGTGTCTTATAAAATTTAACATATCCCCACTCACACCATCTTCTACTTCCTCACACCATCAGTGACTTACTGGAACATTCTGTGACAATTTAATTTTTAAATCCCTTTCTTATTCAGAGGGAACCATTTCTCTATCCCTTTCTCCAAGGCTTTCTATACTAACCTTCCTCTTTACATTTCCTGGGGCTTCTTTGCTGCTAGAATTTTAAACTGTCTACATTTTCCAGTTTATCTCAACTATATCAAGGCAATTTCATGAGCCAACTATTTTATATCTATATTCTATATTCTATATCTATATCCTATATCTATATTCTATATCATGAGCCAACTATTCTAGAGTGGATTTCTCTAGTTTCCAGTTCCTCTAAGTGCCTAAGGTTGGCCATTGGCATCTGTAAGATCCACCCCCAGGAGGGCTCCATGAAGATGCCCCCAGCCATTTTAAATCTCTGTCCAGTTACCTTGGTATTTGGCACTCCTGATGGCAGTTACCTCCCTCTCTTCTTAGGTCACACCCTAATCCATCTGGACACATTTTAATACTCTTGGACACACCTCCCACCCCAGGCATTGCCTGGAAGTGACTCTCCAGCCTGTCATACATGCTTTGAATTTAGGAGCAGGCCAGTCTGCTTGAAAATTTCTTACAATATCCAATTTTATTAATAGAGCTAGTTAACTCCAGTCAACTCAAGAATGTAGTTTTAGCAGATCCAAAGCACTTTCCAGCAGAAATCAGAAATCAGCTGCATGTGATAAGAGTCCCATCTGAAGATGTAGATTCTTCCAGATGACTTCTCCTTGATCCTCACTCAAATGCAATGGGCAGGGGCCATGGTGGTGTCAGGTAGCAGTGGCTCCCAGTGGTTCCAGTAGAATGTCACACCTTCTGGGTTACCTGCAACTTTCTCCATAGACTGGTTAGAGACGCTTAACCTAAGTTAACCTAAAGCCTAACTTTAGTCAAATTTCCTAGTAGTTTCCTGATTCCTTCTTAGGCACACTAGCTTTTGCAGGCTGGCACATTACTGAAAGTCAAGAAAGCTTTAGGAAGCTGGGGATATGGCCTAGTGGCAAGAGTGCTTGCCTCGTATACATGAGGCCCTGGGTTCGATTCCCCAGCACCACATATACAGAAAACGGCCAGAAGTGTCACTGTGGCTCACTTGGCAGAGTGCTAGCCTTGAGCACAAAGAAGCCAGGGACAGTGCTCAGGCCCTGAGTCTGAGGCCCAGGACTGGCAAAAAACAAACAAACAAACAAAAAACTGGAAGAGTGCCAGCTGCCCAGTAGCTCACACCTGTAATCCTAGCTGTACAGGAGGCTGAGAGCCAAGGATCATGGTTCAAAGCCAGCCTCGGCAGGAAAATCCATGAGACCCCCTATCGCTAATAAATTACCACAAAGCTGGAAGTGGAGCTGTGGCTTGAGTGGTAGAGTGCAAGCCTTAATTAAGCACAAAAGCTTAGGGATAGTGCTCAGGTCCTGAGTTCAAGCCCCAGGACCAGCAGCATCCCCTCTCCACACCAAAAAAAAAAAAAAAAAAAAAGGAACCTTTCCCAGCCAGACCCTGATAACCCTGACTTTATTCCTTACACATTGTACGCATGCACTGAATTATAATACTTTCATTACAGCATGTAAGGGGAAAGAAAACATAAATAAGAAATTACGCTTAGGGGCTGGGGATATGGCCTAGTGGCAAGAGTGCCTGCCTCATATACATGAGGCCCTGGGTTCAATTCCCCAGCACCACATATACAGAAAATGGCCAGAAGGGGCACTGTGGCTCAAGTGGCAGAGTGCTAGCCTTGAGCAAGAAGAAGCCAGGGACAGTGCTCAGGCCTTGAGTCCAGTCCTCAGGACTGGCCAAAAAAAAAAAAAAAAGAAAGAAAGAAATTACGCTTATAAGTTTTACAACAAGGAAAAGTGGTGACTGGTCCTGACCCTTGGTGAAATCCACAGTGCAGAGAAAGAGGAAATGAGTACCCACTGCTTGCCTGTAATGAGGCTAAATGCTCACTGAGTTTCAGGGCTCCAGAACTCAGAAGCATTCCAGCAGAGTTGGCTTTGGCCCAACTCTGGGCCAAGAGCCCAGCAGCCCCTCGAGGGTCACTGGCCACTGCCTTTGGGGCCTCAACCATGAGGCTCCACCCCCTGCTTTCTGTTCTTCTCTTCTTTGGGACCTTAATACCAAGAGGTAAGTGGGTGACATGAGATCAGAAGTGGCTTGTGAGGGGCCCTCCCTAGATACAGAATTCGACTCTGAGTGTCATATGTTAGGGGTCCCTGCACACCCCAGTACACAGGTACCTCCCATCTCCTTTAGAACCCAGGAAGCCAAGAATAAGAGGTGGGGTGGGGAATCTGCCACATAAAAGGGGTGCAAGAACTCCATGAATAGGAAAAAGGGGCTTAGTAGAAAAACGAATGTGTAGGAAGCTTGAGGCCCAGAATACAAAGTAACACCCTCCCGTCAGCACCCCACTCCCCCAAAAAGAGTGATGGAGGAGCTGTTAATTTTGGTTAATGAATGGAAATAGAGAGCAGATCCTAGTGGGACATGAGCATTATGTGTGGAAGACATCCGCGAAGAGAACAGGAAAGCAGGGCACTGAGTCATAAAAGATAAATAGAAGGCAAGAGTGCTTGCCTTATATACAGGAAGCCCTAGTTTTGAATCCTCACCACCACACATATACAAAAGGCCAGAAGAGGCGCTTTGGTTCAGGTGCCAGAGTGCTAGCCTTGAGCAAAAAGAAGCCAGGGACAGTGCTCAGGCCCTGACTCCAAGGCCCAGGACTGGCAAAAAAAAAAAAAAAAAAAAAAAAAAAAAAAAGAAAGAAAGCTTTAGGCAATAAATGGCCCTTGGGTCTTTTTGCCAGGGCAAGAAGTTTAAATCAGATATTTCCAATAAGGCTAGGATTTTTTTTAAGCCAACATAGAAGGCTTGGCCTGTAACCATTTCTCACAGGTGCAGTCTATACTGTTACCTCTGCTTTCCATGCCTCTAGTTTATCCTGCCTCATCTTCCCAAAACAACTCTGGTCCCTTGGTCCTAAAAGGGGAGGTTGATGGGCGAAGATCATCCATCTTCTATAACTTCTTCAGACTGACTCAGGGGCGTTGACCTTACCTAGCCAGGAACCTTAACCTTAAGTCTACTTTACCAAGGGGCTGCAGGATCAGATGTCCATTAGGAGCTTTACTCCAAACTGGAAATTACATTCAACATTTTCACTTTCAACTATACAGACTTCTTTTTGGGCTACCTTAGTGTAGCCTTTTAACATTCTAGTTTGTAAAAGCTTTTTCCTAATTGGCTAGGGAACTGATCTCTGATGACTTAACAGATCTCAGTAAGGACACAATCTCAGGTCTCTTTCCTGAACAGATGTATCAGCTTAAAATTCTCACTGCCAGTCAGGACTTTGAGTAAATGCAGGGGGTTGGGATTTTAATCTATCCTCTCATTTGACACTTACCCTTACTACCCACTATCACAGATGACTGGCAAGTTCCTGCCCAGTAGATAGACATGGGCATTGGAAAGGCATGCTTATGAACTATTCTTCTAGGACTTCCCGGCTTTGATTAACATTTGAAAGGCCAAACAGGAGTGATTCTAGGATCTGACACTATCTCTGCCATCCAAGCAGTGGCTTACTGCCTCTGGATGCTCCATCACTTTTGCCCCAGGAGGAGTGACTTTCCACTGGACTTGGACTCAGGGCCTGAGTTTTGTCCCTCAGCTCTCCAGGTCAAGACTAGCATCCTGCCACTTTTGAGTTCCACACAACTCCGTTCCCAGCACTCTGCTAGCTGATTAGAGACAAATCTCTCACAGGAACCTTTCTCTGCCCGGGCTGGCTTTGAACTGCAGATTTCAGATCAGTGAGTCTTACAAGAGGCCACTTTACTCGAATTAAAGCAGCAAGGTGGTCAACACAGAAATAGTTTTTAAGCATGCTCTTACTTGGAACTTATTAAGGGCCAATGTTAGATCTTGACAAACTTGTAGGAATCACCTGTCCTCTGTGGGC
Source organism: Perognathus longimembris pacificus (assembly GCF_023159225.1). NCBI lineage: Eukaryota > Metazoa > Chordata > Mammalia > Rodentia > Heteromyidae > Perognathus > Perognathus longimembris. Next base: position 39,560,514 of record NC_063178.1, read on the forward strand.
CTACTGGAAACTGTTACAAAATAACCTACAGAGAAACTGGAATGGCAATTAAACATTTTGGTAGCTATAATTCTCCTTTTCTCACTTTACAATAATCCTTTAGGACAATTTTACTTCCCAATTTTTTATTTAGAAATGCATTCTTTATTTCCAAAGCCTTTTTACTAATCTCTGCTTTAACACTAACACTTTGACTTTTATCTGCATTGGAAAAACTCTGATGTTTACAAGCATTCTGAAACCAGATGGCGCCCTTTGCCTCTGGGATGCTTGTTTCAAAAGAGCCTCTTTTTTTTTCTTCAGTCCCAGTTACCACATGGCATGAAAACCTTTGAACTCAAATGACAATTTTTCCTTAATGCAAGAATTACAATTACAAAATTAGAAATACTTATCCATCCAGCTTTCCAATAAATTAGTGAGAAACGTTGGCCCATTTTGCCATTTCTTCCTACATACATAGAGTTAATGAGAGTTTACGTCTATCCCCATTAGTTTAATATATATCCTTTAAAATCCAAATTACAAAAATCTCATAGGAATCGAATCACATCAGATAAATAAACTTTTTAACCATTCAGTCCAATTAAATCATTCCTTTTTACCACCAGGTTTCCAAAGTTCACCTGAAAACAAAAGAGATAAAAGATAGCCCTCTATTGGCTCCATCCTGACTCCATAGTGTTTGATGAGTTCATGCCAGCTTGCCCTTTGTTAAATCAAACTCAATTTATTAAGATACCCACTTTTTTGACTGCTAATTAAAGAACCATGAGAAATCCTTTTTTTAACTCTAGTTTGTTCTTAAAACAATGCAATAATCCTTTAAAGCATTTGGTAAAGCCCAAACTTGATGATCATTTGAATTTAAACTTAAACTTAGTTTTGCATCATACTGCAGTCTTGAACATGTTCACACTAACACATGCACACACACACACACATACATATTCAAAAGATCTTAAAGCGTGCAAAATAAGTATCGGCTGTACATTTTCCAGTGGCAAGAGGTATTCAATCTTACTTACTCCTGCAACACCCAAATTTTAAGACAAAACCTTTAACAAATGACTTTAGCATTCTCTAGCCTCATTTTCCAGGGCTTGATAGTCTTAGTAAACATTTTAGCACACCAAATAATTTTCTGCTTAAGAAGACTGGGTGGGGTCCCCCAGAGTCACAGGGTGATCCACTTTTCCTTCTTAAGGGCCACACTGTGGTTGTGAGCTATCTCCTTAACCTCCCTCCAGTGAAGTAGGATCGAGTCTAGGGGGCTAGATGGAGGTTCCCATGATAGAACATTACCCATAGCTCTGATCAGATGTTCAGTCTAAAAGGCTACAGAAAACAAAACAACTATAACAATACAAAAGGAGGAAAACACACAGGCCTGAGAACAAGAAGAAGAACAAGAATAAGAACAAGAAAAGCTGGAGATCTCCCAAGTTGGCCCACAACAACCTCCTGCAAGGGTGCAGAAGGAGTGGACTCAAGTTGAAAGCGGGGCTCCGGGGGTCCCCCTTCAATGGTGGAGAGTCTGGGGCATCCCCCAGTCTCCCCAGGATTGCCAAGTAAGCATGTTTGCTTCGACAAACCCTTGAAGAAATAAGCAAAAGCAAAACAAACAGACACATTACAAGACAAATGAACAAGGCCGTTTTCTTACCTTCAGAGTCTGGGGTCTCGGGGGTCTCTGGGGCTATCCTGGACGAGCCCCCAAATGTTATGCCCAGTCGCAAAATGACCACCAAGTAGGCCATGGAGACCCAGACATTCCGAAATGCAAAAGCAAGGCAAGACTTTATTTATTATTATTTATTTATTTTTTTGCCAGTCCTGGTGTTGTGCCAAGTCGCAAGACCACCCCAAGAAGACCACTGAGATTCAGACACTCCGAAATGCAAAAGCAAGGCAAGGCTTTATTTAACACGAGCTGCCAACTCGGGCCTCGTCCTACCCACCGACACAGCGGAGGTTAGGAGGAAGCCCCAAGCTGTGATTACACAGGGCTTATAAAGGCAAAGAACAAGGTTACAACAATCAGCTGTGCAAGCAAGATTAGAACACAGGTACAAATCTGATTGGCTCAGGGTTCGATTCTAAAATGGGGTTCACGTGGTGGGGCCTGACTTCAAAGTCTGGCACCTCATTTCCCCCTTTTTCTTTTTGGTACCTTGGGAGCCAATCATGGCTTCATTCTGTCCATTTCAATGGCTTGCATGTCTAGGGGATGATATAGAGGTAAGGCATGGGCCAGTAGGACCCAATGTAGTAACCAAAGGGCCTGTCACCATTTCTTACAAGAATATTCTCTGTACCTCTGTTCTGCATGTCTCTAGTTTATCCTGCCTCATCTTCCCAAAAACAAATCTGGTCCCTTGATTTTAAAGGGGGGCTGATGGGTGAAGATCATCCATCTTCTGTAATTTCTTCAGGCTGACTCAGGGGCGTTGACCTTACCTAGTCAGGAACCTATAACCTTAGTCTACTTTTCCAAGGGACTGCAGGATTACTGCAAACTGAAAATTAACTTTCAGCTATACAGACTTACCATTAGCTCTATAGTGTTTAGTATCCAAATGTAAGCAACAAAATAATACATAAACTTCTCAACTGTGCTCTAAGGGTCGGGTGGCTATAGCCGTACTCCTGAGCAAGCCCAAAACTACCTAAAATAAGGGGGTCACCTCACTTTGGAGGGAGTGAGCTGCCAAAATGACATCAACACTTATCCAGGGTAGTAAGGAAAGAAGGCAAAAAGAAAATTATAACAATATTCAGTCTAACTTTCTTTTCTTGAGGCGAAGGCGAAGCGGCTGAGTTGGGTGCTTGGAGACCTCCCATGTTCCATCACGGTAGTTGTCATCCAGGGCAAAGGGGTCAGCTGGCCTGGCGTGGGAGCAATGGACCCAAGTGGTGACGCCATCTACCTTAAGGGCCGTGGGAGTAGTCAGTAGCACCACGTAGGGTCCCTTCCATCGTGGTTCTAAGGATTTGGAGTTATGCCTCCGAACGAACACCCAATCTCCTGGCCTGAATAAATGGGGGATAGGGACAGAAGCAGAATCATATAATGCCTTGAGTTGGGGCCACATTTTCTTGTGCACGAGCTGCAAATAATCAAGTTTACACAAAAATTCAATATCATCCAAATCAGTGAGCAATTCAGTCTGAAGGCTAGGGATAATGGGCGGAGGGTACCCATACATTATTTCAAAAGGAGTAAAGCCAAGTTGATAGGGAGAATTTCTTACCCTAAGTAGAGCAAAAGGAAGGAGTGACACCCAGTCTGCGCCAGTCTCTAAGGCCAATTTAGTTAAGGTCTCTTTTAGAGTCCGATTCATTCTCTCTACCTGTCCTGATCTCTGGGGTCTACAAGCACAATGCAATTTCCAGTCCGTCCCCAGTGCAGCGGCTATTCCCTGACTTACTTTTGAAACGAAAGCCGGTCCGTTGTCCGACCCAATGGTGGATGGGAAGCCATACCTGGGTAGGATTTCTTCCAGGATCTTCTTAGCCACTATATTCGCAGTTTCATGCTTTGTTGGATAGGCTTCCACCCATCCTGAAAAGGTGTCTACAAAAACTAGCAAATATTTGTATCCAAATTTTCCAGGTTTGATTTTTGTGAAATCTACTTCCCAATACACGCCTGGCCTATCCCCACGGAGGCGAGCTCCTTTAGTAACTTGTTGATTGGGGGCATTGGTAAGCTGACAGGCCTTGCAATTTTTAACAACATCTTCAATAAGTTGATCTCCTTGTCTAATTTTTACTTTGGAATGTCGGAGCAAGTCCTGCATTCTTCGGGTTCCCATGTGAGAAGCACGGTGGATTCTTTTAAGGATCCCCTTACCTAGCCTTTGTGGCAAGATAAGTTTCCCTTCACCAGTTTTCCACCAGTCATCGTTTCCTTCTCTGTCCAGGGTTTTATGGGTCATGGGAATTTTTTTTATCCACTCCAAGTCTTCCTGGGAATACTGGGGTACAGGAGGCAAAGCTCGTGGTCCTGGGTCTACTAGAGTCAATACTTCTGCTCTGGGATGGAGGGCTGCTTCCTTAGCTGCCTGGTCAGCCAGATTATTCCCTCTAGTCACCGAATCAACTCCCTTTTGATGACTCGGGCAATGCATAATGGCAATCTTTGCTGGTTCCCATAGGGCCCGGGTGAGGCTTAAAATCTCCTGTCTGTTTTTAATGGCCTTTCCTTCAGCTGTCAGTAGCCCCCTTTCTTGGTAAATGGCTCCATGGATGTGTACAGTGGCAAAAGCGTACCGGCTGTCCATATAGATATTTAGTCTCATTCCTTTTCCCATCTGTAAAGCTTTTGATAGTGCCACTAGTTCTGCTCTTTGTGCAGAAGTCCCCTAAGGGAATGCCTCTGCCCACAATATCTCAGTGTCCGTAGTAACTGCCGCACCCGCATACCTTTTTCCATCTCGAATGAAGCTGCTGCCATCGGTGAACCAGGTGTGCTCGGCATGTGATAGCGGCAAATACAGCAAGTCTGGCCGGAGGCTATGTGTTTGGGCCAGGATCTGGTCACAATCATGCAGGGGCGCTTCCAGATCCGGATCCGGCAGCAGAGTTGCTGGGTTTAATGCTGTTGGTACACAGAAGCTGATACGTGCCGGGTTAAGTAACAACGTTTGGTAATGGACCATGCGGGCATTGCTCATCCATCGGTCAGGTGGTTGTTTTAGCACCCCCTCTAGAGCATGTGGAGTGGCTACAGTCAGATTCTGTCCCAGAGTCAACTTATCTGCATCTTTTAACAAGAGGGCTACTGCAGCTATTATTCTTAAGCACGGAGGCCACCCAGCGGCGACAGGATCCAATTTCTTTGACAAATAGGCGACCGGTCGTCTCCAGGGCCCAATTGGCTGGGTAAGCACCCCTTTTGCTATTCCTTTCTTTTCGGCCACAAACAATGTGAATGGTTTATTCACATCAGGTAGGCCTAAGGCTGGGGCTTCTAGAAGGCTTTTCTTGATTGCCTCAAAGGCTTTTTGCATCTGCTCAGTCCAATGAAATTCTGGGAGGTTTTTGGTGGCTTCATATAAAGGCTTGGCCATCTCAGCGAACCCAGGTATCCACAGCCGGCAAAAACCCGCCGTTCCCAGGAATTCTCTGACTTGTCTCGCTGACTTAGGCACAGGAATTTTTAGCACAGTCTCTTTACGTGCATCTGACAGCCAACGCTTGCCCTCTTTTAATATGAAACCCAGATAGGTGACTTCAGGTTTACAAATTTGTGCCTTTTTAGTGGAGGCCCTATAGCCCAAATTGCCAAGAGTCTTTAAGAGCCTAGCTCTTCCCTTTAAACAACTATCCTTGTCTGGAGCAGCTATTAACAAATCATCTACATATTGCAATAGACTTATTTCAGTATTTTGGGAGCGGTACTCACTTAGGTCTTCATGTAACGCCTCATCAAAGATTGTAGGCGAATTCTTAAATCCTTGAGGCAGCCTGGTCCAGGTCAATTGACCGCTTATCCCGATTTCAAGATCGTGCCAAGTAAATGCAAAGTAGCTTTGACTCTGTGAGGCTAAGGGCAGGCTAAAGAAAGCATCCTTTAGATCCAACACAGTATACCACACATGGCTCGGTGACAGGGAGCTCAGCAGGGTATATGGGTTTGGGACTGTTGGATGAATGTCCATTACTCTCTTGTTAACTTCTCTCAAGTCTTGCACTGGTCTATAATCATTGGAATTAGACTTTTTTATAGGCAACAATGGAGTATTCCAGGCTGACTGGGTGGGCTTCAGAACTCCTAAATCTAACAATTTTCTGATGTGAGGAGTGATCCCTTTCTTTGCTTCTAGTGACATAGGGTACTGGAAAACTCTTACTGGGTCAGCTCCGGCTTTAAGTTCCACAAAAATTGGAGGACGATGTTTTGCCAGTCCCATTCCCCCAGTTTCTGCCCATGCTTGGGGAAACGCCCATTTTCTGGAGACTCGGGCTTGAGATGCTGGTATAGCCTATACTCTTCTTCTAACTTGCTAGTTATTAGTATACTAACAGGCTTTTCTCTTAAGTTCGTCACAGAAATCCCACTGTCTGTGAACTGTATCTGAGCTTTCATTTTTGTTAAGAGATCACGTCCAAGCAATGGATAGGGGCAGTCAGGGATGGCTAAAAACGAGTGGGTTACCTGGCCCGCTCCCAAGTCCACTGTTCTTTGAGTAGTCCATTTATAGGGTTTAGTGCCCGTTGCACCTTGGACCCATGTTGTTTTAGTGGACATCGGCCCTCTCGGGGCTAGTAATACTGAATTTTCTGCTCCCGTATCTACCATGAACATGACTGGATTCCCCTCCACTTTTAATGTTATCCTGGGCTCAGGGAGGGGATCTGAACCCCGACTCCCTCAGTCACTGTCCTCAGCCATCTCTAAGGTTGACAACACTCTTGATCCTACTTTATGTTTTTCCTCCTTTTTCTGGGCTAGCTCTGGGCAGTTTCTGATCCAATGCCCCTCCTTCTTGCAATAAGCACATTGATTCTTCCCCATCCTTGGTTGGGGTTTGGGCTTTTGCTCCTTACTTGGAGAGGAGGACTGTCCAAAGTTTCCTGCCTGGATAGAGGTCAGGATTTCCCTGAGTTCCTTCTGTTGTTGTTCCAAAATCCTAGCCAGACTCCTTTCCTGTCTTCGTTCTCCTGTTTCTCTCTTATTATAAACCTTTTCCGCCACTGCTACTAGATCCCTAATAGATTTTTCCCCAAGCCTGTCTAGAGCCTGCAATTTCCGCTTTATATCCGGTGCGGCTTGATTTACGTAGGCAAACATAATCATCTGAGCAGATTCCTGGGTCTCAAGATCATATGGGGTGTATTGACTAAAGGCTTCCATAAGACGCTCAAGGTATGCTGCCGGACTTTCACTTTCTCCCTGTCTGATATCATAAACTTTGGCCATATTTGTAGGTCGGCGAGCCGCCGCCTTGAGACCTGCCAGCAGAGCCTGGCAATAGACAAGGAGTCGCTCCCTACCTTCAGCCGTATTGTAGTCCCATGCTGGTCGGGTCTGGGGAAAATAGGTATCAATCAAGGCAGGATCCGTGATGGGTGCTCCGTTGGGGCCAGGGATAAGTCTCCGGGCCGCTTCTTGAATACGACCTCTCTCCTCATTGGTGAAAAGTACCTGTAAAAGCTGGCTACAATCATCCCAAGTGGGCTGGTGAGTGAAAAGTATAGTTTCAAACAAGCGAATTAAGTCCCGAGGTTTCTCAGAAAAGGGGGCATTTTGGGCACGCCAATTGTAAAGATCACTAGTAGCAAATGGCCAGTATTGGAATTGTTGTCGACCGTCCGCATCCACAGGACTTATAGGGCGTAGGGGAAGGGTAGTAGATTTGTGAAGAGATGTAATTCTTTGGCGCCGGCGAGTTGATTGAGCGGGGCCCTCCGGGGCGGAGGGCACAGCTGAAACATCTTCCTCAGAGTCCTCCTCTTGGAGAGTTAACTGGGGTGGGGCGTATGGAGGGGGAAGCATTTCCTCCTCTGTGCTTCCTCCCTGGAGGACAGGTGGATATAATTTCTTTTCTCCCCTCTTAGGTTCTCTCTTGGCACCCCGTGTTTTTTGAGTGAATATTGGGGTAGGGGAAGGAGTGGAGGAGGGAGTTGGTAAGAAAGGCCGAACCCAAGCTGGAGTGTCCCTGTCAACTAGTTCTTTCCAGGTGTCTATATAAGGAATCTGGTCTATATATCCTGAACGAGGGGCTTCGATTAGGCTTTGTAAGGTACTGATCTTAATGATGTCAAAGCTTCCCTCAGGTGGCCAATTAACTCTCTCAAGGGTGGGCCATTCTGACTTGCACAGGGTAATCCACTTTTCCTTCTTAAGGGCCACACCTCGGTTCTGAGCTATCTCCTTGATCTCCTTCCAGTGAACTAGAGTCAAATCTAGGGGGCTAGATGGAGGACCCCAAGATAGAACGTTACCCATAGCTCTGATCAGATGTTTAGTCCAAAAGGCTACAAAAGAAAAGAAACCAAAACAATTAATACAGAAGGAAAAAAACATAGGCAAGATCAAGAACAAGAAAAACTGGAGATTTCCCAAGTTGGCCCACACATCCCCCTGCAAGGATGCAGAAAGAGTGAATTCAAGTTGAAAGCGGGGCTCCAGAGATCCCCCTTTAAGGCTGAGGAGTCTGGGACATCCCCCGGTCTCACCAGGATTGTCAAGTAAGTACATCTGCTTCGACAACCCCTTCAAGAAATAAGCAAAAGCAAGACAAACAAACAGGCACATTACAAGACAAGACAAATGAACATGGCTGTTTTCTTACCTTCGGAGTCTGGGATCTCGGGGTCTCTGGGGCTATCCCGGACGAAACCCCAAATGTTGTGCCAAGTCGCAAGACCACCCCAAGAAGACCACTGAGATTCAGACACTCCGAAATGCAAAAGCAAGGCAAGGCTTTATTTAACACGAGCTGCCAACTCGGGCCTCGTCCTACCCACCGACACAGCGGAGGTTAGGAGGAAGCCCCAAGCTGTGATTACACAGGGCTTATAAAGGCAAAGAACAAGGTTACAACAATCAGCTGTGCAAGCAAGATTAGAACACAGGTACAAATCTGATTGGCTCAGGGTTCGATTCTAAAATGGGGTTCACGTGGTGGGGCCTGACTTCAAAGTCTGGCACCTCACTGGGGCTTGGACTCAGGGCCTGAGTACTGTCCCTGGCTTCTACTTGCTCAAGGCTAGCACTCTGCCACTTGAGCCACAGCGCCACTTCTGGCCATTTTCTGTATATGGGGTGCTGGGGAATCGAACCCAGGGCCTCATGTATATGAGGCAAACACTCTAAGGCAAGACTTTATTCAAGCGAGCCGCGGCTACGGGCCTTGTCCAACCCACCGACACAGCGGAGGTTAGGAGGCAGCCTGGAGCTGCAATTGCACAGAGCTTATAAAGGCAAAACACAAAGTTACAGCAATCAGGTGTTCAAGCAAGCAAGGTTACAGGTACAAATCTGATTGGCTCAGGGCTCAAGGCATTCTAGGGGCAGTTAGAGTTAAGCATTCCCATGCGGTTAGAGTTCTTGACCGGCTGGGCCCTAATAAGCTTGCCATTCCCCCCTTCAAGAGAAAGTTTATTGGGCTGGGGATATAGCCTAGTGGCAAGAGTGCCTGCCTCGGATACACGAGGCCCTAGGTTCGATTCCCCAGCACCACATATACAGAAAACGGCCAGAAGCGGCTCTGTGGCTCAAGTGGCAGAGTGCTAGCCTTGAGCGGGAAGAAGCCAGGGACAGTGCTCAGGCCCGGAGTCCAAGGCCCAGGACTGGCCAAAAAAAAAAAAAAAAAAAAAGAGAAAGTTTATTACCGAACTGCTGGCCTGTGGCCGACATGATACATGGCCGTAGAGAAGGGAGAGAAGGGGGCGACCCCCACCCAGCCCTGCTTTATTTAGGGCAGGGGCAATGGGTGTGGCCATGTGGATTAGGATGTGACCTCTGGGAAAGGGGAGGTAACTGCCTCCAGGTCTGCTGGTTACCCAGGTAACTGGGTGGAGACTTAATGAGGTGGGAGCATCTACATGGAGCCCTCAGGGAAAGGACCTTACACTGAGTAACTGAGGGTCTCTGTCTCTCCAAGACAGGACCCCCACTCTGTTAAGAGTGTGCTCTTGCTTTCTGCATTTCTGTCTACTTTTTGTCTACTGGCTTGCTTACTTCCTCAGTAGAATCAGCCAAGTTTCCTTATCACTGTGAATTGTCCAGAAATTCTTTTTCTGGGATTGAAGTTAATTAAGGACCCTAAGGGAGGAGTCCCTATATTAAAAGGAAAATGTCACAAACCTTCACCTGCATCTGGTGCAAGGAGACAGAGATCTGAGGATCATTGTTCCAAACAAGGCCAGGGAAGGAGAGTCTGAGACTCACATCTCCAGTAAGCCGCACAGAAGATGCCAGAGTGGCACTGTGGCTCAAGCAGTAGAGCCTTAGCCTTGAGCCACATAGCTTGAGTGACAGTGCCTTGGCCCAAAGTTCAAGCCCCAGCACTGTCCAAAAGGAAAGATGAGGCTTGGAATATTGGCCTAGTGGCAAGAGAGCTTGCCTTGTGTACGTGAAGCCCTGGATTTGATTCCCTAGCACCATATATATAGAAAACGGCCAGAATTGGGGCTGTGGCTCTAAAGGCAGAGTGCTCAGCCTTGACCAAAAAGATGCTAGGGGTAGTAGTGCTCAGGAACCAAGTTCAAGTCCCAGGATTGGCAAAAAAAAAAAAAGGAAAGAAAAGATGAAAACTTCAGAAAACCAGTCATAACAATGTTTAGCCACTTTGCACCTTTGACACAATGAATCGTTCCTATAACTATACCTAAAAGTATCACTCAATAAAATCTTTAAATGATATTATATGCTTCTTTTTTTTTTTTTTTTTTTTTTTTTTCCTGGTTTTGGGGCTTCAACTCAGGGCCTTGACACTATACAAGAGCTTTTCTGCTGCAGGCTAGTGCTCCAAAACTTGAGTCACACCTCCAACTTGCAGCTTTTTGCTGGTCAACTGAGTAAGAGTCTCCCGAGTTGCCTCACTAGGCTGTCTTCAAAAGTGCCACCCTCAGATCTCAGGCTCCTGAGTAGCTAGGATTGCAAAAAGAGGAGCCCGGGCCCTAATATCCTGTGCAACTGCAGCAAGCAAGACAGTAGCCAGTGATGGCGCTACCTAGATGCTACCTCCCTATTACAAAACAAGCCTCTTTATTGGGGTCTGTCCAATTTTCAAAATTTTACCCAATGATTTCTTTTTTTCTATATTCTACATTTATTCCCACTTTTCTCCTACATGTTTATCTTTAGACTGAAATCTGTTCATGAAGTTTCCTACATCAAGATGTTGATGGAGGCCAGATCTGGAGGTCAGATCTGGCCGGTGAAAGAGGGCAGAAGCTGACTCCATCTCCATTATCTCCCTCAGCCCTGAGCATCAGAGTTGAGGGCCCTGCCCTGACTTCTCAGAAGCCGGGGAAGATTTCACTGTTCACTATAAACAATAGTCATTGTCTTCCCAACCAAACCCCAATCCACCCGCCAACTCTAACTATATAATACATTGGTTCAAGCAAATATGATGTAACAGGTTGTAACTCCCTTGGCCCCCTGCCAAGGTGGGGGAGTTCTGGTAACTCTAATAAAACATGTTTTTCTTCTCTGCTGGTCACTGTTATGGGTGTATATGGTTTTTCTGAAAACTATCTGCCACCGGCCTTTTATTATCTTTCCTAGGTCCTTAGCCACAAAGTGGTTTACAGCAAAATTAGCAGTTAGTAACTACAAAATGGTGATGACAATTTTTAGTTTCTCACTGTGGAACCGCTAAAAACCCCGCCTCTTAACCTGTGGAAACAGGTGCGAACTCAGTTTTAGGTGCCAGAGTTACCACCATACTAAGTCCATTGCACACATCAGCATGATTAATGAGTCTCGCTGGACACTGGGGAGGGTGGGTGAAGTTTTCCCTTTAAAGTAGGGACTCTTATGGTCCTTGACTTCAATCACAGAATCAGAACTTCTGGACAAGTCGCCATAGTAAGGACTTGGCAGAGCTTTATTGATTGTGCAGGGAAGCAAATAGACAAGCAGACAAACGGACAAGCAGAAGGGAAGGGGCCCTCTAACAGAGTGTGGAGCTGGGCAGGAACGACGGGAGACAGATCTTTGGCTGTTAGGAGTATTCGTGTGGCATTCACAATCTGCTAGTAGGTGCTACTGCTCTTCTGTTTGTCTGCTACTTTGTTTGCTTACTCCATTAAACTCTGCTATGTTTTCTTACCATCCTGCCTTGCCCAGAAATTCTTATTCCGCAAAGTCAAAAACCCTAAGCGAAGAGTCCCTATTTTTAAAGGAAACTTCACAAACCCTCACCCCGTGCCCTGTAACAAGCCACTTCCCACGAGGCCAAGAACAAAGCCCAGGAAGACATTCCCTGTGCTCCTTCCACACACCAGTGAACTGCAGGCGGGAGAATTTTCCGAGCAGTGACCACTATTGCAGAGTCATTACTTGGAATTCCAACTCGTGAACAAGTCTTATTTGTACTTAATATGATTACGCAGAGGATTACTCTTGGCTCTAGGCTATAAACTGAGCCCATCTGAGCTGCTCAGGAAGCTGAGATCTAAAGATCCGGCCTCAATGCCAGCCCAGACAAAAACATCTCAAGAGTCTCATCCCTAATGAACCACTGGGAAATGCAAAGTGGGGTTGTGGCTGCCTGTGGTAGAGCACTAGCCTGCAACAAAACAGGCCAGACACAGCAATGAGGCCGAGTTCAAGTCCTCCCACTGACAGAAAAAGAAAAAAAGATGCAAACACCCAATGCCAAAGTCTCATTTATTTAAGGAAGGCTTTTGCTACTCACCAGGGACACCATCATCCCAAGACAGTGCTCCTCTAGGCTTTCACTCTCAGGCAGTCCTAGCGCTAAGCTGAAAGAAGCATGGAGGGAGGAAGAAGCCAGTGGCTGCCTCCAGCCCAGGATTTCCAGCTCCAGGGAAAGTGAAGTCCTGGTTCCTCCCACCTGCGCACCTCCACCCAATCAACAACCCTGCTCAACAACTCTGCAGAACATGGGCGAACAATCACGCCCAGGGCTGTCTATCAGCCATTAGAGGCCAGGCCTCTGAAAAGCAGAGACTGGCTTTGTTCATTACCCAGAGACAGAGGCCAAAACTGTGGTGGGGGGAATCCAGTCGGTAAGACGCAGAGAAGCCACATTTTGAGGTGGGATTGGGAGTGTTTAGTAAAAGACATGCGTCTGCAAGCATACTCTTGTCACAAACACTGTTGGCCCCGGGAATACACACTTAGCACTGTTAGAAAAAGGACCCAGGAGAGCAGAAAGAGCCCGAAAACAATACCAACAACTCAGACCAAACCTAAGGGAGCTCTGACAGGTGACGCCTTGCTAGCCCAAAGAGGGCTAGGAGATCGGGCCCGCAGGGGAGGCCTGGCATCAGGGTGTCTGCCCTGTTCTTCCACTGATATTTGGCCCTTTGGTTGGGTGGGGGGTTGGCCCCAGGAAATTCAGGCTCTAACCCTAAACTCTGGGAATTCAGGAGGTGCCCATTGGGGCTAAACCACATTGTGTCTTTACATATCCGCTATAGGTCTATACAACCCACTACACCTGCAATTCAAAAGATGGCTTGTCTCCCTTCTGGGCCTTGTGTGCTGGGTGGACAGCCCTGTTGTAGTTAAGTGAAGATCTGTGTTTATGTTTGATCTTCATCATTATCGGTGTGACATCTTTATTACTTTGGCTCAGGTCTCTAGGACTGACTTGTTCTTGAAAAAGTTGACCACTATATGTGGACATCTCTTTTAGGAGAGAATTCATCCTGCCAAGATTTAGAAACTGGTTTTTGTCGTTGAGAGAGAATGCACCTTCCACAAGGGGGAACTGTTTTACCAAGTGTTTGCTCTTCCAGGATACTTGTGAGCATTTGGTATGTGAACCGGGCCAGGATCCTGAACTCAGGGCCTAGGATCTGTTTCTCATATTCTTTTACTCAAGGCTAGCCCTCTACCACTGGAGCCAAGGTGCCATTTCTGTTTTTGTTTTGTTTTTTTTCTAAGTAGTTTATTGGAGAGAGTCTGGAAGATGTTCCTGCCTGAGCTGGTTTAGGAAGTTGTTCCTCTGATTTCCGGGTCCTGGGTAGCTAGGATTGTTGTCCTGAGCAGACAGTGCCTGGTGAGATGTCTGAATTACAACCACCAGGGCTGGCTCATTTTCTGGGCATGTGGACTTCCATTCAGAAGATAATTGCCTGTGCTTTTATTAAGACTTGTGCTGGGAAACTGAGTCACGAGGGTCTTAGAATAAATAGAGCAAACTCAACAGATCAGATAAACTTTAATGGACAGTTGAAGAGGGCCATCTTAGCCACAGTGACCTGAGGAGAGTCAAGAGACACTGCAAACAATTCCGGGCAGGGCTCAAGGGTCTTAAGTAGGGTTGGAGGTGGCCCAATACAAAAAGTTTCAGGACATGCTTTGCAAGTGTGTGGTTTTGCTTTAAGTAACTTATCCAGGCCTGGATCTGGGAGCCTGCTCTGCAAACTCACTGAGAAAGCCTGGTTTTAACCAGCTGTGGCCTGCATTGTGAACACAGGTGCCTTTTACCTTGGAGGAGCAGGGATATGCCTCCATGTTTTTTAGAGTGTAGATTCCCATCAAATTGTATTACTATATTTAACGTAGTGTTATGGGGTTCGGGGATTGATGATCAAAGAGACCACTCAGTCAGATGACAATCGGGGATGTAAAGAATTTTGTTGAGGTCTGGGAATATGGCCTAGTGGCAAGAGTGCTTGCCTCCTACACATGAAGCTCTCGGTTCAATTCCCCAGCACCACATATATGGAAAACAGCCAGAAGGGGTGCTGTGGCTCAGGTGTCAGAGTGCTAGCCTTGAGTTGGAAGAAGCCAGGGACGGTGCTCAGGCCCTGAGTCCAAGGCCCAGGACTGGCAAAAAAAAAAATTTGTTGAGCGAGAAAGTACAGGTATCGTCAAGGCTGGGACCTCAAGATGGAGCCCCGAGCCATCTCAGAAGGCTGCTTATAAGCGCCCCTTTATTCTAACTATAGGAATCAGTCACACATAAGTCAGGGTGTCTTGACCTCTACTGGAAATCACCTGACCATCACGTGATGAAACAGGATGAAACCCTGCAAGGGGGGAGTGGGGGAGCAGGGGAGGAGGGGAGGAGGGCTCACAGGTGTGGACAATACCCAGCAAAGCAAAACAAGTTCCAAACAAGTTTGATAAGTACAGCTCAGGGCAGGTTACATTAAACAATACCAATCATAGTTGTTCAAAGCTAGTGCCAGTCGATGGTCATTGATCTGCATTTACATCATTTCGAAAACACTTTAAAAATTTCAATGCTATATTGACTGTATAACAGATACCCAGGTGGGCCTCAAATCCACAACAACAGTCAGCAGCACTGTCTATCAGGCTAGGAGTCTTTCATTTAGATGTGCTCAGTGTCCCTTCACAGCCACAGATACCACATGCAGGTGATAGCAACAGACTTACAGATTTGGAACTGGCAATTAGGGATCACAAATAGCAATTCCACTAAACTCTGGTGAATAAAGCACTGAACCATTAAGGCAATCATTAAAGCAATCAAAATACTCTTTAATTCTTGGTTCTGGGTGAGGACCCAGCTAACTTCTTTAAAACATGCAAATGGAGTAACAATCAGGATTGATCTCTCTCCTTCCTTTCTTTTGCAGACTCCAGCAGCTCTAGGCCCAGCTGCTTTGGGCTCCTGTTATTCAACTCAAGTTTGCCCCTCCCTAGGTCAACTACCTTGTCTAAGCCTGCTGTTTCTAGGGACTCAAAACAGGAGGCTCCCTTATGACTTTTACTTGGTTTCCACAAGTTGAACAAAGATCTGAAAGGACACCCAGGGAGGCCTCAGCATCAGCTCTGGGCTCTCACCGCAGGAGGGGCCCAATCCAATTCCTCTGGATTCTCCTCCTGGCTGTCTTTTCCCTAAGCTGGAGTCACTAAACTCTGTGACCTAAAGCCTCCTAAACTCTTATGTGTAAGGTCCACCCTGGGAGGCTCCATGCAGACACCCCCACCGGTTTAATTCTGTGCCCAGGACCTGAGTTACCTAGGTAACTGACACACCTGGAGGCAGCTACCTCTGCCTTCTCTGAGCTCACATTCAATCCACCTGGCCAGATCTCCTGCCTTTCTCTATAAAATCTGGCTAACAGCAGCTTATCACCCAGACCCCCCATTTCCTGTTTGTTGTATTTCACTTTCTTTTCTCCCTTGCCTCTATCTTGTGTGGGCTGGCAATTTGCTAATCCCTCACCCCCACCAAACTCCTTTCTCCTGGACCATGTGGCAGGTTTCCTTCCCAGTGAACCATGTCTCCATCATGGGACACTGCATCCTGGCATAATGGTGGACCGACACATCTCCTGTAGGTGCATCGTGTAATAGGGAGGTCAGATCTGACCAGTGCCATCGTTAACTGTGGAGGGACTTCAGGCTGACTCCAGTTCAGATAAGAGCAGAAGCCAACTCTATCTGCACTAAGCTCTCCCCCACCTTATTCAGGGAACCCCCTCTTTATTATGATAAGTCATGTAAATTGACCACCTGAGGCCTGGGATCTTGAAGGGAACCTGTGCCCTGCCATGGGTAGGCCTATATACCTGAAGTCAAATCCATGTGCCCTCCAGAGTGATCGTATCCACCTGATGTGAAATCTTTGTGCCAATCCTAACTAGAATGATAGGTTGGTCCAAATAGATACTATGAGACAGACTGTAACTCTATTGGCCACCTGCATGGGGCCTAGCATGCTCTGTAAGTGCTGTATCCTCATTGACCACCTGCGTGTGGCAAGTTTGACTGTAATGTTGGCTTTATAACCAGGCTGGAAGGCCACAAGAATGCGGTTCCAGCTCCTGGGTCTGGTGCCTGACCCTGCACACGTGGTCGGCAGTTTCGGCTCATGAGTCTGAGCTGCGACCCAGGCTGGTTGTTTCACTTTTTGTTCACTTTTTACTTTCCCAATAAGTCTGTCTTTTTGTCATCTTGTAGCTGGAGACTGTGTGGTGGACTCTTGGAGGAACCAGGGATCCTCTCCCTTGGTGGGGTTCCCTGGTTCATTGCAGCGAACCCCTACTCTACTTCATACTGGTACCTGGATTTGACTTCAGGCAGATACGCCCACTCTGTAGGGCACACAGATTTGACATCAGGTGGATATGCCTACTCATTGGAGGGCACAGGTTCCCTTCAAGAATCCAGGCCTCAGGTGGTCAACTTACATAACTTATCATAATAAAGGGGAGCTTCCCTGGTTAGGGTCGGGGAGAGCTTAGTGGAGATGGAGTTGGCTTCTGCTCTAATCTGAGATGGAGTCAGCCTGAAGTCCCTCCACAGTTAACGATGGCACTAGCCAGATCTGACCTCCCTATTACACTCAGCAAGTAGACGGGCTCCCCAACTTAGGTCCCTTCTCCTTTCCCGCTCTAAATGCTCTACTCTCCATGCTCTCCTGCATACTTAGTACCTGCTGAACAGCTAGACTCTCTCACTGGAGCAGGCCGAGGACCCCCACCTTACCCCTTACAGGGGGATGGGGCAGGTCACCTCCATCCTCCTCCTTCAGCCTTGGCCTCTGCAGAGGCAGCACCCAGCCCCACTTCTGCCAAGCTCCTCCTCCTCCCTGTCACCTTCCTCCTCCTTCCCATCCTCCTCCAGCCCCCTCTCTCACACAGTCTCTTTCAGCTGCCTGACCTGTTACTCAGTCTGGCCCTCTCCAGAGCCCTTCCCCATCGGCTCCTCTCCTCCCCCTTGGGACCCCTCATTCCTACTCAGGACCAGACTGATGTGTCCCCAATTCCCGTAAACAGCACCACCGACTCAGAAAAGCAGGACAAGGAGCCTTTAGTATCTCAGGACCACACTGCACAGGGAGGGCAGCAGAGTGCAAGGTCAGCCTTCTTTCAGCAGGGTTTAGACAGGCAAAACCACAAGCGGTGCTTCACATGGAAGCCAGCGGATTCACAGAAGCAGAGCCAGTACTCAGTAATAACAGAAAACAGTGAAATTGATTAGGGCCCCTCCTAACAAAAGTGGTTACACATAAGCAACAATCTAAGCCAACCAGAAGGGACAATCAGGACCCCAATTATCTCTGGGAACTAAGCTCCAATTAACTGTTATGCCCATGTCGCGAGGAGACCGCCAAGAAGACCACCACATTCCGAAATGCAAAATCGAGGCTTTATTCAGGTGAGCTGCAACTCGGGCCTCCTCCTACCCACCGACACAGCGGAGGTTAGGAGGAAGGCCACGAGCAGAGTTTTACATGGGTATTTAAAGGAAAAAAATCACAAAGTTACATAAACCAGGTGCAGGCAGGATTGGGGTGTGAAGACAAATCTAATTGACATGAGCCAGGTGCAGGGTTGGGGTGTGAGGACAAATCTGATTGACTCGGGGCTAGGTGTTCTCTAAAAATTGGTCTGACGACATTCCAGGGTGGTCAAAGTATCTGGAACATTCCCGAACCGGTTGGGCCATTCGGGAAATGGGTTATTATGGCCAGTTGGTTTTGGGAAATGGGCTTTTATGGCTGGCTGGTTCATTCTTAGCTTAACACAACAAAATGGTTGCAGTTTCAAGATGGAGTCGTTCTAGTCTTTCATTCCCCCCTGGACTTATGGACATGAAGCACAATCCTGTGTTTCAGGCTGTAATCTAAATTCCAATAGCTTTTACATTGGGGCCATGACCTCACGACTCCAGTAAGAGCAATACTAGTGGCCAGGGGAGTTACAGTAGCTCGGGCTAGAGGCCAGGGGAGATATATAAATTCTGGTGCCCACTATTCTATCATGTCCAAGCTGCCGGGCCATCCACAGTCTATCATGTCCAAGCTGCTGGGCCATCCACAGGTAGGGTTTGTGGGTGTCTAGGCTCTCTCCCTAGCTACCGAAGCACCAGCCATACATAGCAGGCCTAGCAAGGTAAAGTTAGCCAAGTCCATCTTTTGGTACATGGCCTCTGTTGTGGTTAATCCGCCACCGGGGTGGAATGTCCTCTCTCACTGCGAATGAGTCCACCGGCTCCAGTCTCTTTGGGGGCGTGGGTGAAGAGAATCCAGGTCCCAGCTCTGTCCACCCTGAGTGTGGTGGGAGTTGTCAGCAGCAGGATGTAGGGTCCCTTCCAACGTGGTTCTCTTGGTGGACCTGCTATAGGGCTCTGAGGGGGGATAAAAGCTCATAACGAATGCGATTGCAAGTTAGGAATTATGGGGAGGGGATCCCAAATCTGATCCTAAGGCTACACATGAGCAAATCCAGGCTTTACCTACAAAACCATCTCAGTGAGGGAATCAAGCAGTTAAAGATATATGAGATCTTTCTGGTTAACATTTAGATGACATCACACAAGTTCCTTAGCCCTGCAGATGCAGGTACAGATAGTTTCACACCAAACCCCCAATTCTGACCCTATTTACCTAATTACTTTATAGCCAATTTGATTATATACCAACATTACTCATAAGCTCTAATTTTAAGACATACTGACACTGTTTGCTACACACTCAAACTTTCTAGGGATTATCTTTCTTACTTTTAACATGTCAAAACCTTTTAATCTAAAGGAAACATTTTTGCTTCCCCAATTCTCTTTCTAAAGTCTTTCCTTATACAGTTTAAAATGTAACATATCCCCACTCACACCATCTTTTACTTCCTTACACCAGCAGCAAGTTACTGGAGCATTCTGTGACACTTGACTTCTTAAATCCCTTTCTTATTCTCCAAGGCTTATTATACTAACTTTAAGGTTGGCCAGTGGCATCTGTAAGATCCACCCTCAGGAGGGCTCCATGAAGATTCCCCCGGCCAGTTTAAATCTCTTCCAGTTACCTTGGTACCTGGCACACCTGATGGCAGTTACCTCCCTTTCTTCTGAGGTCACACTGTAATCCATCTGGACACATTTTAATACTCTTGGACACACCTCCCACCCCAGGCATTGCCTGGAAGTGACTCTTCAGCCTGTCATACATGCTTTGATTTTAGCAGCAGGCCAGTCTGCTTGAAAATTTCTTACAATATCCAATCTTATTAATAGAGCTAGTTAACTCCAGTCAACTCAAGAATGTCCCCCCAAAATTTTAGTTTCAGCAGATCCAAAGTACTTTCCAGCAGAAATCAGCTGCTTGTGATAAGAGTCCCATTTGTTTTACCAAAATAAGGCTACACAGGTTGAAGATGTAGATTCTTTTAGATGACTGTCAGACTATCCTTGATAGCTTAACCTAAGTTAACCTAAGGCCTACCTTTAGTCAAATTTTCTTGTATTTTCCTGATTCCTTCTCAAGCACACTAGCTTTTGTAGGCTGAATGTCAAGACAGCTTTAGGCAATCAATGGCCCTTGGGTCATTTTGTCAGGGCAATAAGTTTAAATCAGATATTTAAAACCAACATAGAAGGCTTGGCCTGTAACCATTTGTCACAAGTAAAGTTTCTTCTGTACTCTGTTAACTCTGTTTTCCATGCCTCTAGTTTATCCTGTCTCATCTTCCCAAAAACAATTCTGGTCCCTTGGTCCTAAAGGGGGGCTGATGGGCGAAGATCATCCATCTTCTGTAACTTCTTCAGACTGACTCAGGGGCATTGGCCTTACCTAGCCAGAAACTTATAACATTAGTCTACTTTACCAAGGGGTTGCCAGGATTAGATGTCCATTGGGAGATTTACTCCAAACTGAAAATAACATTCACATTTAACTTAACTATACAGACTTTTGGGGGCTACATCAGCGTTTTAACATTTTAGTTTGCAAAAGCATTTTCCTGACTGGCTGGAGAACTGATCTCTGATAACCTAAAAAAATGCCTACATTACCTTTGCAGGCCTTTAACAGATCTCAATAAGGACACAATCTCAGGTCTACAAGCTTTCTTTCATGAACAGATGTACCAGCTCAAAATTCACTGCTTGTTAGGGCTTTGAGCAGATGCAGGGGGTTGGGATTTTTAAACTATCCCCTATTTAACAAACTTAGCTTTACTACCTACTACCACAGATGACTGGTAAGTTGCTGTCCAGTTACAAAGTAGAGACACATGGGCAATAAAAGGCATGCTTACGAACTATTCTTCTAGGACCTCCTGGCTCTGATTAACTTTTGAAAGGCCAAACAGGAGTGACCCTAGGATCTGACATGCTCTCTGTCATCCAAGCAGTGGCTTACTGCCTCTGGATGCACAATCACTGTGTCCCAGGAGTAACTTTTCCATGCTGGTATAAATGTACCTTTGGCATTTCTCTTGGTCCATCACTGGACTTGGACTCAGGGCCTGAGTGCTGTCCCTCAGCTCTCCAGCTCAAGACTAGCACCTACCACTTTGAGCCTCAAAGCAACTCACGACTCTGTTCCCAGCACTTCTGCTGGTCAACTGGACATGAAGACTCCCACAGGGACCTTTCTCTGCCCGGGCTGGCTTTGAACCGCAGATTTCAGATCAATGAGTCTTACAAGAGGCCAGTTTACCCCAATTAAAAGCAACAAGGTGGTCCACACAGAAATAGTTTTTAAGCATACTCTTACCTGAAACTTTTTTTTTTTTTGCCAGTCCTGGGCCTTGGACTCAGGGGCTGAGCACTGTCCCTGGCTTCCTTTTGCTCAAGGCTAGCACTCTGCCACTTGAGCCACAGCACCACTTCTGGCCATTTTCTGTATATGTGGTGCTGGGGAATCAAACCCAGGGCTTCATGTATACGAGGTGAGCACTCTTGTCACTAGGCCATATCCCCAGCCTTACCTGGAACTTATTAAGGGTCAGTGTTACATCTTGACAAACTTGTAGGGGTCATCTGTCCTTCTCTGTGGGCCTGCTGGGAATTGTTACAAAAAAAAAAACCTACAGAGAAACTGGAATGGCATTTTGGTAGCTATAATTCTCCTTTTCTCACTTTGCAATAATCATTTAGGACAATTTTACTTCCCATTTTTTTATCTAGAAATGTATTCTTGATTTGCAAGGCCTTTTACTAATTTCTGTTTAACACTAACACTTTAGCTCTTATCTGCAGTGGAAAAACTCTGAAGCTTACAGGCATTCTGAAACCGGTACCGCCCTTTGCCTTTGGGCTGCCTGTTTTAAAAGAGCCTTTTTTCTTTTTTTTTTTCTTCAGTTCCAGTTACCACATGGCATGAAGACCTTTGGACTCAAATGACAATTTTTCCTTAATGCAAGAATTGCAATTACAAAATTAGAAATACTTATCCATTCAGCTTTCCAATAAATTAGTGAGAAATGTTAGCCCATTTTGCCATTTCTTCCTACATACATAGAGTTAATGAGAGTTTACGTCTATCCCCATTAGTTTAATATATGTCCTTTAAAATCCAAATTACAAAAATAGCACAGGAATCAAATCATATCAGGTAAATAAACTTTTTAACTATTTAAAAAAACTCTTCCAATTCTTAGTACCTCAAGGGGAAATTTTAGAAATTCCAGCCAAATCATTCATTTTTACCACCAGGTTTCCAAAGTTCACCTGAAAACAAAAGAGACAAAAGAAAGGCCTCCATGGGCCTGTCCTACTGAACAGCCTATCTCCATCCTAATACTCAGAGCTGGATGAACTCTCTTGGTGCTGACTTGTCCTCTTCCACCATGAATGGACACCCCATTATGGCTGTCCCTCCACGTGGATTCCCTCCAGGGCCTATGCCACCACGTGGGCTGGCTAAGGTGCACCTTTGCCAGAACACCCCTCACTCCTGAGGATAGGCACACAGGCCCGTCCTAGGTCTTTTTTTTTTGTCCTTTCCTATTTGTCTCTGACTGAGAAACCCAAGCAGTTTTTTTTTCTTTGCCAGTCCTGGGCCTTGGACTCAGGGCCTGAGCACTGTCCCTGGCTTCTTCCCACTCAAGGCTAGCACTCTGCCACTTGAGCCACAGTGCCGCTTCTGGCCGTTTTCTGTATATGTGGTGCTGGGGAATCGAACCTAGGGCCTCGTGTATCCGAGGCAGGCACTCTTGCCGCTAGGCTATATCCCCAGCCCTCTTTTTCTTTTTTAACAGTGATAAATCTTTACATTAAAATTTCTGACACTTAACCTTGATTTCTTTTTTTAATTAATGAAACATTTTCTTTAACTATAGTTCCTCTTTAAAACAATGCAATAATCCTTTAAAGCATTTGGTAATGCCCAAACTTAATGACCATTTGAATTTAAACTTAAACTCACTCAATTTTACATCATGCTAACAGTCTTGTACATGTTCACACTCACACACACACACACATACACACACATTCAAAAGATCTTAAAGCGTGGAAAATAAATGTTGGCCATACATTTTCCAGTGGCAGGAGGTATTTTTGCCAATATTACTCCTGCAACACCCAAATTTTAAGACAAAACCTTTGACCAATGATTTTAGCATTCTCCAGCCTCATTTTCCAGGGCTTGATAGTTTTAGCAAAACATTTTAGCACACCGAATAATTTTCTGCTGAAGAAGGCGGGGTGGGGGTCCCCCAGAGTTCTTTTTGTGGACACTCACACTCTGATTGTGAGCTGTCGCCTGTACATCTTTCCAATGAGCTAAACATAAATCCAAGGGGGTAAAAGGGGTCTGTCCCATTTCGTCTGTCATAGTCAGGAGATACACAAAACAAACGAGAGAACAATCCAGATCAGCCCTATAATAATACAAGCAATTTGTTTTTCCTTTTTCTGCAACACAATCTTTTCTAGTATCTGACTGGATTTACTATTTCTTTCTTTCCTAATTCACCACCGGACCTAGTCTCCTCAGTACTCAATGTTGTCCTAGGCCCTTCTGCTTTCAACTTCACTTACTCTTTTACATCAAAGTCCAATTAACCACATCATTCAGACTAGTCCATAAAATAACAAGAGGTAAAACAATTCCAATAAAACAGAAAAGACAATACATACAGGAACTAAATATGCCGTAAACAATCTACTAATTTATAAACTGACAGCGTCAACAAACACAGGATAAGGTAACAAAACAGGCTATGCAGGTTTGACACAAAAGAGACTGTCAGACTCACAAATAGCACAGAGACAGCGCTGCGCAGTGGGGTCACTCCCCGCCACCTGCGGGTGGCTTGGGCTGACTGTTTAGGACTGGGGGGGGTCCTTCCAGTGGGCTAGGGTCAAGTCTTGGGGGCGAGATGGTACATTACCCATGGCTCTGGTCAGGTGTTCAATCCAGACAGCTACAAAAAACACAACAATTACAACAACAGAAAAGGTACCAAACACACAGGCCTGAGAAAAAGACAAGTTACAAGTTACTAGTATGAGTTGGAGATCTCCCAAGTCGGCCCCCAACCTCCTGCAAGGGTGCAGAAGGAGTGGACCCAAGTTCAAGTCGGCTCCCAACCTCCTGCGAGGGTGCAGAAGGAGTGGACCCAAGTTCAAGTTGGCCCCCAATCTCCTGCGAAGGTGCAGAAGGAGTGGACCCAAGTTCAAGGTGCGGCGGGCGGCAACCCCGTCCAGCGAGGAAAGACGACCACCACATGAGGATCCTTCTCAATCGCACTTTATTGAAGAGCTGCTTGGTTGAGGGAGAGCTGAAGCGAGGGGCGCCAAAAAGCCAAAAACGCCTGCTTATATACAGTTGGGTGAGCATGGGTCGTTCCCTGATTGGTCTGTGACCGGTTGCTACTAGCAACCGCCACGGGATTGGCTGGGACTAGAACTCACTTGCGCATGCGCGGGGTTTAGGCAGGTAAGTCCGTTAGGCTTTGCTGTTTATGGAGTTGTTTACCACTAAGGCTGTAAGGAAGTAGGCGCCATCTTGTAATGGCGTTGTTGCCGGCTTCCCGCAGTTCCCCCTTTTTGTTTTTGTGCAGGTAAGAGTAGAGGTCTGATCTCTGTGTGCTATTTTGGAACATTGTACTGGCTTTCCCATGAGTGTTATCCATTCATCGGACGCCAGACCCGTCCAATACCTTTTTTCCAGAGGTGGGGTCTACGGTATCTACCCACGTGCAATCAGACTTGCTCTTCTTGGGACCTGTTACCCCAGGACTCCCAAGTGCGGTGCTATTGCCCGGCATCCTGCTCTGCTCAAATGCACGCCTATCCCTAGTGCAAGTGAAGCTACCAGCTTCCTGGGGTGCAAAGGCCGTGCAATTGAGGGCTTAGTCCCTTTTTAGGGCTGAAAGCCAAATCTGGGGGGAAGCTCCATGCTCCAAGGCGGCTAATGCCTGTGAAATTACAACCTTGTCCCTTCGTGTTTGAGTTCGCAGGCGACAGACCAACCAGAGGCAGACCACACTGCCCCCTAGTCATAGTAGTAAAAATATACCCGTTCCCACCCACTCCTTAAAATAGGATATTGCAGAAGATATCCAGTCGGAAAATTGCCCCAGGGTTATTGGATGGACACGTGTCCCATTTAACAAAGTTATTTTCAAAATAAGTAAGGCAGGAAGAGGAAGCCCTGAACTGAGTGGAATTTCTCAAATCTTGAGCCTGGGTATTCAACGGCATCATGGCCTCCGTTAGCATCAGGGTCTTATTGACCGGGGCCGTAGATGTCTTGTTTCCCTCCAGTTCACCTAACACTTTAATCAACGTTACAGGATTACGTAAAAGAAATCTATTAGTACTCTCCACATACGTCAAATTTTGTCGCCCCAGCCGTATGCAGGAGTGATTCCCTTTAAGGGAAAAACAAAAGGTCCCACTAAGGTGTATGCTGGTGTGGTTGAATCTCTCTACTGGATTATCCCTAGGAGTAATGCATGGGACTTCCATATTGCAGTCTGCAGAAAACAAGGTGGGGAAGAAGGGAGAATCTGCATGCAAGGGCATAGGTACTGGCCATGCCTTAGTCACAGCCCATAGTGTCATTTCTTTTGCTGCCATCGGGGCTGCAGTCAGCAATGTTGCAAGTAGCAGGGGGATCAGTCGTACCACAGGGTAAGTGGATGGCGTCTTCATCTT
This sequence comes from Perognathus longimembris pacificus, assembly GCF_023159225.1. Taxonomy (NCBI): domain Eukaryota; kingdom Metazoa; phylum Chordata; class Mammalia; order Rodentia; family Heteromyidae; genus Perognathus; species Perognathus longimembris. Next base: position 39,586,042 of record NC_063178.1, read on the forward strand.
GCGGGTCTTTATTTTCACAATGGGTTTCTTCTGTCGTTTCCACAGGCCTGGTCAATCTCATTGGCACCCAGTGAGGCACTTCTTGGCCCTGAGGAAAAACACAAACAGCTCCCCTGGATCTCGTTATCACCAGATCCGGTCCATACCATTTATTATCCAAAACCTCTTTCCACATGACCAAATCCTTTCTGACGGTGACCTTAGTGGCTGCATGCCTATCGGCAGCCGACTCACCGGCATCATTTAAATTTAAAAAATTAAGTGTAAAGAGTACAAGGGAAAGCAGAGATTCTTTCTGAATTGAATTTGTGCCTTGTCCTGAACAATGGACCTAAAATCAAGGAATTGCCCGTGACTGAGACATGTGCGCGCAATCTCAAACCAATCCGTGGGCGTCATGGCATTAACCGTGAGTCGCCGCAATAAGGCAGTGGTATAACTGGCTGTAACTCCATATGTGCGCACTGCCTCCATTAGATCCCTTAGTTGTTTATAAGAGACTGGCTCATAGGTCCTTTCATCTGTTATTGGGTTCTCAAAGACTGGAAAAGCCATGGCCAACCTAGACCACATACTTCTCTTTATGAAGTTGCTCCGCCCGGACACCTCATAAGGCGGGGGGGGGGGGGGGGGGGGGAGGAGGCAGAGGGTGTTTTTTTGCCTGGGGGCCCTGGCCCCAAGGGGGTAACCAGGTCTGTATCTGTCCTCTTCGTAGTACCTAGCAGCGGCTTCCTCCAAGCCCTCTTCATCTTCTGGGCTCAGCTCGCTGCCCGAGTTATGGCCACTCTCGGCCTCGCTCTCTGATTTACTGCCCTCTATGCTAAGAGCTGAAAAGGAGTTATCAATCTTAAATTCCTCCAAAGAAGGATACAACGGGGCAACTGGTTCTTGTCCTTGTCCCTTTTGAGTTTGCTTTTGTTTTGTCTGTCTCGTCCCCACCGCCTGCGCGGTCGAGGATTTTCCGGAGGGCTGCAGTCCCTCCTCCAGACCCTTATGGGGTCTCCCTTTTCTTTCTTTCATCCTTTTGTTTTTATTTTCCTTAGGCCTAACCACTTCCCCCTTTACTGATGAGGACTCCGAAAGACTATCCTGGTGTTTACTAAGGGCCCTTTGACCTTCCTTTATAAGATCCGTGGAGCGTCCATCTTCCAGGCATGAGCGTACCATGCGCCATAAGGGCATCGTCGCTCCCGAGATCTCACCCTTTTCCTGAGCGCTGTCTAAGTCCCTGCCTAATTTGTCCCAGCAGACGAGGGTCAAGCCGCCAGAAACCGCGAACCACGGCGCCTGTTGGTCTATACCAGTAAGAACCTTGTTGATAGTTGCCTTGCCAACCTTAAGACCGCGCTGTTTCAGCAATGTCTGAAGAGGAGTGTAAAGGTCCTCAGAATCGGTTGTTTTCCCCTGAGAATTTCCCATGTTGCACCCTTATCTACGAGTGTCTTATCCACGGGCGAAAACCACGTTATCTACCGTGGACTTACTTTCGCTTTTAACTTACTCTAGATCAATGCAGCGGCACTCTTTTCCAGGTTCGTCACAGCGCAAACAGAGCAAGCACACACCCGCCACCAGCACCCACAGTGGAAGGATAATAAGAAGCCACCAGACAGGAATGGAAGTCCACATACCTGAGGGAAGTTACCTCCTCGTGCGTTGGGTTCTGGATCCTCTTCGGCCCCTCGCGTGGTTCCCGGGTTTCGGCACCAGTTGCGGCGGGCGGCAACACCGTCCAGCGAGGAAAGACGACCACCACACAAGGATCCTTCTCAATCGCACTTTATTGAAGAGCTGCTTGGTTGAGGGAGAGCTGAAGCGAGGGGCGCCAAAAAGCCAAAAACGCCTGCTTATATACAATTGGGTGAGCATGGGTCGTTCCCTGATTGGTCTGTGACCGGTTGCTACTAGCAACCGCCACGGGATTGGCTGGGACTAGAACTCACTTGCGCATGCGCGGGGTTTAGGCAGGTAAGTCCGTTAGGCTTTGCCGTTTATGGAGTTGTTTACCACTAAGGCTGCAAGGAAGTAGGCGCCATCTTGTAATGGCGTTGTTGCCGGCTTCCCGCATCAAGGTGGGCAGGATGTGCCTCAGTGAGGAGACCCTCCCAGTCAGTGCCGGCTAGTAACCGGACCGATTTGCCCTACAAGTATCAAGGTGGAGTTGCGGGGGTCCCTCTTCAAGGGTGGAGGATCTGGGACATCTCCCAATTCCTTCAGGGTTGTCCCTAAAAAAATAGAACAAGCTAGAATGGCCATCTTCAAGAGAAAATGAAAGTAAAAAACACACACATAGACAAAGGACAGGACAAGACAAATTAACAGCGCTATTTCTCACCTTCTGAGTCTGGGGTCTCAGGGGTCTCTGGGGTTATCCCGGACAAGCCCCCAAATGTTATGCCCATGTCGCGAGGAGACCACCAAGAAGACCACCGAGAGCCAGACATTTCGAAATGCAAAAGCAAGGCTTTATTCAGGTGAGCTACAACTCGGGCATCATCTTACACTCTGATGCAGTGGAGGTTAGGAGGAAGGCCACGAGCAGAGTTTTATATCACAAAGTTACATAAACCAGGTGCAGGCAGGATTGGGGTGTGAAGACAAATCTAACTGACATGAGCCAGGTGCAGGGTTGAGGTGTGAGGACAAATCTGATTGACTCGGGGCTAGGTGTTCTCTAAAAATTGGTCTGACGACATTCCAGGGTGGTCAAAGTATCTGGAACATTCCCGAACCAGGTGGGCCATTTGGGAAATGGGTTATTATGGCCAGTTGGTTTTGGGAAATGGGCTTTTAAGGCTGGCTGGTTTATTCTTAGCTTAACACAACAAAATGGTTGCAGTTTCAAGAAGGAGTCGTCCTAGTCTTTCATAAGCACCGGAAAAAAGAAGTGGAGCTGTGGCTGAAAGTGGTAGAACACTAGCCTTGATCTCAAAAGCTCAGGGACATCACTCAGGCCCTGAGCCTTAGATCCATGACCTCCAAGGGGAAAAAAAAAACAAACAAAATATTTATCCTTAAGAAACATCTAAGTATTCTGCTCGAAACATCCATTTAATGCAGAAGAGTCCATTTGGTAAACTTCAGGGCTGCTACTCCTTTACAAGAAGAATGTACATTGTCACGGTGAGGTTTAAGAAAGACACTGTGTTCTTCTACAGAATAACATGAGCCCCCTCAGTGGGAACACTGGGAGTCCATGGACAGCCCTAATATTCCTGGCCTGGTCTCTGATCCAATGCTCCATTTCACCTTCTTCTCTTGTGGGCCAGCCCCTTTATTAACATTGCCTTTGTCTCCTGCTCCTCATACTTCAGACTCAAATCCTCATTCACAGAAGTGAGATAAAATTGATGCTGCTCAGACAGAACAGAGCTCCCACTGCGACCCTGGGGACACAAACACTATCTAAACCATTGCTCATTATAACCCCACTGCTTGTAATTTACTACATAAGATTTCACTTGCTTGGGCTGGGGATATGGCCTAGTGGCAAGAGTGCCTGCTTCATACACATGAGGCGCCGGGTTCAATTCCCCAGCACCACATATACAGAAAAGAACATTTCAAAGAGACCCAGACAAAGACAGCCTCTGGGGAAGGTACTTACTTATACCCACTCAGCTGAGTTCTATTGGTCAGCCCGCAGGGAGGCTGGAGTGTTATGTCAAAGTCTCCTGCACCACCCAGCGAAATGTCATCTTGCTGAGTCTGACCAGCTCTTGAGCAGGACTCAACTACCGATCACTTCCTGAGCATCATTGTTTTGGAGACTATGACCTTTAGCTAAGATCGGAGAGCCCAGCCGCCATTCCAAACTCACTAACGCCTCCAATGCCACATTGAGAGATTGGTGGCCGCTCCTCCCAAGACATACCCCCTCTGCTCCCACGTTACCCCCTTGATCTCTTCCCTTCTCTGCCACCAGACACTCAGTGCTCATCAGCAAGGCACCCACTGCTAATTGGATTCCTGCTTTTGTAAAAATTTTCACCTTGGTGTTGATTTCCATCACTGTAATAAAATCTTAGGACACAGACAATTTAAGGGACAAAGGATTTATTTTGATTCATTACTTCAAAGGATTCTGTTCTCCTTTCCTGAGACCCATGCACTGGACACAACATGACCACAGTGGAAAAATGGAGCAGAGAATTACCACACCTCCTAGCAGCCAGGAAGGAGTCTGAGGAAGACACTGAAAATAACAGAGAAGGGAGGTAGGAGAGCGGAGGGAGAGGGAGGAGGAGGACAGGGCAGAGGAGGGAGCGCAGTAGAGATTCCTGGTAGAGCCTTCAATGACATGCCCAAAATGACCTGTTTCCTCCACCCAGAAGTCTACAAGTGTTCCACAACAGCCCAGTCCACTGTGGACAAAGGTTTAAAAGCAGGAGTCTACTGGGAATATTACATTCTCAAAACACAAAAAGAGGAATATATTCTATTAAGCAAATTAAAAACACACTAGATATGCAGGCACTTGTGAAAAGTTTTTGAAAATGCTCGGTATCTTGATATTTGGTCATTTAATTCTAATTTTAAAAATGTACATGCGGGCTGGGGATATGGCCTAGTGGCAAGAGAGCTTGCCTCGTATACATGAGGCACTGGGTTCGATTCCCCATCACCACGTATACAGAAAACGGCCAGAAGTGGTGCTGTGGCTCAAGTGGCAGTGCTAGCCCTGAGCAAAAGGAAGCCAGGGACAGTGCTCAGGCCCTGAGTCCAAGCCACAGGACTGGCAAAAAAGAAAAAAAAATACATGTAATACATGAAAAAAATATACATATATATACATATATGTATATAAATGCATCTTACAGCAAACTATAATGCTATTTAACATACTTTCTAAGCTCCTTCTGTTACTTATTAAGATACACTCATCAGTAACCTGAATATAGGTAATTTCAGAAGGTATACTTAAAAGCACACTTTTTACACATTATTGAAAATATGACACCAATGACTACTTACATAAAATCCGTAAACTCCTTCATTAAGGAGCTTCTCATTTTGTTTGTCTTCTGTTGAATCCTTGGGTTGAGGTCAGGGTCTGTGTTGGGCTTGAGCTTTTTTGCTCAAGGATAGCACTCTACCCCTTGAGCCATCGTTTGCATAGCTGACTTTGGGGCAGTCAGTAAGAGTCTCATAGACTTCCTGGGTTGGCTTCAAATAACTTTCTGTTCTCAGCCTCCTGACATGCTGGGATTCCATATCTGAGACACTTGGGCCAGGCACTTTTGATGTGAACGATATGTTTCCATATATTTTATGTAAGTTACCTCAGGGCTATCATAATGATTTGACTTAGAGGAGCTCCCACAATTACTCTGCCCAAAGGAGATGTTTAAGGCAAACATCAGGAGTATTCTGAGGGCCTGACCAACCGACATGGAAACATCCATGTACTGAGGAGGCCAGAGGAGCCCCAAATGCCTTAGCCTGCATAACCAGGCACTCACCTTGGAAAATGTCTTTGTCTTGCTAGACACTTCGGAAGAAGAGAAAACCCTGTGCTGTGTTTCTCAGCAAATTTGGGGATTTCTGCTAACGTGAAGAAGTTGGAAATTATCTCATGGAAAGGATATTGAAGGAAGGGATGGCCCAAAGTATGGGCTCAATATCTTCCCACCTATCAAGGCGTTCAGATTCAATGTTCTGGGATAAACTTCATGATAAAAAGTAGAATAAAATAAATGTCAGATCTTCACAAACTATCCTTTCAATTATTTGAAATCTGTATTCCTAATTCTACCTGAAAATTAGGTTCTGTCTGGTTGACCTTTAGTTTGGATTACATGTCATCCAAATCTACATGCGATGATTCCTTATTAATTTTATGCAATCTCACTCTTGTACATATATACTCATACATATCTATATATTGTTTAAAGACACTTTAACATCCAATAAATCAGAAATGACTCCACTTTCTTTTTAAGGTAAACCTTCCTCAGTGAATCTTACTGTTGAAAACTACATCGTTATCCACTCTGAGATTTTCATCACTCATGACACTAAACATCATATACAATATGGAACATTACATATACCACAAACTTGGCTATTTAATAAAAAAAGCTATCAATTATAAAAGTTCATCATTCATTTAGATGGAATACTTAAGTGTTTTTAGAACTTGTTACTTCAGGGTTCTTTGCATGACATACCTGGTGCTTGGATGAGTATTTGTTCACAAAATTAAAGACAAATGAAGTATGTCAAGTGATGTGCTCTCCTATTACTTACAAATAACATTGTATCCCAATGCTGGTGTCTCATGCCTGTAATCCTAGCAACTCAAGAGGCTGATTATCTAAAGATCCAAATTGAATGCCAGCTGGGCCAGGCAAGGTCTCCAGTTAGCCTAGAAAGGCAGAACTGGGGCTGTGGCTCTAATGATAGAGTGCTAGCCTAGAGAATAAAGAGCTAAAGGATAGTTGTCAGCCCTCACACCAAGTTCAAGCCAGAAGACCAACAAGGAACCCAAACACACATACAAAAACATCATAGATGGAAACATTTCTCCATTAAGGATGGATTAAGAGTTTCCTTCCTTCTAAGGCCCTTAGGGTATTTGAAACTAACATTCATTGTAACTACAGACTCTTACATTCGCTAGAATCCAAGCAGATTACACACATACATCTTTAAATATGTTTGTGCATAGGGACTGACTTGCCAAACTGAGTTTGGGTCTCTAGGTGGCTTTTCTTGTTCTAGGTCATCATATATAAATTTTCACTAAAGGTTGAGTCATAGTCATAGTTCTTATGTGCATAATATACAAGCAAGATATAATACCCCACCCAGATATATTCTTTCCTTTTTGTATTCCCACATGACATTGAAGGGCTGACAATAGACAGAAGGATTTCTCACATGAAAAATGTTCTTGTGGATTCTCATCACTGTGCAATGTTTGAGTCTACATAAGAGGAGTAGATCAGTTCACAGATTTCCCACGAGTGACACTCATGGTTTCTTTCCACTGTTTGTTTTTGAGGGAGCCAACTCTCCATGATGACTGAAGGCTTTCCCAGAGCTGCGATGTTCATAGTTTTTCTCCCCCGCGGATAATCAGGCCTAAAGCCTCTCACAAAGATGGTTTCTATGGGTGGTTTCTGCCTAGTATATGTCCTTTGGTGTTGTCTTAGATGAGTTGACTGACTGTAGACTTTCCCACACAGATGAGGCTCCTGAGTTCTCCCTCCGGGAGGATTGTTCTTACTTTCCAAGGTTACAGGGTGTACCAAAACCTTCCACACACAGGTTGCATTTTAGTGATTGCTCTCTCATCCTGGCAAGGCTTAAATGAGATACTGAGTGATTTCACTCACTCATAACATGCACCATCTTTTTCTCTAGTGTGTACTTTCTTATGGTAAAATAGGCTGGAGGAATAACAGAAAACTTCCCCACAGAAGTGACACTCAAAAAAAAAAAAAAAAAAACAGAAGTGACACTCTCAGGGCGTCTCTCCAGTGTGCATCCTCTCATGTATAGCACAGTAAGATGACGTAGTGAAGGCTTTCCCACAGGTGCGACATTCATATGGTTTCTCTCCAGTGTGTGTCCTCTCATGTATAACACAGGAAGATGACGTACTGAAGGCTTTCCCACAGGTGCGACATTCATAGGGCTTCTCTCCAGTGTGTATTCTCTCATGTGTGGCACGGTGAAATGACCGACAGAAGGCTTTCCCACAGGTACGACATTCATAGGGTTTCTCTCCAGTGTGTATTCTCTCATGTCTTGCACGAACAGATGGCAGACTGAAGGCTTTCCCACAGGTGCGACACTCATAGGGCTTCTCTCCAGTGTGTATTCTCTCATGTGTGGCACGGTGAAATGACCGACAGAAGGCTTTCCCACAGGTACGACATTCATAGGGTTTCTCTCCAGTGTGTATTCTCTCATGTCTTGCACGAACAGATGGCAGACTGAAGGCTTTCCCACAGGTGCGACACTCATAGGGTTTCTCTCCAGTGTGTGTTCTCTCATGTGTGGCAAGGTACCTTGGACTAGTGAATGCTTTCCCACAGGTGCGACATTCATAGGGTTTCTCTCCAGTGTGTATTCTCTCATGTCTTGCACGAACAGATGGCAGACTGAAGGCTTTCCCACAGGTGCGACACTCATAGGGTTTCTCTCCAGTGTGTGTTCTCTCATGTTTGGCACAGTACCTTGGAATAGCGAATGCTTTCCCACAGGTGCGACATTCATAGGGTTTCTCTCCAGTGTGTATTCTCTTATGTCTTGCACGATCAGATGAGAGATTGAAGGCTTTCCCACAGGTGTGACATTCATAGGGTTTCTCTCCAGTGTGTGTTCTCTCATGTGAGGCACGTTGAGATGACTGACGGAAGGCTTTCCCACAAGTGCGACACTCATAGGGTTTCTCTCCAGTGTGTGTTCTCTCGTGTGCGGCACGTTGAAATGAGTGACGGAAGGCTTTCCCACAGGTGTGACATTCATAGGGTTTCTCTCCTGTGTGTATTCTCTCATGTGAGGCACGGTGAGAAGGCCAAGTGAAGGCTTTCCCACAGAAGTAACATTCATAGGGTTTCTCTCCAGTGTGTATTCTCTCATGTTCGGCACGAGAAGATGGGCTAGTGAATGCTTTCCCACAGGTGCGACATTCATACTGTTTCTCTCCAGTGTGCAGTAGGCTATGTGTCTTTAGGACACTTGGCCTTTTGAAGACTTTCCCACAGATGAGACATTCATGCCGTTTCTCTTCCGTGTGTGTTCTGTTATGTGTCTTATGGTCACTTGGCCTTTGGGAGGCTTCCTCAATGGGAGAACATGCTTGTGCTTTCTTTCTGGCATGTGCTTCTTCCTGATTTCCAGAATGAGATGGCTGAGTGACCGCTTCCCACACACAGAGGGGACCTTCATCTTCCCCTCCTACAGTGGGCATGTCCTCCAGTTGCTGGATGTGACTTGGCTGAATTGAGGGGGCAGTACACAGGTGGCTGTCATCAACTTCCTGTCTAGTGGCTCCTCCATCCTGCCAAATGACCTCCCTGGATTGATCGAGTACATCCCCCAGGTCACTGTCCTCACATGCTTTGTCTCCATCGTGTACAGTCGTATGGTGATGGAACTTTGAAGGAACAAAGGCTGTCCTACACAAACTACAACCACGGGATTTCCATCCAGTGTGAGTCACATTGTGTTTACAGCGTTCATTGCTCTCAACAAAGACTTTAGCACATAGACCACAGTCACACTGTCTGTTTTCCTTGAGAGACTTACTGCATTGTCTAATGTCCAATGAATTCTTCATAATGCCATTGCCATTTTGATGATCAATTTTTTTGTGTTCCAGGTGCTCAGGAGTACTTGAATATTCATGCTGGTTCTCTCCCCGGTGTAGGCTAACACAGGAGATGTCTTCTGCATCCTTTAGCACACTCTGTGTCAATGAACGGCTGTGAGTCTTCGTTTCTGTTGAGTCATTCCTGTCAAGTGATTCTTCAAGATAAAAAGATTTCTGCTGTGGGAAGATGAAGCATGATCATCAATTGTTCATATTCGTCTCCATGGCCATTTCTCTACATGAGAATGCTAGACTACTTAGCCTAGCCAAAAATATATTATACCTGGGCACTGATAGTTCATGCCCATAATCCTACCTACCCACATGGATGAGCTCTGAGGTTCATGGTTCAAAGTCAGCTAGTTCAGGAAAGTCCATGAGACTATTACCTCCAATCAATTATTCACAAAAAGCTGGAAGCAGTGCTGTTCTTGAAGTGGTAGAGTGCTAGCCGTGAGCAAAAGAAGCTGATGGACAGTACCCAGGCCCTGAGTTCAAGCCTCAAGACAAGCAAAAACAACAACCAACTTATTTTTTTTCTTCCATATCCCCAGCTTGAAAGTGTCAGACATGCTCCATGCACGATGTGAATAACAGAAGAATCTAATTAATTTCCAGATAGTCGTGTGTGTGTGTGAAAGAGAGAGAAAGACACAGAGAGAGCTAGAGAGAGACACAGAGAGACAGATAGAGACACAGAGACAGTAAGACAGAGACGAACAGAGAAAAGAAGACAGAAAGTGAGAGTCAGAGAGAGAATATACACATAGAGGAAAAGAGAGACATAGACAGACACATGGATAGGAAAAATCATTGGATTTGGTCTATTTTATATTGCATATCTGAGATTAAGTTTGTTTTTATTTTTGGTTTTGCTAATACTTGGGCTTGAACTCCAGGCCTCGGGAATATCCCTGAGCCTCTTTTAATGAAGGCTAGTGCTCTACCACTTGAACCACAGCACCACTTCTGGCTTTTTCTATTTATATAGTACTGAGAAATCAAAGCCAGGGCTTTATGTATGCTAGGTAAACACTCTACCACTAAGCCACATTCTCAGACCCTGAGATGAAGGTTTTGAAATCCTGTTATATTCCTTACAAAATTGAAACTATGTGGAGCTTTCATCCAAGAAATCTCCTCAGCTCAATGATGAGGCAGGCACTTGCTTTACTAGCTACTCTTTCCACTAACTACCAGGCCTTTACTGGTCACGACAGGAGTCACATCCCTGTAACTTACCACTGAGGGGGTCACGTGGACCTGACTGCTGACTTGTTGGATGTAAAGACGGCCATCTTTGCCATGTGGAATGGAAATGCCTATAAGAAATGTTTAAAAGAATATCTGGAATGAAACCAGGAGATTTTTTTTTTTTTGGCCAGTCCTGGGCCTTGGACTCAGGGCCTGAGCACTGTCCCTGGCTTTTTCCCGCTCAAGGCTAGCACTCTGCCACTTGAGCCACAGCGCCACTTCTGGCCGTTTTCTGTATATGTGGTGCTGGGGAATCGAACCTAGGGCCTCGTGTATCCAAGCAGGCACTCTTGCCACTAGGCTATATGCCCAGCCCCCAGGAGCAGATTTTTAAACGCACCTTAATACGCAATTTTGTAGTCATTCAATGAATCAAAGGAAAGAAAACAATTCTTAGGAAAAGCACTTCATGTCATATTCACAATCATGAATGATAATTTCCGTCATCACTGCTACTTCAAATAAGGACTTGTGTGCTGTTGCTGAGATTTCTGCCTCAAGGCTAGTGCCTCCCACTTGAGCCACAGCCCCACTTTCTGCTTTTTTTGTGCTTAGTAAGAGAGTCTCCCAGAGTTCTCCTGTTTGGATGGCCTCAAACCACCATCCTCAGATTTCAGCTTTCCTGGGTAGCAAGGATTGTAATTGGAAAGAGAATAGCTAAGAGAAAACAATATAACTGTGATCTAGATAATACATTGAATCTCAGGAATCCCATAGTGGCTCCAACTTAGATTAAGATGCTGTTAATGTAGCTCCATGTTCACAAGCAATGGGAAAGTACAATGTCTAGCCTTAGGGTGGATTCAGAAGTAATCCCTCAGTTTCTACTTCTGCCTTAACAAAATACAAGCTACCGTAGTACATTCTTTTTTTTTTTTTATTAATTGAACATAAATTTTTTTACAAGGTGTTGTGCAAAAAGGGTGCAGTTACATAGTAGGGCAGTGTGTACATTTCTTGTGATATTTTACGACCTGTTTTTCTATCCCTTGTCTAGGTCAGGTAGAAATATATGCAATATACAATGTATCAAGAACATATACAGTATTCACAAGACTTGGTCTCTACTGCCTCTCCATCTGCCTTTGTTAACAGTCATATATCAGGGAGATCAATCCCCTTTGTTTTCTGTGTTCTAGACTTGTCTCACTCAACATTATTTGTTCGAGTTCTGACCATTTCCCTGCGAATATCAATATTTCACCATTCCTAATCGCAATGTAGTATTCCATTGCATATAAGTACCATATTTTTTGGATCCATTCGTCTGTGGAGGGGCATCTGGGTTGTTTCCATATTTTGGCTATTGGGAATTGTGCCGCAATAAACATGGAAGTACAAATGTCTTTTTGATATCTTGGGTTTTGCTGTTTAGGATAGATGCCTAGGAGTGGTATGGCTGGGTCATAGGGTAGGTCTATATTGAGCTTTTTGAGAAACCTCCATACTCTTCTCCAAAGTGGGTGTACTAATTTGCACTCCCACCAACAATGGAGAAGGGTTCCTCTTTCCCCACAGCCCCTCTAGCATTTGTTGTTTCCTGAGTTCAGAGTATAGGCCATTCTAACGGGGTGAGGTGGTATCTCAGAGTTGTTTTTATTTGCATTTCCTTTACTACCAGGGATGTTGAGCATTTCCTCATGTGTTTCTTTGCCATTTTTATATCTTCTTTTGTGAAGTCTGTCTTTAGCTCTTTTGCCCATTTCCTAATAGGTTTATTGGGCTTGGAGGGGCTTAGTTTTTTGAGTTCTCTGTAGATGACAGATATCAGGCCTTTGTCTGTTGCTGTGCTGGTAAATATCCTTTCCCATATCGTTGGCTGTCTCTTTCTATTTTGGTGGCTATGACCTTAGCTGTGCAGAAACTTTTTAATTTGTTGTAGTCCCATTTGTCGAGTCTTTCTCCTATTTGTTGTGCCCCTGGGACTCTATTCAGGAAGTTCCTTCCTGTGCCTATAAGTTCTAGTGTCTTTCCTACTCTGTCCTTCAGTAGTTTCAAGGATTCAGGTCTGATGTTGAGGTCCTTGATCCATTTTGAGTTGATCTTGGTGCATGGTGATAGGCTAGGGTCTACTTTGAGTTTTCTGCATATGGCTGCCCAGTTCTCCCAGCACCAGCAGTTGAAGAGGCTATGCTTATTCCATTGTATGTCTTTAGCTCACTGTCGAATATCATTTGGCTGTAAGAGTGCGGTTTTATTTCTGGGTCTTCAATTCTAATCCACTGGTCTTCCGATCTGTTTTTATATCAATACCATGCTGTTTTTGTTATGATGGCCTTGTAGTAGAGCTTGAAGTCTGGTATTGTGATACCTCCTGCACTATTTTTTTTTGTCTAGAATTGCTTTGGCTATTCTAGGTTTTTTGCTGTTCCATATGAATTTATGGATTGGTTTCTCTATTTCAGTGAAGAATGTGGCTGCGATTTTGGTAGGTATTGCATTGAATTTGTATAACAATTTGGGCAATATGGCCATTTTCACTATATTGATTCTGCATACCCATGAGCATGGGAGGTCTTTCCATCTCCTTGTGTCTTCTTTGATTTCCCTTATTAGATTTTTGTAGTTTTCATTGAATAGGTCCATCACGTCCTTGGTTAAGTTGATCCCTAGGTACTTTATTCTTTTTTTGGCTACTGTAAATGGAATTGTTTCCATAATTTCCTTTTCTGTTTGTCTATTGCTGGTGTACAGAAAAGCTGCTGACTTTTGTGGATTGATTTTGTATCCTGCTACTTTGCCAAATTGGTTTATTAGGTGTAGGAGTTTGGGTACTGAGTTTTTTGGGTCCTTCATCAGGTGCTGTCGCTGTGGCCCCGCCCACCAGTGCAGTGTATGCCTACCAGAGTGGGCGCTGTCGCCGGGGGCCCCGCCCGCCTGTGCGCTGTTGGTCCACTGCAACAGGCACTTTAGCGGGATATGCCTCCCAGAGTGAGCCCTGGGTTGTTGGGTTGTGCTTGTGCCCTCCCGCAAGTACATTGGGGGGGCGGTATGTGTGGGGCCCAGTAGGATCCACTGTCCGGGTGTGGCTTGGCACCCTCAGACCTCGCCTCTGCTGTGAGGGGGGGACGTGATCAGGCTCAGGTGACCCTGCTGGGCTGGTATTGCCCACCAGCGCCTGTGATTTTAGTTGTAAGAGTCCGCGAGGTCCAGGCACCTCGGGTGGGGCTTGCACTGCTGGCCATCCCCCGGCCCCTGTTGGGAAGGGGGCGGGGCCGGTTCTGCCAGTTCAGGAACCTGTGGGGCGTTTGGGCTGCTCCACCCTTCCCCTGCTAAACTGACTTCCCAGCACCTGATGGGAGCTCCCCACCTGATTTGGGGGTTCTTTGTTCCCTGGGGGTGGGGAGGGGGAGGGAGGGAGATCTAGCTTCTTTGTCGGGCTTGGGTCTCTGATAGCTGTTCTCCCATTGGGGGAGGGGATAATGGGAGACTCACTTTTGCTGCTTTGTGTGTGTGACCTGTGCAGCAGTTGGCCCTACAGGGGTTGGCAAAGTGTCCTGGTGGCTTCCCCAGTTCCCTCTTTCTGCCGCTCTGGGTCCCTTGTCCGAACCCGGTGTGGACCCGTCTCGTCGCTGCTGGTGTGTGTCTTGGTCCACACCCTGCCTGTGTCCGTGGGGTCTCCCGCTATATTAATTCTGCGCTCCTGGCAGCCAGTCTGCCGATCGACGGCTTCCCCTCTCCCAGCCTGACCCTGTTTGGGCCAGGGTCGGCTGGTGGGGGGAGGGTGCCCCGGAGATTCTCCAGCTCCGTGTAGGTTTTCGGTTCTTCTTTTTTGCTCCTTTTTGTTTTCCTGCATTTCTCCACTGCTTCTGGCTGCTGGTTTTGCTGGGTTCTTTTTTTTTTTGGTAATTTTTTTTTTTTTTTTGGCCAGTACTGGGCCTTGGACTCAGGGCCTGAGCACTGTCCCTGGCTTCTTTTTGCTCAAGGCTAGCACTCTGCCACTTGAGCCACAGCGCCACTTCTGGCCGTTTTCTGTATATGTGGTGCTGGGGAATCGAACCCAGGGCCTCATGTATACGAGGCAAGCTCTCTTGCCACTAGGCCATATCTCCAGCCCCTTTTGCTGGGTTCTTGATAGGGTGTTGGGTGTTGGAGTTTCCAGCTCGCTATTCAGTTGGAGCGAGTCGGGGTGCCTACCTATTCTGTTGGTGCCATCTTTCTCCTCAAAAGTACATTCTCACAGGCTGTATTCAAATAGGAATTCCAGTGGGAAGAAGCTGAGTGAATGTGTATGTACATATATAGATGCTTGATTTTATACACTCACATTGATAATTATATATGCACACTGGATGGGTCCCAGGACTCACCAATGGACTCCAGCAGACAGGCAACTTCTGACATCACATCTCTCCACAGCTTCCTCTGTGCTGCGTTCATCAGGTGCCACTCTTTGGGGGTGAAGTTCACAGTTACATCTTCAATATTCAGAGGTTCCTACAAAACCCAAGACAGTTCCCATTTGACCACGCAACAGGGACAAGTAAAACAGATGAGCTTTGAGATGATGCTAACTGAGGTAGGTAGAGGGGAGGCTGGGTATGCACACGGTTCTGGGCTGGGCTTTGGCCTAGTATCAAGAGTCCTCACCTCGTATACATGAAGCCCTGGGTTCGATTCCTCAGCACCACATATATAAAAAAGGCCAGAACTGATGCTGTGGCTCAAATGGCAGAGTGCTAGCCTTCAGCAAAAAGAAGCCAGGGACAGTGCTCAGTCCCTGAGTTCAAGCCCCAGGACTGCCCCCCTCCCCGCCAAAAAGAAACCAACAGTTCTTTAGGGCAACAGCCGGGCCCCCTCGGCGTGAGTGGCCTCAGCCCTGGCCACACTGCACGGTGCTGTGGAGGAGCAGATAAGCAAGACACATCCCGGAATACTGCATGGCATATGGAAGAGACGATATGGAGTAACCACATTCCACATGGAACACCTTCCTCTCCTGGAACTGGAACTCGGGTCTTGGGTGCTGACCCTGAGCATGGTTGCTCAAGGCTAGTTTGTGCTCTAGCACTAGAGCCACAGCTCTCCTTCCAGCTTTTCTTGGTGGTTGATGAGAGATATGAGTCTGGGGGACTTCTCTGCAGGGGTTTGAGCCACAGTGGCCAGTCCTCAGCATTCAGAGCCACATGGTTATGACTCCTTTAGAATAAAGTTTGTGCAGGCTTTGACCTTTGACCTCATGATCTACAGGCTGTCTCAGTTTCCTTTGCTAAACCTGAGTATTCTCCCACCAGAGCTACACTTCCATTTGCCCATTTGCCCTGTTCTTCTCCTTCTTCCACCCTTTCCTCTCCTCCCTCTCCTTTTCCTTTTCCCTCTCTCTCTCCCTCCTTATCCTTCTTGGTAACTTAGTGGAGAAGAGACTCTCATGCGTTTTCCGGCACAAGCTGGCTTGGAACTGTGATCTTCATTCAGGGCTCAGCCTCCTGAGTAGATAGAATTACTGCTGTGAGTCACCTATGCTCTATTCTAAGCCTTAAATGTTACTAGAAGCACTCAGGCACTGCACTCAGGTATGAGGCAGGATCTACTAACGGAAAAGGAAACAGGGTAAAAGCCTGCCAGGATTCAAAAAACTCAAGCTCAAAGCTAGTCCATCAACTTCTCCTAAGATTAAGGGACCAAAGTTATATACAGGAAAATGAGGCAGGATAAGTTCAGAGGAATAAGGCCCGGTGAAGGCAACTCAGAAATGTGGTGTTTAGAAACATACAAGCACTATCTCAGCTTCAGAGACACAACAGGATGCATCCCTTCCAAGAGATGCATTCTCAGCCCAAGAATTAATATTTGTCTGGCAGGATGTATTGCTTCCTGAGTACAATACTCCCCCAAAACTTAAGCAATCCCCAACCAAAATATAGACAACAGGGGACATTCCTTATCTCAAGGAAAAGGAACTGCTCCATGGCATGATGGGTTCCACTTGCCAAGAGAGCCCCAAACACCTATCTTGGCATAAAATTAAAGTCACACCCCTTCCTTTACCATATTAATAGTCTCAACAGCCAAGGAACTGTGGGTCTTTGCCTCTCCATGACAGGACCCCTACTCTATTAAGAGTGTGCCCTTCCTTTCAGCATTTCGGTCTGCTTTTTGTCTACTGCCTTGCTTACTTCCTCAGTAGAACTCAGCCAAGTTTCATTCTCACTGTGAATTGTCCAGAAATTCATTTTCTGGGATTGAAGTTAAGGACCCTACGGAAGAAAGCCCTTTGTTAAAAGGAAAATGTCACAAAGCCTCACCTGCATCTATGCAAGGAGACAGAGATCTGAGGATCATTGTTCCAAACCAGGCTAGGGAAGGAGAGTCTCAGAGACTCACATCTCCAATAAGCTGCACAGAAGATGCCAGAGTGGCACTGTGGCTCAAGCAGTAGAGCCTTAGCCTTAAGCCACATAACCTCAGTGACAGTGCCTTGGCCCAAAGTCCAAGCCCCAGAACTGTGAAAAAGTAAAGATGACAACTTCAGAAAACCAGTCATAAAAATGTTTAGCCACTTTTCACCTTTGACGCAATGAATGGTTGCCATAAGTACACGTTGAGTTTCACTCAATAAAATCTTTCAATGATATTATGAGATTCTTTTTTTTTCTGGTTCTGGGGCTTCAACTCAGGACCTTGACATTATACCAGAGGTTTTCTGCTCCAACATATTGAGTCACACCTCCAACTTGCAGCTTTTTGCTGGTCAACTGAATAAGAGTCTCCTGAGTTGCCTCACTAGGCTGTCTTCAAAAGTCCACCATCAGATCTCAGGCTCCTGAGTAGCTAGGATTGCAAGCAGAGCAGCCCAGGCCCTAATATCTCATGCAACTGCAGCAAGCAACACAGTAGTCATTCCTTCCTTGAGAACATAAAGCCAGCACTGTATTACTCAACGTCCAGAGCAGCTGGAGGAGATCCTTACATTCTGAAGAATTAAGGAGCTCCCACACACCATGGGCTCTTCATGGTGTCATTTTTGGGAACAGATCTTGACAGGGTTGGTCAGAATGAGGTTCAAGGTCATTAAGACCAGCAGTTTCTCCAAGGCCAGTCATGGGGACACCGAGAGTGCAGTGATGACCATTCATTACTGATAGCACCTCTCATCCTCAGTGTTTATACAAACTCATGTATTACACATCACTATCTCTCTTCTTGTTCTTTGCATTCAGCTAAGTAGAAAGTGTTTTATAGTATAGTAAATTATCCGAGAAGCCACATATTGAAGGATTGAGTCCTGGAGTTTTTCTTTTTTTTTCTTTTTTTTTTTTCTTTTTCTTTTTTTTGGCCAGTCCTAGGCCGTGAACTCAGGGCCTGAGCACCGTCCCTGGCTTCGTTTTTGCTCAAGGCTAGCACTCTGCCACTTGAGCCACAGCACCACTTCTGGCCATTTTCTGTATATGTGGTGCTGAGGAATCGAACCCAGGGCCTCATGTATACGAGGCAAGGACTCTTGCCACTAGGCCATATTCCCTGCCCGAGTCCTGGAGTTTTTATTACAGCATGAGCAGTCTGCAGGCAGCCGGTTGTTACAGAGGCCTGCAGCCCACACATACTCGTAACACTGTCGGGAAACAGGCCAGAGAGGAAAGACAGAACAAAAACTGTACCAGCAAACCAATCCAGCTCCAATGGAGAGCTGACTTGGGATGCCATGGTGACTGGAGACCAACCAGGAGACAGGACACAGTGTAATGTCCAGATTTTAGGGCCCCTAAAGACAACCATCAGAGTCCAGAGACAAAGCCAAACTGCAAGGGTAGTCCAATTCGGACCCCCCCCACCCCCAGAGCACTCGTTGCCAGTGACGCTGAGAGTCCCCGAGCACAATTCCAGCACAGCTTTTATAGACAAGTACAGGGAAGTTGGGGAAGACCCCTGGTTACATGTACATGATTGGTTGACATTTGCCCTTCTTTACTGGTCGCCTCAGGATTGGCCTGGGTTTTCCCGCCGAATGTATGGGCCAGACGGCCTTAACCTTTGGGTACAGATTCGGGTGGCCCTCCAGGAGTGGTCAGGTAACCACATCCCTGGAGCCAGATGGTTTTTGTCTCTTGTGCCCAGATCCAGGCCAGGGTCTGAGACTGGCCACTTAGTTATGTCCAACCTTGAGTGGGCTCCGGGCGTGGACAATTAATTGCATCCCCAGTCAGATGGCCATTATCTTCAGTGCCCAGATTCGGGTAGTACAGAGTTCACAGAGGGGTGTGGTGGGGGAGTGTGGTTACAGAGTAGCGATGGGAAGACTACTGGTATCTTTCCACTTTCCCATGGGTTAGCAAGCAAAGGTACAGAAGTAAAATAGCTGTAACGGCATAATGGTCATAATTCTATTCTCTATGCTCTTCAACAGGAAGCAAACATGGAGACGCAAACAATGGCACTTGAGCTGGCCTGACCCTAAATTGGATCAGGTCTGGGGGCTGGGTCACAGGAAGCTTCCAGAACCAGGCACTTGACTGAAAGGTTCAGTAACCTATAGGCCAGCAGACACACCATGAAGACAAGATGGCAGGTAGTATAATTCAGAGTGTGGCTAGTGATAGCGCTAGCCAGATATGACCAACCTATTACAAAAGAAGCTTCTTTATTGGGGTCTGTCTAATTTTCAAAATTTTACCCAATGATTTCATTTTTTCCGATATTCTATATTTATTCCCACTTTTCTCCTACATGTATACTTTCTGACTGAATTCTGTTCATGAAGTTTCCTAAAGGTAACAACCAGTCATCAAACATCAAGATGGTGATGGAGGCCATATTTGGAGGTCAGATCTGGCCGGTGAAAGAGGGCAGAAGCTGACTCCATCTCCATTAATTCCCTCAGCCCTGACCATCAGAGGTAAGGGCCCTGCCCTGACTTCTCAGAAGCCAGGGAAGATTTCCCTGTTCACTATAAACAATAGTCATTGTCTTCCCCACCAAACCCCAATCCAACCGCCAGCTCTAACTATATAATTCATTGGTTCAAACAGATACTATGTAACAGGTTGTAACTCCATAGGCCACCTGCATGTGGCTTAGCATACTCTATAAGTGTTGTGACCTCATTGGCCAGGTATGAATGGCGAGTTTGACCATGAAGCCTTGGCCTTTATAACTTTATAAAGCAGCAGCTCCAGCACACGTGAAGTCTGAGCTGTGGCCTTGGCTGGTCAGTTTATTCTAACTTCCCCAATAAATCCAGCTTTTTACTGAGGAGTGTCTCTGAGTGGTATACTCTTAGAGTGACAGAGAGACCCCCTCCCTCAAACCCTTACCCCATTACAACCTGGTTTAAAGTTAAATCAAACAACTGGTTGTGACTGAGCTACATTAAGGCTTTTGGTTTCCCTCAGCAAGGCCCTGATCTCCCTCTCCAACCTAGGCCACTGGGAAGAGGAACCGCTGTTATGCTCAAACACCAGACCCCCACAAGTACCACCAGAGACCCACACCAATGCAAAAACAAAAGAAGTCTTTATTGCAAGCTTCAGCTTGGTCCTCCACACACTGGACAACCTAGGGCTTTCAGCTGATTTACACATTTTGGTAGGGGGAAGGCAGGGACTTAGCATTCATCATAGCATCTTTTAACGAATCAACACACACCGCGGGAAAATTATAAAATAATTCTAAAGCATGTTTGGTGCATTTGGTGGCAGGAAGGAATCTGGAAAGGGTCATTGGCCAGATCAAGGGACCAAAGCATTTAGAATTGATTGGTTAAGCCAAAAGTGTAGCAAGGGGGGGATAGTGCACAGCTGCAGGGTTTTAGATACTGGAAACCACACCTGGGTGGGGGAGTTCTGGTAACTCTAAAACTTGTTTTTCTTCTCTGCTGGTCACTCTCATGGGTGTTTATGGTTTATCTGAAAACTATCTACCCCAGGGCGTTTCATGGTTTTTCCTAGGTCCTTAGCCATAATGCTGTTTACAGAAGCAAATTTAACAGTTGGTAACTACAAAATGGTGATGAAAATTTTTAGTTTCTCACCATGGAACCACTGAAAGCCAAACTTCTTAGCCTGTGGGAACAGGTGGGAACTCAGTTTTAGGCGTCACAGCACCACACTGAGTCAACTGCACACATCAGCATGATTAAAGAGTCTGGCTAGACACTGGGGAGGGTGGGTGAAGTTTTCCCTTAAAAGTGGGGACTCTTAGTGTCATTGACTTCAATCACAGAATCAGAAATTCTGGATAAGTAGCCATGGTAAGAACTTCGCAGAGCTTTATTGATTGCCCAGGAGAGCAAACTGACAACAGACAAACTGACAAGCAGAAGTGACGGGGCCCTTTAACAGAGTGTGGGGCTGGGCAGGAGCAAAGGGGAGACAGATCCTTGGCTGTTGGGAGTATTTGTGTGGCATTCATAATCTGCTAGTATGTGCTAATGCCCTTGTGTTTGTCTGCTACTTTGTTTGCTTACTCCATTAAGCTCGGCTATATTTGCTTACCATCCTGCCTTGCCCAGACATTCTTATTCCCCAGAGTCAAAAACCATAAGGAAGGGCTGGGGATATAGCCTAGTGGCAAGAGTGCCTGCCTCGGATACACGAGGCCCTAGGTTCGGTTCCCCAGCACCACATATACAGAAAACGGCCAGAAGCGGCGCTGTGGCTCAAGTGGCAGAGTGCTAGCCTTGAGCGGGAAGAAGCCAGGGACAGTGCTCAGGCCCTGAGTCCAAGGCCCAGGACTGGCAAAAAAAAAAAAAAAAAAAAAAAACCCATAAGGAAGAGTCCCTACATTTAAAGGAAACTTCACAAACGATCACCAATGCCCCGTGACAAGCCACATCCCACCAGTCCACCAACAAAGAGAAGGAAGACATTCCCTGTTCTCCTTCCACACACCAGTGAATTGCAGGCAAGAGAAATGGATAGTTTAGTAGTGGGAGAATTTTCCCAGTAGTAATCACTACTTCAGAGTCTTTACTTGGAATTCCACTTGTGAACAAGTTTTTTGTACTTAATATGCAGCAGAGCTTTGTTGGCTCTAGGATGTAAGCTTAGCCCATCTGAGCTACTCAGGAAGCTGAGTTCTGAGGATCAGGCCTCAATACCAGCCCAGGCAGAAACATCTCAAGAGTCTCATCTCTAATGAACCAGTGGGAAATAGGAAGTGGGGTTGTGGCTCCCTGTGGTAGAGCACTAGCCTGCAACAAAACAGGCCAGACACAGCGCTGAGGCCAAGTTCTACTCCTCCCACTGACAGAAAAATAAAGAAAAGATGCAAAAACCAGATGCCAAAGTCTTATTTCTTTAAGGAAGGCTTTTGCTACTCACCAGGGATGCCATCATCCCAAGACAATGCTCCTCTAGGCTTTCACTCCCAGGCAGTCGCAGCGCTAAACTGAAAGAAGCATGGAGGGAGAAAGAATCCAGCAGCTGCCTCCAGCCCAGGATTTCCAGCTGCAGGGAAAGTGAAGTCCTGGCTCCTCCCACCTGTGCACCTCCACCCAATGAACAACTCTGCTCAACAACTCTTTGGAGCACTGGGTGAACAGTCATGGCTAGGGCTGTCCATCAGCCGGCAGAGGCCAGGCCACTGAAAAGCAGAGACTGGCTTTGTTCATTTAGATGTTGGATTTAGATGTTGGATTGGGAGTGTTTGCTAAGAGGCCTGCGTCTGCATGCAGTCTCTTGTCACAAAGACTGGCAACCCCGGGAACACACACAACACTGTTAGAAAAAGGAGCCAGGAGAGCAGAAAGAGCCAGAAAACAATATCAACAACTCAGACCAAACCTAAGGGTGCTCTGACGTGTGATGCCTTGCTAGCAGAAGCAGGGCTAAGAGATGGAGCCCTCATGGGAGGCCTGGCATCAGGGTGTCTGCCCTGGTCTTCCCCTAAAATCTGGCCCCCTGGTGGGCTAGGGGATTGCTCCCAGGAAATTCAGTTCCTAGACCCAGTTCCCTGAATCTGGGGATTCAGGTGGGGCCCATTGGGGCTAAAACACACTGTGTCTTTACATATCCTCTTTAGGTCTATGCAACCCCCTACATCTGCAATTCAAAGGATGGCTTGTCTCTCCTCTGGGCCTTGGTAGCTGGGTGGACAGCCCTGCTGTAGTTAAGATCTGTGTTTACTTTTGATGTTCATCACCTTCGGTTTGACATTTTTATTACCTGGGCTCAGGTCTCTAGGACTGACTTGTTCTTGAAATAGTTGACCCTTATATGTGGACATCCCTTTTAGGAGAGGATGCATGCTGCCATATATTTAAAAACAGGTGTTTTTCATTGAGAGAGAATGCACGTTCCACAAGGAGGAATTGTTTTCCAAGCATTTGCTCTTCCAGGACACATGTGAACATTTGGTATGTGAACTGGGCCAGGGTTCTGAACACAGGACCTAGGATCTGATCCTGAAATTCTTTTTCCCAAGGCTAGCCCTGTACCGCTGGATTCAAGGAGCCATTTCTGGTTTGTTTGCTTGTTTCCCTAAGTAGTTTATTGGCGATAAGAGTCTGGAAGATGTTCCTGCCTGAGCTGGCTTATGAAGTTGATCCTCTGATTTCCGGGTCCTGGGTAGCTAGGATTGTTGTCCTGAGTAGACAGTGCATGGTGAGATGTCCTAATTACAACCACCAGGGCTGGCTCATTTCCAACGCACATGGACTTCTATTCAGAAGATAATTGCCCGTGCCTGTATTATAACTTGTGCTGGAAAACTGAGTCAGGAGGGTATTAGAATAAATACAGCAAACTCAACAGACCACATAAACTTTAATGGACAGTTGAAGAGGGCCATCGGAGCCACAGTGACCTGAGTAGAGAGTAAGGAGACGCTGTAAACAATTCCGGGAAGGGCTCAAGGGTCTTAAGTGGCGTTGGAGGTACCCCAAAACCAAAAGATTCAGGACATGCATTGCAAGTGTGTGGTCTTGCTTTAAGTAACTTACCCAGGCCTGGGTCTGGGAGCCTGCTCTGCAAACTCACTGAGCACGCCCGGTTTTAACCAGCTGTGGCCTGCATTCTGAATGCAGGTGCCTTTTACCTGGGAGGAACAGGGATACGCCACCATGTTTTTTAAGGTGTAGATTCCCATCAAATTGTATGTACTACATTTAACGTTGTGTTATGGGGTTCGTAGATCAATGATTAAAGGGACTACTCAGTCAGATTGTAACTGGGGATATAATGAATTTGAGCGAGAAAGTACAGGCAGGGTCAAGGTTGGGACCTCAAGATGGAGCTGGAACCATCTCAGAAGGCTGCTTATAAGCCCCCAAACCACAGGAATTTCCCCTTTATTTCAACTATAGGAATCAGTCACACACAGGTCAGGGTGTCTTGACCTTTACAGGAAATCACCTGACCAGCAGGTGATAAAACAGGATGCAACTCTGCAGGGGTGGGGAGGAGGGGAGGAGGGGAGGAGAGCTCACAGGTGTGGACAATACCCAGCAAAGCAAAACAAGTTCAAAACAAGTTTGAGAAGTACAGCTTAGGCCAGGCTACATTAAACAATACCAATCATAGTTGTTCAAAGCTAGTGCCAGTCGGTAATCATTGATCTGCATTTACATCATTTCAAAAGCACTTTAAAATTTTCAATGCTGTATTTGCTGTATACCAGATACCCAGGTGGGCTTCGGACCCACAACAACAGTCAGCAGCACTCACTCTATCAGACTAGGAGTCTTTCATTTAGATGTGCTAAGTGTCCACGCACTGCCACACGTACCACATGCAGGTAATAGCAACAGACTTACAGAAGTGGAACTGGCAGTTAGGGATCACAAATAGCAATTCCACTAATCTCTGGGGAATAAAGCAATGAACCATTAAGGCAATCATTAAAGCAATCAAAATACTCTTTAATTCTTGCTTCTGGGTGTAACTGGTACTTACTGAGGACCCAGCTAACTTCAAAACATGCAAATGGAGTAACAATCAGGATTGTTCTCTCTCCTTCCTTTCTTTTCCAAGCTCCAGCAGCTCCAGGTCCAGCTCCTTTCAGCTGTTGTTATTCGACTCAGGTTTGCCCCTCACTAGGTCAACTACCTTGTCTAATCCTGCTGTTTCTAGGGACCCCAAAAAGGAGGCTCCCCTATGCCTTTTACTTGGTTTCCACAAATTGACCAAAGATCTGAAAGGACACCCAGGAAGGCCTCAGCATCAGCTCAAGCCTCTCACTGTAGGAGGGGCCCAATCCAATCCCTAGGGAATCTCCTCCTGGCTCTCTTTTGTTTATCCTGGAGTCACAAAACTATGGGACCTAAAGCCTCTTAAGCTCATATGTGTAAGGTTCACCCTGGGAGGCCCCCACCGGTTTAATTCTGTGCCCAGGACCTGAGTTACCTAGGTAACTGACACACCTGGAGGCAGCTACCTCTGCCTTCTCTGAGCTCACATCCAATCCATCCTGCCAGAAAGCCTACCTTTCTCTATATAATTTGGCTAACAGCAGCCTCCCTGCCCCCAGCCCCCATTTCCTTTTTGCTCTATTTCCCTTTCTTTTCTCTTGTTCCTTTCTCTCTGTCTCTCCATGCCTCAATCTTGTGTGTGCTGGCAGTTTGCTCCTCCCCCACCCCCACCAAACTCCTTTCTCCTGGAACATGTGGCGGGTTTCCTTCCAGGCGAACCTTCCAATATGCTCATCAAATCTGGCCTCAGTATTTCCTGAACAATGATTCCAGGTGTCTCCATCATGGGACACTGGATCCCGACATCTTGGGGGACCGACACATTTCCTGCAGGTGCTTGGTGTAATAGGGAGGTCAGATCTGGCCAGTGCCATCATTAGCTGTGGAGGGACTTCAGGATGACTCCAGCTCATATTAGAGAAGAAGCCAACTCCATTTCCACTAAGCTCTCCCCCACCCTATCTGGGGAAGTTCCCATTTATTATGATAAGTTATGTAAATTGAGCTGGAAGTTTCCAGGGAACCTGTGCCCTCCCATTGGTAGGCGGATCCACCTGACATCAAATCCCAGTGCCCTCCGGAGTGGGTGTATCCACCTGATGTCAAATCCATGTGCCCTCGAGAGTGGGGTATCCACCTAACCTCAAATCCATGTGCCAATTCTAACTAGAATGATAGGTTGTTCCAGATAGATACCATAAGGCCGACTGTAACTCTATTGGCCACCTTTGTGTGGCCTAGCATGCTGTATTCTCATTGGCCACCTGCATGTGGCAACTTTGACTGTGATGTTCATCTTATAACCAGGCTGGAGGGCCACATGAGCGCGGTTCCAGGTCCCCAGTCTGGACTCTTATCCTACACACCGGGTCGGCACTTTTGGGTCGGCACTTTTGGCTCCTAGGTCTGGGACCAATGCCAGTGGGTTCATTTTTAGTTCACTTTCTACTTCCCCAATAAATCTCTCCTTTTGTCATCTTGTAGCTGGAGACTGTTTTGGACTCTTGGGGGACCCAGGAATCGCTTCCCTTGTAGGGGGATCCGGTTCTGTAGCGAACCCCCACTATACTTCATACTGTTGCATTGATTTGATGTCACATGGATATGCCCATTCTGTAGAGCACATGGATTCTAGGTCAGGTGGATATGCCTACCCATGAGAGGGCGCAGGTTCCCTTGAAGCTCCCAGGCCTCAGGTGGTCAATTTACATGACTTATCATAATAAAGGGGAGCTTCCCTGGAGAGAGTAGCAGAGAGTTTAGTGGGGATAGAGTTGGCTTCTGCTCTCATCTGAGCTGGAGTCAGCCTGAAGTCCCTCCACAGTTAACAATGGCACCGGTCAGATCTGACCTCCATATTACACTTGGCAAGCAGACGGGCTCCCCAACTTAGGTCCCTTCTCCTTTCCAGCTCTAAATCCCTCTGCTCTCCATGCTCTCCTGCATACTTGGTACCTTCCAAACTGCAAGACTGTCTCACTGGAACAGGCTGAGACCCACCTTAACCCTTGGGGGGAGGGAACAGCTGATCTCCATCCCCCTCCTTCAGCCTCAGGGGAGGCACCATCCAACCCCCAACCCCCGACAAACTCCTCCTCCTCCCTGTCACCCTCCTCCTACTTCCCCTCCTCCAGCCCTCTCTGTCACACAGCCTCTTTCAGCTGCCAGGCCTGTTACTTGCTCTTGCCCTCTCCAGAGCCCTTCCACATCACTCCTCTCCTCCCCCTCAAGTCCCCTCCTTCCTACTCAGGACCAGACTGATGTTTCCCCAATTCCCATAAACAGCGCCACCGACTCAGAAAAGCAGGGCAAGAAAGCAGATTGCAAGGCCAGCCTTCTTTCAGCAGGGCTTAGACAGGGGAAACCACACACAGTGCTTTACATGGAAGTCAGCGGATTCACAGAAGCAGAGCCAGTAGTTGGTAATAACAGGAAACAGTGAAATTGATTAGGGCCCTTCCTAACAAAAGTGGTTACACAGAAGCAATGCAAACAATCTAGGGGAACAAGAAGGGACAATCAGGACCCCAATTATCTCAGGGAACTCATCTCCAATTAGCCACTGGAAAACAGAAGCAGAGCTGTGGCTCAAAGTGATACAGCACTAGCCTTGATCTCAAAAGGTCCTGGACAGCTCTCAGGCCATGAGCTTTAGCTCTATGACCTCCAAGGTGGAACAAAAAACTAAATATTTAGGTGGGGTATCAAGGGGGAGCTTTGAGGACAAGTCTGATGTTTCAAATGCAATAGAAAAAAGAGGCACTGGACGGGGCTGGGGGGTGAGGGGTTGGGGGTGGAAAATGCAGTTGGGAATCTAATGGATATTACAAATTAGCAAGACTGAGCTGGGAATGTGGCCAGCCTAGTGGCAGAGTGCTTGTCTGGCAAGCATGAAGCTCAGGGTTTGACTCCTCAGTACAACATACACAGGAGAAAACGGAAGTGGCTCTGTGGCTCAAGTGGTAGAGTGCTGGCCTTGAGCAAAAAAAGCTCAGGGAGAGTGCTCTGGCCCGGAGACAAGCCCCAGGTCTGGCAAATAAAATAAAATAAAATAAAATGAACATGACCATGGGGAGGAGAGGGATCAGTGAGAATGTTGAAAGAGGTGATATTAATCAAGCTACATCATATTAATAAAGTGCTTTATTAAGTGACAACACCTTAACTACTTCAATGTAATAATAAGGCTGTACTGAAGTGTAGAGAGAATAGAGATGGAAAGGCAGTTTGGTTTTTCCAATATTTGTTGAGTATCCACTATATGTTAGAAAACAAGTGTATCAGGAACAAACCCATATGATGACTTTGATTCTTGTGTCTAGTCACTTTGCTATGCAATCCAGGTAGAAGTTCGCACACTTCTAACAAGCGCTCTCAAAAAGAAACAGAGACTAGCACATGATAGCTAAGCACTGGTGACTCATCCCTGTACATCTAGCTAATCCGAGGCTGGGATCTGAGGATCCTGGTTCAAATCCAGTCTGAGAAGGAAGTTCTGAGACTCTTATCTCCAATCAAGCACCAGAAAAGCAGAAGAGGTGCTGTGACTCAAAGTGATAGAGCTCTAGCCTTGAGCACTCCAGCTCCACAAGTTCAAGTCCCACAACCAACAAAAAGAAAGAGAGAGGAGTGGGACAAAGAAGAGAGGGAGGGAGGGACTGAGGGAAGGAGGGAGATAACGATGGAGGGACAGAGGAAGGGAGGGAGGGATGGAGGGAAGAGCAACACCATGATTATAACAGAAAAACCAGGGGCTGGGGATATGGCCTAGTGGCAAGAGTGCTTGCCTCCTATACATGAGGTCATGGGTTAAATTACCCCACACCACATATACAGAAAACGGCCAGAAGTGGTGCTGTGGCTCAAGTGGCAGAGTGCTAGCCTTGAGCAAAAAGGAAGCCAGGGACAGTTCTCAGACCCTGAGTCCAAGCCCCAGGACTGGCCATAAAAAAAAAAATTCTACTCCAAGAAAAAGCACTGATACTATGTAGAACGAGTCTCTCTTGCATCTGTCTGAGGAGAGAGTAGGGAGTAAGGAAAATGAATAGAATGTAATGTGAGTAAGGGAAATGCATAGAAGGTAATGTAAGGAAAATGAATCCAAAGTAACAGGCTGGGAATATGGCCTAATGGCAAGAGTGCTTGCTTCATATACAGCAGGCCCTGATTCGATTCCCAAGCACCACATATATAGAAAATGGGCAGAAGTGGCGCTGTGGCTCAAGTGGCATTGTGCTAGCCTTGAGCAAAAAGAAGCCAGGTACAGTGCTCAGGCCCTGAGTCCAAAGCACAGGATTGATAACAAAACCCAAAAACAAACAAAAAAAAATACAAAGTAACATGCATCCTGAGAACTCAGGCAGGGCTGATGGACACTCTACTCCATCTGTTATTGCTTAGATGGACACTCTAATCCATCTTTTATTACTTAGAAGCATACAGCATTGCTGGGTTCTTTTCAAGAAAAATTCCCAAGCTTTTAAAGCATTGGTGTAAGAAATAAGTAAGAACAAGCATCCATCCAAAGCTGTTTCCAAACACTGTACCCATCCCCACATAGAAAGGTAAAAATACAGTAAGACTGCTGAATGGTTACCATGCCCCTCTTTATGTATAGTCAAAGGCAAGCTCATGGAAATCTGTGATTGACCGAATGGCTGCTACCAAAGATACTGCGTTGAAACAAAGGTGTATGTGGGACAGTGTTTAGACAACAGATTCTGCTGCCTGCCCCTGGGCAAGCATCCCAGGATTCAGATCACCACCCCCAGGAGTCACTGAAGCCTCTTGTTGGTTTAAATGTTTCTTCTCCCCTGCATCTTTCTTTTTCTCACTGATATTCTTTCTGATTCCACAATAAGCAATAAAGAAAGATAAAACAGGGGCTGGGGATATAGCCTAGCGGCAAGAGTGCCTGCCTCGGATACACGAGGCCCTAGGTTCGATTCCCCAGCACCACATATACAGAAAAACGGCCAGAAGTGGCCCTGTGGCTCAAGTGGCAGAGTGCTAGCCTTGAGCAAAAGGAAGCCAGGGACAGTGCTCAGGCCCTGAGTCCAAGGCCAGGACTGGCCAAAAAAAAAAAAAAAAGAAAGATAAAACAAAAACCTATTGTAAAATTCAAGTTACACGTATGACCCTCCATTGCTGGTTGGCTCCTGGTCCATTCCATCCTTCTGTTGGGTGGGGTTGGGAACCAGCTGGGCAGGGAAGGGCGCTTTCACCACACATGCAGGGTTGTGCCACATGGAAGCCCTCCACCTCTCAAGGGAGGAGACACACCCCTAATTCCTGCACACCAGCAGGGATTCCCTGTCTGACCAAGGCCAGATGGAAAACCAGATGTCAGCCATTTCCACAGATCGGCGTCCTGAATACAACAGTGTTTGGATCAAAATCAGTGTCTGAGCTTGACCAGAGCATTTGTAGCCAGTCCCCATTACTGAGCATTTCCTCCCATTGCATAAACCACTGCATTGCTTTTCTGTGACCTGCTGTGACAAATTGCCACAACCATAGCTAACAGAAGCAATCAGGAGTTATTTCCTGCCAGGTTGAAGGGTTAGAATCTTAGCACAGAGGCCAGAAATGGTGTCTCAGGCCTCTCCTGGCTATTTAGGAGGCAGAGATTAGGACTAAAGGGGTTCAAGTCCAGCTCAGCTCCTCTTGCCTCTCCTTTTCCCTCTCCCTGCAAAAACTGAGTAAGATTCCTTTTCAACAAATAAGCTTGGCATATTAATATCTATCAGTATTCTCAACTACAGAGAAGGCAGAGAGAGGAAAATCACATCTGAAGGCCAGTCTGAACTTAAGGACTTACCTTAAAAGTAAGGCAAAAAAAAAAAAAAAATAGTAAATGTGGCTCGTGTGGTAGGAATGCTTGTCTAGAAACTGTAAGGCACTGAGTTCAAATCCAAGTACCACCCAAAGCACAAGTTTGGCATGGATCTCAGGGGACCCCAATCAGCAGGATTGAGCCTTTCTGGAAGCTCTGTGGCTCACTTCCTTTATTCAGCAATAGTGGAATATGAATCCTGTCATTGTTTCTCAAGAATATGAATGGGACTGGACACTATACCAGTTAGTAAAATAAATTAATCACAAGGAATCAATACTACATGAGTTCACCTCCTAGGCTAGGTGCCTTTAATGAATTAGCTAGATACTTTACCAAACTGACAACACTTTTCCTATGGTGCCTTGTAAAGTTTTCTAAACCCTGTTTGTTGGACCCAGGAACTGCAACCATAGTCAGGACACAGGGGACTCAAGGCGAGTGAACCAATGCATACGTTATTTCAGGAGGGCCAGGGTTTACATATCATTAGAAATCAATTCCCAATTTTCAGGGCAAAGATTAATACAGCATGTATCTTTAGAAATCAGCTTACAAGTTTCAGGGTAAAGGTTAACACAGAATATTATCCATTATAACTACAAGAATTTCAGGAACGCCATTTCTGGGAGGAAGGACACTAACATAGAAGTTTATCTACTACAAAATTTTACTGTTCGAAGAGAGTTTACTTATTTAATGCCAAACTATTTACTACCTAGCTACTATTTGCTCCGGACCTTGACCAGGGCTCTATACACCCAAAGGAGACTTCTCTGTTTACTATGGGAAGAAACTATCCTGATCATTGAGAAGGGAATTTGCTATCCTATTTATAATGAGTAACTATCACTAAAGGCAGCTGTGCAAACCAATCTCCTCAGGGAGACTTTGTATGGGGGAAGGGGAGATTTTCCTGACAAAAGGCAGCATCCTTTGGCCCACAGACACAAAGAAACTTCTAACTGGGAATATGTTTCCAGGAGCCTGTCAGCATGCTGACACGGCATTGAAGTGACTGCCAAGGCTAGGCATCCTTTTGGCCCAACAGACACAAAGAAACTTCTAGCTGGGAATATGTTCCCAGGAGCCTGTCAGTATGCTGACATGGCATTGAAGTGACTGTGCCGAGGCTAAGTCTTCCTTTTGGTCAGAGAAATTAATTCTCCCATACCTGTTCTCCTTTGAGAGAGCATAGACAGAACTTGAGAACATGTCAAGTGAAAGGAACTAGGTATGGAAAGGTGAATGTGGTTATGTTCCCACTCACTGGAGAAAGCTAAAAAATTTGATCACAGAATTCATGTGCAGTAGTGGTCAGGAGAAGCTAGGAAGAGTGCCAGCAGTCTGTAGGTCACAACTGTAATCCTAGCTACTCAGGAGGCTGAGATCCGAGGATTGTGGTCCAAAGGCAGGAAAGTCCGAGAGACTCTTCTCTCTAATTAACCACGAGAAACCGGAAGTGGTGCTGTGGCTCAAGTGGAAGAATGAAACCATTGAGCTGAAGAGCTGAGGGACAGTGCTCCAGCCCAGAGTTCAAGCCCCATGACCAACAAACAAATAACAGCAACCAAAAACACAATTTTAGAGAGAAATGTAGTTCTAATGTTATAATTCACAAAAGAGTAGTAAACAACAGCTGTAGTAAACAGCAGTTCATTACACATCAGAAAAAAAAATGGAAGAGTGGGGCTGGGCAGAAAACTCCGTGAGCCTCCTATAGCTAATAAATTACCACAATGCTGGAAGTGGAGCTGTGGCTTGAGTGGTAGAGTGCAAACCTTAATTAAGCACAAAAGCTTAGGGATAGTGCTCAGGTCCTGAGTTCAAGCCCCAGGAACAGCACCAACCCCTCTTCACACCCAAAAAAAATAAAATACTAAAAAAAAATCGAACTTTCCCAAGACATACCCTGATTACCCTGGCTTTATCATTCCTTACACATTGTATGCATGCACTGAATTATAATACTTTCATTACAGCATATAATGGGAAAGAAAACATAAGAAATTACGCTTAAAAGTTTTACAGCAAAGAAAACTGGCAACTGGTCCTGACCCTTGGTGAGATCCACAGTGCATACAAAAAGGAAATGAGTACCCACTTGCTTACCTGTAATTAGGCAAATTGGCACCGAGTTTCAGGGCTCTAGAGCTCAGAAACATTCCAGCAGAGGTGGCTCTGCCTTTCTGTGTATTATGTTTCACTGCCCCAGAGGATGTGCAGCCCCACCCCCACCCCCCAGGGAATAAAAGCCCAGGAGTCCCTCGAGGGTCACTGGCCACTGCCTCTGGAGCCTCAACGATGAGGCTCCACCCCCTGCTTTCTGTTCTCTTCTTTGGGACCTTAATACCAAAAGGTAAGTGGGTGACATGAGCTCCGAAGTGGCTGGTGAGGAGCACTCCCTGGGTGCAGGATTCGACTCTGAGGGTCGTACCTCGGGAGTCCCTGTGCACCCAGGTACAGAGGTACCTCCCATCTTCTTTAGAACCCAGGAAACCAAGAAAGAGGCAGGGTGGGGAATCTGCCACATAAAAGAGGTGCAAGAACTCCATGAGTAGGAAAAAGGGGCCTAGTAGAAAAGCGGAAATGGGCAAAGGAGCTAAAGAGAGACTTCACAAGAGAAGAAATAAAAATGGCAAAGAAACATATGAGGAAATGTTCAACATCCCTGGTAGTAAAGGAAATGCAAATTAGAACAACCCTGAGATACCACCTCACCCCAGTTAGAATGGCCTATACTCTGAACTCAGGCAACAACAAATGCTGGAGGGGGTGCAGGGAAAGAGGAACCCTTCTCCATTGTTGGTGGGAGTGCAAATTACTACAACCACTTTGGAGAACAGTATGGAGGTTTCTCAAAAAGCTCAATATAGACATACCCTATGACCCAACCATACCACTCCTAGGCATCTATCCTAAACAGCAAGTCGCAAGATACCAAAAAGACATTTGTACTTCCATGTTTATCGCAGCACAATTCACAATAGCCAAAATATGGACAAAACCCAGATGCCCCTCCACAGATGAATGGATCCAAAAAATATGGTACCTATACACAACGGCATACTACATAGCGATTAGGAATGGTGACATATTGTTATTCGCAGGGAAATGGTGAGAATTTGAACAAATAATGTTGAGCGAGACAAGCCTAGAACACAGAAAACAAAGGGGCATGACCTCCTGACATATGATTTAACAAAGGGAGACGAAGAGACAGTAGAGATCAGGTCTGTGAAACCAAAAACTGCTTGTCAAATAGTATTTCCCACAGGATTGGGGCAGCGACCCAACAGTATGTAACTAAAACCAAACAACTGCTCAACACATAAAGGTCAAAAATTGACCTCTCAGTGGAATACAGTAGCTCAAAAGCTATGTATGTACATCCATATAAGACTACTGTCGACATATTGTATAATATCGACATTACATTTAAAGCCCTAGGCAAATTTTCTTGGGCCTGGCCGCATGGCTACTGTATATGTTCGTGATACATTGTATATTGTATATATGTCTAACTGACCTAGAGAAGGGAAAGAAAAACAGGGCGTAAGATATGACAAGAAATGTACACACTGCCCTACTATGTAACTGTACCATTTTTGCACAACACCTTGTCAAAAAAAATTTGTGTTCAATAAATAAATTTTTTAAAAAGTAAACAAGAAATCTTCAGAAAACCAGTCATAACAATGTTTAGCCACTTTGCACTTTTGATGCGATAAATTGTTCCCATATCTATGCCTAAAAGTATCACTCAATAAAATCTTTCAATATTATGAGCTTCTTTTTTTTTTTCTGGTTCTGGGGCTTCAACTCAGGGCCTTGACACTATACCAGAGCTTTTCTGCTCCAAAGTATTGAGTCATACCTGCAACTTGCACCGTCTTGCTGGTCAACTGAATAAGTCTCCCGAGTTGCCTCATGTGCCTATCTTCAAAAGTGCCACCCTCAGAGACTGGGAATATGGCCTAGTGGCAAGAGCGCTTGCCTCACATATATGAAGCCCTGGGTTCGATTCCCCAGCAACACATATATAGAAAATGGCCAGAAGTGGCACTGTGGCTCAAGTGGCAGAGTGCTAGCCTTGAGAAAAAAGAAGCCAGGGCAGTGCTCGGGCCCTGAGTCCAAGGCCCAGGACAGACCAAAAAAAAAAAAAAAAGTGCCACCCTCAGACCTCAGGCTCCTCAGTAGCTAGGATTGCAAGCAGAGCAGCCCGGGCCCTAATATCTCGTGCAACTGTAGCAAACAACAGCAACACAGTAGTTATTCTTTCCTTGAGAACATAAAGACAGCACTGTATTATTCAAACTACAGAGCAGCTGGAGGAGATCCTTACATTCTGAAGAATGTAAGGCATTCCCACACAGCATGGGCTCCTCATGGTGTCATTTCTGTGTACAGATCATACCATGGTTGCTCAGAATGAGGTTCAAGGTCATTAAGACCAGTAGTTTCTCCAAGGCCAGTCACAGGGACACAGAGTGCAGTGATGACCATTCATTACTGGTAGCACCTCTCATCCTCAGTGTTTATGCAAACTCATGTATTATACATCACTGTCTCTCTTCTTGTTCTTTCCATTCTGCTCAGTAGAAAGTGTTTCATATTATAGTAAATTATCCAAGAAGCCACATATTGAAGGATCCAGTCCTGGAGTTTTTATTAGAGCATTAGCAGTCTGCAGGCAGTCGGTTGTTACAAAGGCCTGCAGCCCACACATACCCATAACAGTGTTGGGAAACAGGCCAGAGAGGAAAGAAAGAAAAAAATCAATACCAGCAAACCAATCCAGCTCCAATGGAGAGCTGACTTGGGAGGCCATGGTGACTGGAGACCAGCCAGGAGACAGGACACAAGCAGCAACCATGGAGAAGCAAACAATGGCACCTGAGCTGGCCTGACCCTAAATTGGATCAGGTTTGGGGGTTGGGTCACAGGAAGCACCCAGACTCAGGCACTTGACTGA
Organism: Perognathus longimembris pacificus; assembly: GCF_023159225.1. NCBI lineage: Eukaryota > Metazoa > Chordata > Mammalia > Rodentia > Heteromyidae > Perognathus > Perognathus longimembris. The sequence goes on from NC_063178.1 coordinate 39,621,275, forward strand.
GAGGTTCAGTAACCTATAGGCCAGCAGACACACCATGAAGACAAGATGGCAGGGAGTATAATTCACAGTGTGGCCAGTGATGGCACTAGCCAGATACGACCAACCTATTACAAAAGAAGCTTCTTTATTGGGGTCTGTCTAATTTTCAAAAGTTTACCCAATGCTTTCATTTTTTTTCTATATCCTACATTTATTCCCACTTTTCTCCTACATGTATACTTTCTGACTGAATTCTGTTCATGAAGTTTCCTAAAGGTAACAACCAGTCATCAAACATCAAGATGATGATGGAGGCCAGATCTGGCCTGAGAAAGAGGGCAGATGCTGACTCCCATCTCCATTATCTCCCTCAGCCCTGAGCATCAGAGTTGAGGGCCCTGCCCTGACTTCTCAGAAGCCAGGGAAAATTTCCCTGCTCACTATAAACAATAGTCATCGTCCTCCCCACCAAAAGCCAATCACCTGCCAACTCTAACTAGATGATAGATTGGTTCAAGCAGATACTATGTAACAGGTTGTAACTCCATTAGCAACCTGGGCGTTGCTTAGCATACTCTATAAGTGGTGTGACCTCATTGGCCAGGTACACGTGGCAAGCTTGACCACATGGCCTTGGCCTTTATAACTCTATAAAGCTCCAGCACTCCCCAAGTCTGAGCTGTGGCCCTGGCTTGTCAGTTTATTCTAAATTCCCCAATAAATCCAGCTTTTTACTGAAGTCTGTCTCTGAGTGGTATACTCTTGGAGTGATGGGGAGACCCCTCCCTCAGACCCTTTCCCCCATTACAACCTGGTTTAAAGTTAGATCAAAGAAACATCTGTTTGTGACTGAGCTACATTAAGGCTTTTAGTTTCCCTCAGCAATGCCCCAATCTCCCACTCCAACCTGGGGCACTAGGAAGAGGAACCGCTGTTATGCTCAAATGCCAGACCCCAACAAAGACCACCTGAGACACACACCAATGCAAAAACAAAAGAAGCCTTTATTGCAAGCTTGAGCTTGGCCTCCAGGCACTGGGCAACCAGATGCTAAGAAGCCAAGAGCTTTCAGCTGATTTACACATTTTGGTAGGGAGAAGGCAGGGACTTAGCATACATCATAGCATCTTTTAACAAATCAACACACACCATGGGAAAAATATAAAATTCTAAAGAATGTTTGGCACATTTCGTGGCGGGAAAGAATCTGGAAAGGGTCATTGGCTAGATCAAGGGACCAACGCATTTAGAATTGATTGGTTAAGTCCTAAGTTTGTAGCATGGAGAGGATAGTACACAGCTGCAGGGTTTTAGATACTGGAAAACACACCTGGGTCAGGGAGTTCTGGTAACTCTAAAACTTGTTTTTCTTCTTTGCTGGTGACTCTTATGGGTGTTTATGGTTTATCTGAAAACTATCTGCCCCAGGGTGTTTTATGTTTTTTTCTAGGTCCTTAGCCACAAAGCTGTTTACAGAAGCAAAATTAGCAGTTTGTAACTACAAAATGGTAATGACAATTTTTAGTTTCTCACCATGGAACCACTGAAAGCCCCGCCTCTTAGCCTGTGGAACTGGTGCAAACTCAGTTTTGGTTGCCACAGTTAGCACCACACTAAGTCAGTTGCACACTTCAGCATGATTAAAGAGTCTGGTTGGACACTGGGGAGGGTGGGTAAAGTTTTCCCTTAAAAGAGGGGACTCTTAGGGCCATTAACTTCAATCACAGAATCAGAAATTCTGGACAAGTAGCCATGGTAAGAACTTCGCAGAGCTTTACTGATTGCACAGGAGAGCAAATAGGCAAGCAGACAAACGGACAAGCAGAAGGGAAAAGGCCCTCTAACAGAGTGTGGGGCTGGGCAGGAGCGAAGGTGAGACAGATCCTTGGCTGTTAGGGTTATTTGTGTGACATTCATAATCTGCTAGTATGTGGCACTGCCCATGTGTTTGTCTGCTACTTTGTTTGCTTACTCCATTAAGCTCGGCTACCTTTGCTTACCATCCTGCCTTGCCCAGAAATTCTTATTCCCCAGAGTCAAAAACCGTAGGGAAGAGTCCCCACATTTAAAGGAAACTTCACAAACCCTCCCTGGTGCCTCTGTGACAAGCCACTTCCCACGAGTCCACCAACAAAGAGAAGGAAGACATTCCCTGTTCTCCTTCCACACACCCGTGAACTGCAGGCCAGAGTACATGGGTAGTTTAGTAGTGGGAGAATATTCCGAGTAGTGACCACTACTTCAGTCATTTCTTGGAATTCCACTCGTGAACAAGTCTTATTTGTACTTAATATGCAGCGGAGCTCTGTTGGCTCTAGGATGTAAGCTGAGCCCACCTGAGCTGCTCAGGAAGCTAAGATCTGAGGATTCGGCCTCAATACCAGCCCAGGCAGAAACATCTCAAGAGTCTTATCTCTAATGAACCACCAGGAAATACGAAGTGGGGTTGTGGCTCCCTGTGGTAGAGCGCTAGCCTGCCATAAAACAGGCCAGACACAGCGCTGAGGCCGAGTTCAAGTCCTCCCACTGACAGAAAAATAAAGAAAAGATGCAAAAACCAGATGCCAAAATCTCATTTCTTTAAATAAGGTTTTTGCTACTCACCAGGGACGCCATCATCCCAAGACAATGCTCCTCTAGGCTTTCACTCCCAGGCAATCCCAGCTCTATGCTGAAAGAAGCATGGAGGGAGGAAGAAGCCAGTGGCCGCCTGCAGCCCAGGATTTCCAGCTCCAGGGATAAAGTCCTGGCTCCTCCCACCTGCGCACTTCCACCCAATCAACAACTCTGCTCAACATCTCTGCGGAATACTGGGCGAACAGTCACGCCCAGGGCTGTCTGTCAGCCATTAGAGGCCAGGCCTCTGAAAAGCAGAGACTGGCTTTGTTCATTACCCAGAGACATATGCCAGAACTGTGGTGCGGGGAATCCAGTTGGTGAATCACAGAGAAGCCAAGTTTTCACTTGGGATTGGGAGTGTTTAGTAAAAGGACTGCGTCTGCACGGTCTCTTTTCACAAAGACTGGCGGCTCTGGGAATACACACTTAGCACTGTTACAAAAGGAGCCTGGAGAGCAGAAAGAGACGGAAAACAATACCAACAACCCAGACCAAACCGAAGGGTGCTCTGACAGGTGATGCCTTGCTAGCAGGAGCAGGGCTAGGAGATGGAGTCCTCTGGGAGGCCTGGCATCAGGGTGTCTGCCCTGGTCTTCCCCTAAAATCTGGCACCATGCTGGGATGGGGCGTTGGTCCCAGGAAATTCAGGTCCCAGCCCCATACTCTGGGGATTCAGGTGGGGCCCATTGGGGCTAAAACACACTGTGTGTTTACTTATCCCCTTTAGGTCTATGCAACCCACTACATCTGCAATTCAAAGGATGGCTTGTCTTCCCTCTGGGCCTGAAAGCTGGGTGGACAGCCCTGCTGTAGTTAAGTGAAGATCTGTGTTTACATTTGATCTTCATCACCTTTGGTTTGACATTTTTATTACCTGGGCTCAGGTCTCTAGGACTGACTTGCTCTTGAAATAGTTGACCCTTATATATGGACATCCCTTTTCGGAGAGAATGCATGCTGCCCTATATTTAAAAACAGGTGTTTTTCCTTGAGAGAAAACGCACGCACGTTCCACAAGGATGAGCTGTTTTCCCAAGTATTTGTTCTTCCACGATACATGTGAACATTTGGTATGTGAACTGGCCAGGGTTCTGAACATAGGACCTAGGATCTATCTGATCCTGAGATTCTTTTTCCCAAGGCTAGTCCTCTACCACTGGAGCCAAGGAGCCATTTCTGGTTTGTTTGTTTGTTTGTTTTCTAAGTAGTTTATTGGAGATAAGAGTCTGGAAGATGTTCCTGCCTGAGCTGGCTTAGGAAGCTGTTCCTTTGATTTCCAGCTCCTGGGTAGCTAGGATTGTTGTCCTGAACAGACTGCCTGGTTAGATGTCTTAATTACAACCACCAGGCCTGGCTCAATTCCAGGGCATGTGGACTTCTATTCAGAAGATAATTGCCTGTGCCTGTATTATAACTTGTGCTGGGAAACTGAGTCAGGAGTGTATTAGAATAAATAGAGCAAACTCAACAGACCACATAAACTTTAATGGACAGTTGAAGAAGGCCATTGGAGCCACAGTGACCTGAGGAGAGTCAGGAGACACTGCAAACAATTACGGGCAGGGCTCAAGGGTCCTAAGTAGGGTTGGAGATGGCCGGAAACTAAAAGTTTCAGGACATGCTTTGCAAGTTTGTGGTTTTGCTTTAAGTAACTTACCCAGGCCTGGGTCTGGAAGCCTGCTCTGCAAACTCACCAAGGAAGCCCGGTTTTAACCAGGCATGGTCTGCATTGTGAATGCAGGTGCCTTTTACTTGGGAGGAGCAGGGATATGACTCCATGTTTTTTAGAGAGTAGATTCCTATCTGTTAAGTTTTTTTAACGTAGGTAGCCAGTAAAAGGAACGCCACATGGTCTTCAGGCAGGAGAGAAAAGTTTATCCTACTGACCTGCTCCCAAGTTCAAGGTGCATGAGGTAGGCAAGAAAGCGAGCCACCCTGGGGGTGATGCCCTATGTAGGGGAGGGGAGGTGTGGCCAGGATGTGACTTCAGGGATGGGGGAGGTAACTACATCCAGGTCTGCTGGTTACCCAGGTAACTGGGTGGAGACTTAATGGGTGGGGGCATCTGCATGTAGCCCTCAGGGAGAGGACCTTACACTATCCAATTGTATGTACTATATTTAACGTAGTGTTATGGGGTTCGGGGATCGATGATCAAAGAGACCACTCAGTCAGATGACAATCCAGGATGTAAAGAACTTTGTTCAGCAAGAATGTATGGGCAGGGTCAAGACTGGGACTTCAAGATGAAGCCTTGTCCCTTCTCTGAAGGCTGCTTATAAGTCTCCAAACCACAGGAATTTCCCCTTTATTCTAACTATAGGAATCAGTCACACACAGGTCACGGTGTCTTGACCTTTACTGGAAATCACCTGACCATCAGGTGATAAAAAAGGATGCAACTCTGCAGGGGTTGGTGGGGAGGAGAGGAGGACAGGAGGACTAGGGGAGGGGAGGTGGAGAGGAGTGGTGCAGGGCTCACTGGTGGGGACAATACCCAGGAAAGCAAAACAAGTTCAAAACAAGTTTGATAAGTACTGCTCAAGCCAGGTTACATTACACAATACCAATCATAGTTGTTGAAAGCTAGTGCCAGTCGATGCTCATTGATCTGCATTTACATCATTTCAAAAGCACTTTCAAATTTTCAATGCGATATTTGCTGTATACGAGATACCCAGGTGGGTGTTGAACCCACAACAACAGTCAGCAGTACTCAGTGTATCGGCTAGGAGTCTTTCATTTAGATGTACTCAGGGTCCACTCACTGCCACACGTCCCACATGCAGGTGATAGAAACAGACTTACAGAAGTGGAACTTGCAGTTAGTGATCACAAATAGCAATTCCAGGAAAACTCTGGCAAATAAAGCACTGAACCATTAAGGCAATCATTAAAGCAATCAACATACTCTTTAATTCTTGGTGCTGGGTGTAACTGGTACTTACTGAGGTCCCATCTAACTTCTTTAAAACATACAAATGGAGTAACAATCAGGATTGATCTCTCTCCTTCTTTTGCAAGCTCCAGCAGCTCCAGGCCCAGCTGCTTTGGGCTCCTGTTATTCAACTCAGGTTTGCCCTTCCTTAGGTCAAAGACCTTGTCTAAGTCCGCTGTTTCTAGGGACCCAAAAAAGGAGGCTCCCCTATGCCTTTCACTTGATTTCCACAAGTTGAACAAAGATCTGTAAGGACACCCATGGAGGCCTCAGCATAAGCTCTCAGCTCTCACCACAGGAGGGGCCCAATCCAATTCCTCTGGATTCTCCTCCTGGCTGTCTTTTGCCTAACCTGGAGTCACTAAACTCTGCGACCTAAAGCCTCCTAAACTCATATGTGTAAGGTCCACCCTGGGAGGTTCCATGCAGATGCCCCCACCGGTTTAATTCTGAGCCCAAGACCTGAGTTACCTAGGTAACTGACACACTTGGAGGCAGCTACCTCTGCCTTCTGTGAGCTCATATCAAATCCACCTGGCCAGATTTCCCGGCTTTCTCTATGTAATCTGGCTAACAGCAGCATCCCCCCCATTTCCTTTTTGCTCTTTTCCCCTTTCCTTTCTCTTCTTCCTTCCCCTCCGCCTCCCCACGCCTCCATCTTGTGTGGGCTGGAAGTTTGCTCTTCCCCCACCCCCACCAAACTCCTTTCTCCTGGACCATGTGGTGGGTTTCCTTCCTGGCCAACCTTCCAAAATGCACATGTCATCAAATCTGGCCTACGTATTTCCTGAACAATGAGTCCAGGTGTCTCCGTCCTGGAGACACTGGATCCCAACATCTTGGGGGACCCACAGGTCGCCTGCAGGTGCTTGGTGTAATAGGGAGGTCAGATCTGGCCAGTGCCATCTTTAACTGTGGAGGGACTGCAGGCTGATTCCAGCACAGATTAGAGCAGAAGCCAACTCCATCTCCACTAAGGTCTCCCCTGCCCTCTCCAGGGAAGCTCTGCTTTATTATGATAAGTTATGTAAATTGACCACCTGAGGCCTGGGAACTTCAAGGGCACCTGTACCCTCCCATGGGTAGGTGTATCCACCTGACAGCAAATCCAGGTGCCCTCCAGCGTGGGTGTATCCACCTGATGTCAAATCCATTGGACCTTCAGAGTGGGCGTATCCACCTGACATCAAATCTATGCAGCAGTATGAAGTACAGTGGGGGTTCTCTACAATGAACCGTGGTCCCCCCCCCAAGGGAGAGGATTCCTGGTTCCCCCAGGAGTCTACCACACAGTCTCCAGCTACAAAATGACAAAAAGACGGATTTATTGGGGAAGTAAAAAGTGAACAAAAAGTGAACCGACCGGCCTTGGTCGAAGCCCTGACTTGGGAGCTGAAACTGCCCACCACGTCTGCAGGATCAGGGCCCAGACTAGGGAGCTGAAGCAGCCTGCACCTGTGAAGCCCAGACTTGGGAGCTGGAACTTGCCCCACGCAGGTGGCCAATGAGGATACAGAATTTACAGAGCTTGCTAGGCCACAGGCAGGTGGCCCATAGAATTAGTCTGTCTCATAGTATCTATTTGGACCAACCTATCATTCTAGTTAGAATTGGCACCGAGATTTGAGATCAGATGGATACACCCACTCTGAGGGGCACGTGGATTTGATGTCAGGTGGATACGCCCACTCTGGAGGGCACATGGATTTGATGTCAGGTGGATATGCCTACCCATGGGAGGGTACAGGTGCCCTTGAAGCTCCCAAACCTCAGGTGGTCAATTTAAATACCTTTTCATAATAAAGGGGAGCTTCCCAGGATAGGATGTGGAAGTGCTTATTGGAGATGGAGTTGGCTTCTGCTCTAAACTGAGCTGGAGGCAGCCTGAAGTCCCTCCACAGTTAATGATGGCACTGGCCAGATCTGACTTCCCTATTACACTAGGCAAGTACATGGGCTCCCCAACTTAGGTTCCTTCTCCTTTCCTGCTCTAAATTTCTCTGCTGTCCATGCTTTCCTGCATACTTAGTACCTGCTGAATCGCTACACACTTTCACTGGACCAGGCCAAGGAGACCCCACCCTAACCCTTAAGGGGCGTGTGGGGGGACAGCTGACCACCGTCTGGCTCCTTTAGTCCAGGACTCCACTGCGGTGGCACCCACCCACCCCCACCCGCCAAGCTCCTCCTCCTCCCTGTCATCCTCTGTCGGGAGCCAAACTTGTAGCTAAATTCATTCTGACCTCTGGCTGTGCTGTTATAGCCAGGATATGCTAGATGCAAGGATATTTGTTCACAGCCACTACCTGGAATTGCTTTGCTACATCCCCACCTTGCTATGTCTGCTGGAGTACATTCCTATGTTAATCAACCTTATCCTGTGTTTACTGTAATCAAATGTTGCAAACTTCAAAGCCTCTTTGTGTTCTTGAATTTTAACAACCCTATGCTATTCCCTGGCACCCAAACTGCATAGAAGCTGGGAGTTAAGAATAAACTTGGCTGCAGTCTTGAGTTACAACCTCGAGGTGCAGACCTAATGAACCCCATCTTTTGTCTCTTGTCTTCTTTTTTCTCTCATCTATCTTTTCCTTTAGTCCTCGCCCCCTCAAGCAGGATTCCCTCTTTGCTGCTAGCTGGCTCGGCAGAATCATCCTCATTCCCCTCCTCCTCCAGCCCTCTCTCTCACACAGCCTCTTTCAGCAGCCTGGCCTGTTACTCCCTCTGGCCCCCTCCAGAGCCCTTCCCTATGGGCTCCTCTCCTCCCTCTTGGGCCCCCTCCTTCCTACTCATGACCATACTGAAGTATCCCCAATTCCCATAAACATGACTACTAACTCAGAATAGCAGGGCAAGGAGCCTTTACTATCTCAGGACCACACTGCACAGGGCGGGCAGCAGAGTGAAAGGCCAGCCTTCTTTCAGCAGGGTTTAGACAGGGAAAACCACACGCGGTGGTTTTCATGGAAGCCAGCGGATTTACAGAAGCAGAGCCAGTAGTCAGTAATAACAGGAAACAGTGAAATTCATTAGGGCTCCTCCTACCAAAAGTGGTTACACACAAGCAACGCAAACAATCTAGTGGAACAAGAAGAGACAATCAGGACCCCAATTATCTCTGGAAACTCATCTCCAATTAACCACAGGAAACAGAAGTGGAGCTGCGGCTGAAAGTGGTAGAACACTAGCCTTGATCTCAAACGCTGAGGGACAATGCTGAGGCCCTGAGCTTTAGCTCCATGACCTACAAGGGGGGAAAAAAAACTAAATGTTTATCCTCAAGAAATATCTAAGTATTCTAAGTATTACCTAAGTATTCTGTTCAAAACAACCATTTAATGCATAATAGTCAATTTGGTAAACTTCGGGGCTGGGACGCATTCACAAGGAGAATGTACATTGTCACATTGAGGTTTAAGACACTGGGTTCTTCTGCAAAATAACATGAGTCATGCAGTGGGAACAATGAGGCTCTCTGGACAGCGCTAATATTCCTGGCCCCTCTCTGTTCCCATGCTCCATTTCACCTTCTCCTACTTTGGGTACACCCCTTTACTCATTAACATTGCCTTTGTCTCCTGCTCCTCATACTTCAGACTCAAATCCTCATTCACAGTAGTGAGATCAAATTGATGCTGCTCAGACAGAACAGAGCTCCCACTGCGACCCTGGGGACAGAAACACTATCTAAAACCATTGCTCATTATAACCTTACTGCTTTTAATTTACTGCATAAGATTTCACCTGCTGCCGAAGTGTGGTAGGGTGTGTTTCTACTGCACAGCTTACTATGGTCAGAACTATGCAATCACCTCTTCCAAAGGCCCTGAGGGTTCAGGCCAGCAAGCACTCTCAGTTCTCCCCCAAGGTTGTTCAGCCCACCAAGAGCACCTCTGTCCCCAAGTGTCCCTTAATGAGGTACAGATGTATTCTCTCTGCCCAGACAAAGACATTCGGCTCATTCTAGACAGCCACACACAGAAGCTTTCTCTGCCTCCTTCAAATAAGCTTTTCCTTTCTCCAACCATGAAGCCTGCCATCCTCCTGGTCTTCATTCTCTGGCAAGTTCTACCAGGTAACAACATTGTGTGTGAAGGAGTTCAGGTAAAAGTGCAGGCCTGGGGCCTGGTAGGATGTCAGGAGCGAACAGCCCTCTACCTATGCCATGAAAGGGGAAGGGGGGGGTCTCCCCAGAAATTTGTAAGGTCTTTGACTATGAGGGCTACAGTGCTGTAAATTATACCCACGTCCAAGTTCTGCTTTGGCTGACTGGATGTTTAAAAGGCAGAAGGAACCCATGGATTTGGGTGCAGCTTCTAAGCATAGAGTGCAGCCCATGGACCTACAGTTTTGGGGGCAGTGGACTGGGAGCTTCCAGATGATAGGACTCTGGCCCAGAAATGCCATTTGCCTGGCCTCTCTGCCTGCCTGTACTGGCGCGTCTCCTATGCTAGGGTCTCAGTATGACCTTTGCGCTGAAGTAAAGAGATATGCAAGAATTGGAAACAGCCCCCGCTTTGTCTAATAACTGGAAGGGGCTTCTGGCAATGATGCCCAGGAGAACAGATGCACTGCTTCACACCAGTGGGAATATCTTCTCATTTTTTCCTAAGGATTCAGAACCTCGCATGTCAAGGAAAGAGTAGAAAACTCATGGGTATTTAAGAGCATAGTAGATAGTTCTTATATTTTTAGCAACTTCTAATGTACAAGTTTTGGGTAAAAAAGACAGGTCTGAAAGTTTACAACAGAATATGTAATGTGAAGCATGACTATCCCTTGTGAATCCAGAGGTTCTCCTTCCATGTGTGCAGCTGTGATCCATCTCCTGTGGCCAAGTAAATAATACTTCAGGCCGGGTAGCAAGGGGCAGCTTTAAGGACAAGTCTGATGTTTCAGATACAATACGAAAAAGAGGCACCTGGGGAGGGGAGAATGCAGTTGGGAATCCTATGTATATTACAAAATTAGCAAGACTGAGGTGGGAATGTTGCCAGCCTAGTGGCAGAGTGCTTGTCTGGCAAGCATGAAGCCCTGGCTTCAATTCCTCAGTACCACATACACAGAAGAAACTGGAAGTGGCACTGTGGCTCAAGTGGTAGAGTGCTAGCCTTGAGCAAAAGAAGCTCAGGGAAAGTGCCCAGGCCCTGAGTTCAAGCTCCAGGACTGGCAAAAAATAAAATAAAATAAGATGAACAAGACTGTGGAGAGGAGAGGGATGGGTGTGAATGTTGAAAGGGGTGACATTGATCAAGACACATTATATTAATAAATTGCATTATTAAGTGGCAACTCCTTAACTATTTAAAGATAATTATAAGGCTGTACTGAAGGGTAGAAAGAATAGAGATGGAAAGGCAGTTTGGTTTATCAGATATTTGTTGAGTATCCACTATATGTTAGAAAGCAAGTGCATCATGAATGATCCCATATGATGACTTTGATTCTTGTTTCTAGTCACTTTGCTATGCAACCCAGGTACAAATCAGCACACTTCCAACAAAGAGCTCTTGAAAAAGAAGAGAGACTAGCACATGACAGCCAAGCACTGGTGCCTCACACCTGTAAATCTAGCTACTCAGGAGGTTAGAATCTGAGGATGATGTTTCAAAGTCAGCCTGAGCAGGGAGTTCTGAGAATCTTATCTCCAATTAACCATCAGGAAACCAGAAGAGGTGCTGTGACTCAAAGTGGTAGAGCTCTAGACTTGAGCATCCCAGCTCCACAAGTTCAAGCCCCACTATCCACAAAAAGAAAGAGAGAGGAGTGGGACAAAGAAGAGAGGGAGGGATGGTGGGAGGAGGAAGAGATGGAGGGAGGAAAGAGAAACCCATGACTAAACCATAGAAAAACCAGAAGGAACACAAGATTTGAAAGACTAAAACACTAAGTTGAAAAGGTCTTGTAGGTATAGACTTTATAGGAACAATCATGTTGATTATTTGTGAACACTAAGAGTGTCCGTGGATTTTATCTGTAGATTAATGAGTGTGTGTGCACAAGTGTGTGTGTATGTTTGCACATGTGACAAGTACATTTCTATCTGTTTTGTCACATGAGTTTTGCTGGTCTGGAAATACATTCCCAGAGCACGTTCAAGCTGCTCTGTGCACCGTGAAGAACTTACGCCTCACGTTTCAGGGAACATGCTAAGAATCACCTCAACTGTGCTTTCTGTTCTTTCAAGGGAAGGGTACGTATTTCTCAAGATGATGTAAAGGTATTTCAATAAAAGAAGAAACCAGCTTTGTCATGATCAGCACAGAAATGGTTGCTGGGGAGCACCTCAAGTTGTTAACCTCCTCCTGCACGGTCCTTTCTTGTTCATAGTGCAGCCCAGTCGCGTCTGCGCACCCCTTGTGGCCTGTCTGCCTCCTGAGCACTTGCTGAGCGGCCACTCCTGCTAAACATGGAGGAAAGAACAGAGGCAGAACATAACTAGCAAACCCAGTGTGGGGCAGCAGGAACGGGAAGACACTGGGAAGGCCAGTGGAGAGGATCACAGGATCTTAATGAGATCACAGGAAAGCCTGGGAGTGTACAGAAGAGAACAGGGAAAGTTGTAAGAGAAGGAACTAGAATAAAGCTGAGAATGCAAGCTACAGCCCTGGCCTAGTTACTGGATGACAAGGTGACCTTAGGGGCCCTTGCTTCCTGACCTCATTCATAGTTCTTTTGTGGAGAGAATAGGTAGTCTATGATGGTGTTGGAACACTCAATTTTGCCTAAACAGTAGATGTCTATAAGTGACAGTTTGTCTGCAATATATAAAGGACAAGGCTCACTCCCAAGGAACTCCCAACACCAAGAAATGTTCTCTACATAACCTGAACTGTTGCAATGAGTAATGATAGGATATTTTCACAAAGTCCTGTGATTGAAGGACTCAATTCCTTCAGCCACAGTAAAATAGCACAAGACATGGGAACACAGAGTAACAGGAAATTTTCTCACTAACAGGCTGCAGGATGGAAAAAGCCAGTATTGTAGCAATTATTTCACAGTCATTTAATGAATTCTTGCCATATTCCAAGGCTTGAAACTGATTGTGATACACACACACACACACACACACACACAAACACACACATACACTTACACATTGCCTGGGAGGATGAAAGAGCAGATAATAGCAAGCACCAACACAAACATATTTACACATTGAATATGGAGGAACATGCTTTTCTTCCCCCAGGAAAATATTCTCTCTGCCCCTTTCTTTGAAGTGTATTTTCCTTTAAAGTTGTATTTCAATTCCACTATTGAAAAATATAGCTGTTATAGATGTATTATAGTAATACACATATTAAAGATATATGATGACATATCATGTAAGAGAGAGGGTGAAATATACTTCTCTTATCTAAAAACATTTGACTCCAAGAAAAAGAACTGATACATTGTAGAACTAGTCTCTTTTGCATCTGTCTGAGGAGAGAGTAGGGAGTAAGGAAAAGGAATAGAATATAATGTGAGTAAGAGAAATGAATAGAAGGTAATGTATGGAATATGAATACAAAGTAACAGGCTGGGAATATGGCCTAATGGCAAGAGTGCTTGCTTCATATACAGAAAGCCCTGGGTTCGGTTCCCCAGCACCACATATATAGAAAGGGGCCAGAAGTGGCACTGTGGCTTAAGTGGCAGTGTGCTAGCCTTGAGCAAAAAGAAGCCAGGGACAGTGCTCAGTCCTTGAGTCCAAAGCCCAGGACTGGCAACAAAAACCAAAAACCAAAAACAAACAAAAAATACAAAGTAACATGCGACCTGAGAACTCAGACAGGGCTGATGGACAATCTACTCCAACTGTTATTGCTTAGATGCACACTCTACTCCATCTTTTATTACTTAGAAGCATCCAGCATTGCTGGTTTCTTTTCAAGAAATTTCCCAAGCTTTTAAAGCATAGGTGTAAGAAATCAAGTAACAACAAGCATCCATCCAAAGCTGTTTCCAAACACTGTCCCCATCCCCACATAGAAAGGGAAAAATACAGGAAGATTGCTGAATGGTTACCATGGCCCTCTTTCTGTGCAGTCAGAGGCAAGCGCAAGGAAAACTGTGATTGATCCTATGGCTCCTGCCAAAGATACTGCATTGAAACGAAGGTGTATGTGGGACGGTGTTTAGACAACAGATTCTGCTGCCTGCCCCTGGGCAAGCGTGCCATGATCGAGAACACCACCCCCAGGAGTCACTGAAGCCTCTTGTTGGTTTAAATGTTTCTTCTCCTTCCTATCTTTCTTTTTCTCACCGAGATTCTTTCTGATTCCACTATAAGCAATAAAGAAAGATAAACAAAAACCTATTGTAAAATTCAAGTTACACCTATGACCCTCCATCGCTGGTTGGCTCCTGGCCCATTCCATCCTTCTGTTGGGTGGGGTTGGGAACCAGCTTGGCAGGGAAGGGCGCTTTCACCACACATGCAGGGTTGTGCCACATGGAAGCCCTCCACCACTCACGGGAGGGGACACGCCCCTAATTCCTGCACACCAGCAGGGTTTCCCTGTCTGACCAAGGCCAGATGGAAAACCAGATGTCAGCCATTACCACAGATCCGGGTCCTGAACACAACAGTGCTCGAATCAAAATCCATGTGTGAGCTTTGCCTGGAGCGTTTGTAGCCAGTCCCCATTACTGAGTATTTCCTCCCATTGCATAAAACATTGCATTGCTTTTTTGGTGAACTGCTGTGAGAAATTGCCACAGCCTTATTCAACTGAAGCAGTCAGGAGTTATTGCCTGCCAGGTTGAAGGGTTAGAATCTTAGCACAGAGGCCAGGAATGGTGTCTCAGGCCTCTCCTGGCTACTTAGGAAGCAGAGATTAGGACAAAAGGGGTTCAAGGCCAGCTCAGCTCTTCTTGCCTCTCCCTTTCCCTCTCCCTGCAAAAAGTGAATAAGATTCCATTTCAACAAATAAGCTTAGCATATTAATATGTATCAGTATTCCCAACTACAGAGAAGGCAGAGAGAGGAAAATCACATCTGAAGGCCAGTCTGAACTTAAAGACTTACCTGAAAAGTAAGGCAAAAAAAAAAAAAAAAAAAAAAAAAAGTAAATATGGAATGTGTGTTAGGAGCGCTTGTCTAGCAAGTGTAAGGCACTGAGTTCAAATCCAATCACCACCCAACCCAGAAGTATTGCATGGATCTCAGGGGACCTCAATCAGCAGGACTGAGCCTTTCTGGAAGCTCTGTGGCTCACTTCCTTTATTCAGCAATAGTGGAATATGAATCCTGTCATTGTTTCTCAAGAATATGAATGGGACTGGATACTATACGAGTTAGTAAAATAAATTAATCACAAGTTATCAATACTACATGAGTTTACCCCCTAGGTTAGGTGGCTTTAATGAATTAGCTAGATACTTTACCAAACTGACAACACTTTTCCCATGGTGCCTTGTAAAGTTTTCTAAACCCTGTTCTCCTTTGAAAGAGCATAGACAGGAGTTGAGAATATGTCAAGCGAAAGGAACTAGATATGGAAAGATTAATGTGGTTTTGTTCCCACTCACTGGAGAAAGCCAAAAAATTTGATCACAGAATTCATGTGCAGTATTGGTCACCAGGGGCTAGGAAGAGTGTGAGCAGTCTGCAGGTCACACCTGTAATCCTACCTACTCAGGAGGCTGAGATCCGAGGATCATGATCCAAAGGCAGGAAAGTCCGAGGGACTTTTCTCTCCAATTAACCAACAGAAACCGGAAGTGGTGCTGTGGCTCAAGTGGATGAATAAGACCATTGAGCTGAAGAGCTGAGGGACAGTGCTCAGGCCCAGAGTTCAAGCCCCATGACCAACAAACAAATAACAACAACCAAACAACACAATTATAGGGAGAATGTAGTTCTAATGTTGTAATTCACAAAAGAGTAGTAAACAACAGTTGTAGTAAACAGCAGTTCATTACACATAAGAAAAAAATGGAATAGTGGGAATGGGCATATGGCCTAGTGGCAAGAATGCTTGCCTCGTATATATGAAGCCATGGGTTGGATTCCCCAGCACCACATATATAGCCAGAATTGGCGCTGTGGCTCACTTGGCAGAGTGCTAGCCTTGAGCACAAAGAAGCCAGGGACAGTGCTCAAGCCTTGAGTCTGAGTTCCAGAACTGGCAAAAACAAACAAAAGGGGCTGGGAATATGGCCTAGTGGCAAGAGTGCTTGCCTCCTACACATGAAGCTCTGGGTTCGATTCCCCAGCACCACATATATTGAAAACGGCCAGAAGGGGCACTGTGGCTCAGGTGGCAGAGTGCTAGCCTTGAGCTGGAAGAAGCCAGGGACAGTGCTCAGGCCCTGAGTCCAAGGCCCAGGACTGGTCAAAAAACAAACAAACAAAAAAAAAAAACCACCCAAAACTAGACAAGTGCCAGCTGCCCAGTAGTAGCTCACACCTCTAATCCTAGCTGTGAAGGAGGCTGAGATCCAAGGATCGTGGTTCAAAGCCAGCCTCGGCAGGAAAATCCGTGAGACCCCAATCACTAATAAATTACCAAAAAGCTGGAAGTGGAGCTGTGGCTTGAGTGGTAGAGTGCTAGCCTTAATTAAGCACAAAAGCTTAGGGATAGTGCTCAGGTCCTGAGTTCAAGCCCCAGGAACAGCACCAACCCCTCTACACACCAAAAAAAAAAAAAAAAAAAAAAATCCTAGAAAAAAAATGGAACTTTCCCAAGACTGACCCTGATTACCCTGACTTTATCATTCCTTACACATTGTATGCATGCACTGAATTAAATACTTTCATTACAGCATGTAATGGGAAAGAAAACATAAATAAGAAATTACGCTTATAAGTTTTAAAGCAAAGAAAAATGGCAACTGGTCCTGACCCTTGGTGAAACCCACAGTGCATAGAAAGAGGAAATGAATAACCACTTCTTGCCTGTAATTAGGCTAATTGCTCACTGAGTTTCAGGGCTCCAGAGCTCAGAATCATTCCAGCAGAGGCGCCTCTGCCCTCTGTGCCTTAAGCTTCACTGCCCCAGAGGAGGTGCAGCCCCCCCACCCAGGGAATAAAAACCCAGGAGCCCCTGGAGGGTCATTGGCCACTGCCTCTGGGGCCTTAACCATGAGGCTCCACCCCCTGCTTTCTGTTCTTCTCTTCTTTATGACCTTAATACCAAAAGGTAAGTGGGTGACATGAGCACAAAAGTGGCTTGTGATGAGCCCTCCCTGGGTGCAGGATTCCACTTTGAGCATCTTACCTCGGGGGTCCCTGCGCACCCCGGTACAGAGGTACCTCCCATCTCCTTTAGAACTCAGAAAGCCAAGAATTAGAGGTGGGGCGGGTAGTCTGCCACATAAAAGGGGAGCAAGAACTCCATGAGTAGGAAAAAGGGGCCTAGTAGAAAAACGGATGTGTAGAAGCCTTCGCAGAAGGCTAGAGGCCCAGAATACAAAGTAACACCTGCCTCCAGGGATCAAGGAGCTGTTAACGTTTGGTTAATGAATGGCAATACAGAGCAGATCCTAGGGGGACATGAGCAAAGTGTGTGAAAGTCGTCCGCGAAGAGAACAGGAAAGCAGGGCACTGAGTTATAAATGATAGAGGGCAAGAGTGAAAGGCCTAAGTGACTCCAGCTTAAAAATCTAAGCTTGCTCTCCCCTCAGTCATGAAGTGACACAGAAAACCTGCACATTTTTTGAGAAAAACTGCTGAATGTCTCAAATGGAGGATGTATGTGTTAGATATAAACAGATTTGAAGTTTAACTTTAGGAATGCGGTTTAGCCCTCTGCTGACAAAGTTTAACTATAGCCTTCTGCTAACAGAGTTAACTATGGTCCTCTGCTAACAAAGTTACCTATAGTTAACTATAGGTAAGATTAGCCTATTTCCCTCTGCTTGCTTAGTGTGATGTATTGTTAATCAAACATATGTCTGACTGTGTGGAGGTTTCCCCAGATTGACTAATTGTTGTTTGTTTCATGATATAAAAAGACTGTTGGATTGGGACTTGGGACCTGTGAGTTTCATCAGTGGAGTTCCAAGCTAGCGGGCAATAAAGCCTCTTTGCTGTTTACATCGATCTTGGTCTCTGGTGGGATCCTGAATATGACCAAAACAAAAGTGCTTGCCTCATATACACGAAGCCCTGGGTTCAAATCCTCAGCACCACACATACAGAAAAGGCCAGAAGAGGCGCTGTGTCAAGTGCCAGAATGCTAGCCTTGAGCAAAAAGAAGCCAGGGACAGTGCTCAGGCCCTGAGTCCAAGCCACAGGACTGGCAAAAAAGAAAAAAAAAAGGACAAATAGAAATTGTGAGCAGGGGAAATTTGAGCAAAGTATCAAGAGTAGAATGCAACTTCAATGGGGCAAATAATGCAGGAAGCATTTTAAGAATCTGACTTTTCCCATAGGCTCCTAATTTAAATGCTTGGATGTCTGTTTCATCCGGGTCCTGGTAAGAACTGATAAAAATTCTTATATGCGAATGGCAGAAATGACCATAGCTCTCAAAATAGCTTCTGTGATCATGGAACATAGATTTCCTCCTTTGTTCATCTCTAAAATGGCTTTCTACACAGTCACTGGTTAGATCTTGTTCTATTCTATGCACACTTTGGGCTCTGCACTGACATGGTTGTCTTTTCCTAAATGAATGGAAGTCATGTCTCAACTTATTTCTCAGATTTACTCAGAAGAGACGACTGTGGTATTGACATACTCTTGTAGCAACATCTCGTGTACAATTATAATGGTAATTATTTAATAATAAGAAGGCACTTTAGTGGTCAAATGATTTTAGATCAAAACAGGCACAACCTCTTAAAGAATTTTACTAAGGTCACATAATAGGTGGTAATGCAGCAAACTGAAGCAACTCTTTCATCAGCTCAAGGGTGTGCTCTCCAACCCATGGTTGTGGATACAACCATAAAAATGTTACCTGACTTCTGTCACACCTTTGCCTTTTCAATATCTCCTTATTAGGTATTGAGATATCTGAAAATGAAATTGCACAAACCCATTCCTAGGAGATACCTGAAATTTCAAGAAAGAGCCAGAAGTATTAAGGAAATAGCAATGGGAATGGTTACAGGATCCTGGGAGGGAAGGATTTAAAAGACAGAAAATTTCAGTTATACAAGTTGAATAGGTGTAGGCATCAACTACACAATGGCCATGTCTATCCCTTTACAATTTTGTTAACAGCATGAATATCATAGTAATTGCTCTATTTTACCAGACCTGGGGCTTGAATTCAAGGCCTGGGCACTGTTCCTGAGCTTCTTTGGCTCAAGGCTGGCACTCTATCACTTGAACCACATCACCACTTCTGGCTTTTCCTGTTTTATGTGGTGCTGAGGAATCCAACTCAGGGCTTCATGCATGCTAGACAAGCACTCTACCACTAAGCCACATTCTCAGCCCCTGTGAACTCTTTTTGCTCAAAGCTAGTGATCTACTACTTTGAGCCACATCTCCACTTCTGGTTTCCTGCTGGTTAATTGGAGAGTCTCACAGACTTTCCTATCTAGGCTGGATTTGAACTGTGATCTCCAGATCTCAGCATCCCAAGTTGCTAGAATTACAGGCATGAGCCACCTCTCTGAGGTGTTCAAGTGGTAGAGTGCTCGCCTTTAGCAAAGAGCTCAGCCACAGTGCCCAGGCCCAGAATTCAAGCCCCATGTCCAACCAAAAAGTAATAATAATAAATAAATAAACCAAGAAGCCCTCGACACTGGCCAGAACAAATTATTTATTTTTATTGAAGTATCTATTCACCAGCAAGTGCCAGCGTGAAAAGAAGCGAAGTGATTGGACTTCTCGGGTCCTGGCCGCGTGTTTGCAGTCACTCTTAGTCGCTCTGCCCACAAGGCTCGATGGTCACACAGCCCTTTAGGCCTCTCTGGCAGAGGCCCGTGAGCTCTTCATTTTTATAGCAATAATTCCCGCATCTTCTGTTAATGTTCAGGCACTTCTCATCAAAAAAGCTTTTTGCTGCACAAGGGAAGGAGTTGTTCGGGGTTATCCTAGGTCTGCTCATAGTGAAGCATGTGTAGTTACACAGCAGGTAATACAGCAGCTACAATGGTTTCTCAAAAGCTGTTCTAGCCATTTCTCCCTGCTAGCAGGTACAGTGACAGGGGGTGTTTTCTATGTGGCATTAGGGTAAAAGACCAAGATTAATTACTTCCTCTTTGAACATTTATTAAGCTCTTTGGAAATAGCTGCTAATATCCTTTCATCCAAATCTACTGGGCGACTTACCAGTGTGTTCCTGCAGACGACTCTAGGGTAAGAAACTGCCCTGTATTCACATAGAACAAGATCTGAAGCTAAGAAAAGTAGTCAGGCTAGAGTAAAGAGGTGTGTGTGTGTGTGTGTGTGTGTGTGTGTGTGTGTGTGTTCCCATGTGCACATGAGTCTGTGTGAAAAGGTTTACTGGAGTAGATCCTGAAAAGGCTGCTTGTAAAGGCCAGGGCCAATTTCTCCTCCACATTTCATAAAAAACTGGATTGCAGAAGACACACACTTCAGAGCAGAAGGGGGTGGTGGTGTTGGAACTGACTACCTAAGAATTCTCATTTATTTGAGATAGAATTCCAGTTCTGGATTTAGCATTTTATCAGTAGCAATTGTAAGAGCAGCCTGCTTTCAGCTAAGGAGAGAATCTAACATCAATGTGTGAAACACCTAATTCACATCTGTGAAAACCTTAAAACCAGGTAATTAAGTTCTGTCATATGATCTATGCATTAGCTGGCATTGGCGTATCTAGCTTAGGAAGTGTCTGGGCCTTCCTGAGCCACAGACTTCTAGTGGAACATGAGAGACACTTGTGCAGAGACTTTATGTGTGTGCATGTGTGTACATATGTCAGGTAAAAAAGGTTGACTTCATTTTTGTATATGTAACATTATATAATCTTGTGTTCAATAAGATCTGAGTATTAGTATTTCTAAAAAAAATTAAAGACCTCTGACTACTCTCATGGAGAGCAGAGCCAGCAGAGTCCATTTGTCATGAATTCTGAAGTTCCCGATCCCCAGATTCTAACACAGACTCTCTTCACATAGAAACATGAAGTGAGCAGCTCGTGTGAACATTCTGTACAATGCACATGGGTATAAACAGAACTAGCATGTGGGGTGGATCTGGCTACCCTGGTGTCTGGGAAGCCCTTCCTTCAGTTGCCTGGGACGTGGCATGGATCTGGCTACACCTTGCTGTTGAAAAGGACACACATGGGGCCCCCAAGTGTGCCAGGAGGTGGAATCCTGATTCCCACTGTGCCTCTCCCTGCACTGAGGCAGCAGGGGCCCCGTCTCAGCTACTTATGCCTGGGCTCCTCTATGCTGACCTGTAGGACTTGGAGAAGATGCCCAGCCCACCTCAAGTCCTGTGTCTACAAAATATTTATAAGATGGGCCTGCTGTGCACATTTTTTTCCTCTGAGAATCATTAAATATGAAGGAGGGAAGAGATTTCCTTCAAGGCGCTGGCTCTGGACAACAAATGCCTTTCATTATGTGGGGTTCTTACTATAGTATTCAGCTTTATGGGATAGGATTGAAAGGTGACAAGATACATTGTGCCATTTCTCCAGAGTCCATGGGGCATGAATCCTCCAAACCTCTCTGTCTCTCTGTCTCTCTCCTTCCCTCCCTCCCTCCTCTCCTCTCTCTCCTTGTTCCCTTCATATTATATACTGCAGATTTTCTCATTTTCCCTTTTATTTTACCGCTAGCTTTTCCCTTGACTTTACTTTGTTCACCTGGTTTGGTAGTAAGCATGAGAAGCAGAGCCGAAGGGCTTCTCGGCCGGCATCCTTACATCCATGCACGCTGGTGACAAGCTTTCCTGGGTTGCAGTGGGCGACACCAGGGTGGATGGGAGATACACTGGAGGGCACTGCCTTCTGCAGCAAGTGCTCCCCATGCCACGACCAGTGCAGAGGAGCCTCTGTGTCCCAGCCCCGATGGCTCCCAGTACCTGCACAACGAGTGCCACCCCCCTGATTGCATTAGCCGAGAATACCTCCGTCACCCTGGGTCCAGAAGCAGGAGCACAGCTAAGAGGAAGAGGAAAGGGTTGGGGATATGGCCTAATGGAAAGAGTGCTTGCCTTGTATACATGAAGCTCTGGGTTCAATTCCTGAGCATCACATATGTAGAAAATGGCCAGAAGTGGCACTGTGGCTCAAGTGGCAGAGTGCTAGCCTTGAGCAAAAGAAGAAGCCAGGGACAGTGCTCAGGCCCTGAGTCCAAGGCCCAGGACTGGCAAAAAAAATAATAAAATAAAATAAGAGGAAAGTCTTTATGGCCAGAGGCGATCATGCGGGATATTGGCTTCATAACCTTGGGGAGAGACCAGCGACACCCACATTTATGCCTTTCTCCAGACGAGTGATCTTGTGTTTATAACGTGAATGGCATCTTGATCAGTGAGGCTTGTCAGTTGTGGTGAGCGTGTTTCCAAGCTCTGCCATGCAAAGCCCAGAATCCTCAATGGGCGCCAGCTGACAATTTAATTTTCTGACTCTGGAAATCTGCCAGGAAGGAAGAGGGGAATGGGGAACAGCATGGTGTAGAGAACCATGTGTGGGTATGTATGTACTCTGCGAGGAAAACTAAATCAGGAAGTAATCATCTAGATGTGATAATTTGGGGCCGAGGTCTTGACTGTGCTCCTGGTGGTGTCGTGTGTGTGGTTCGTGTAATTACAAACACTGCAGTCCTTCTGAGAAGGCTGAGTGCCTCGTAGACCGATGGACTCAGAATTCCAGTCAGACATTTTTTTAAGTTTTATTATTATTACAAAAGTGATGTGCAAAGAGTTTACCATTACATAAGTCAGGTAGACAGTGCATTTCTTTTGTGACAATGTCACCCCTTCATTTCTCTCTCCCTGTGTTTCCTTCCCATCCCCACCCACAAGCTGTACACTTCATTTTCAACATAGTGCCAGTGAGGACCATTGCTGCATTTGTCCATCCTTTGTCCCTCCATTTCTATGCTCCCTTCTTCCCCTCCTAAAGACAAGTAAATGAACCAACAGAACAAAAAGCAGAGAAAACAAAAACAGCCAAAAACAAAAACAAACTCTTGTTCTCTTTGCCTGAAGTTGGTTTTGATACATATATTATTTTGTATGATCGGAGGCGTGTGGCATTGTTCCTTTCTATTCCTCTCCTAGGACCACATTGGATCTTTGTGAGCATATTGTTCATATTCCATTTTCTTGCATTGGTAATCTTTTCTAAAATTTTCTGTGCTCTGAATTTTAGGATGGAGGCCTGACTTGAGTATTCCCAGGAATTTCCAGGAGGTGAGTTCCATTGGTTAAATGTATGTTCTTCTTGGAAACTCTGCCCACGCTATGTATGTCTGATGAGGCAAAGAAGGAAAGCAGTAATGGAAACAAAATGGACTGAGACACAGCCCACTAAGGCCCGTCCATCCTCTCTTCTCTTCGCTGACAGTATCATATTTGGATTTTTCCATTTACATAGAAATATCTTTGTCATGGGAACATAATCCTGGCCATCGGGAATGGACTCCATTGGCTTTCGCCATTTGATTACAGCCCACAGGTTCAGGGTCCCTGTGTGTCAACTAATCAGAGTTGCCACAGGACATGTGACCATATCTGATTCTCACAACCTCAACCTAATGCGGCCCATCATGGTTGCTTGCCTCTGGTTCACACAGAATCCTCTGTAGGTGTGAAGATAATTCAAGGAGAACTCATTTTTTTTTTCAAATTTTTATTATCAAACTAATGTACAGAGAGGTTACAGTTTCATACATTAGGCATTGGATACATTTCTTGTAATGTTTGTTACCTTGTCCCTCATACCCCCCTCCCCTCTCCCCCTTACCCTTTCTCCCCCTGAGGTGTTCAGTTCACTTACACCAAACAGTTTTGCAAGTATTGCTTTTGTAGTTGTTTGTCTTTTTTTACCCTGTGTCTCTCAATTTTGGTATTCCCTTTCAATTTCCTAGTTCCAATACCAGTATACACCATTTCCAATATACTCAGATAAGATTACAGAGATAGTGTAGGTACAACCACAAGAAGGTGATACAACAACATCATCAATAATAGAAGCTACAGATACACATGGGACTTTGAAAGTAGTTACAACTGTGATATAAGAATTGTCTCCATAACATGGAGTTCATTTCACTTAGCATCATCTTATGTGTTCATAAGGGTATAGCTATTGGGCCTTGTGATGCTCTGCTATGACTTGCCTAAACCTGTACTAATTATTCCCAATAAGGGAGACCATAGAGTCCATGTTCCTTTGGGTCTGGCTCACTTCACTTAGTATAATTTTTTCCAAGTCCTTCCATTTCCTTACAAATGGGACAATGTCATTCTTTCGGATAGAGGCATAAAATTCCATTGTGTATATGTACCACATTTTCCTGATCCATTCGTCTACTGAGGGGCATCTGGGTTGGTTCCAGATTCTTGCTATGACAAATTGTGCTGCAATGAACATTGTTGTGCTGGTGGCATTACTGTGATATTGTTTGTGGTCTTTTGGATAGATACCCAAAAGTGGGGCTGCTGGGGAATAGGGGAGTTCTATATTTAGCCTTCTGAGGAATCAAGGAGAACTCATTGTTACAGAAAAATGATTCATAATGAGTAGCTACAGCCCCACCTACAACCCCGCTTTTTTGGCAGTCTTGGGGTTTGAACTCTGGGACTGTGTGCGGTCCCTGGGCTTCTGATTTTGTTCAAGGATAGCACTCTACCACTGGAGCCACAGCTCCACTTCTGGCTCTTTCTGTGATTAATTGGAGATAAGAGTCTCACATATTTCCTTCCCCTGATTAATCCTCAGATCTCAGCCTCTGGAGTAGCTGGGATTACAGGTGTCAGCCACAAACTTTACTTTGTGGCAATCTCCTTTAAAGGAGGAGAGAATTTTGTAGACAGAATGGAAGCAAATATTCTCAAGTAACTGCAAATCTTCTGGGAAATATTACAAATACTCCTAATGAATCTCCATCAGTGTTCCAGGTATTCTTGTATCTGTAATATGCACCTTGTCATTTAAGCTTCAAAACACTTTCATAGGTAGGTGCTATTACAACCTGTATGTCATATGCCACTTATTTGGATAAGTAAACAAAATTTAAAATGTAGAAGAGTATTTATAGAATGTTCTTGGGACAAATAAGCAAGTTGAGATAAACAATTTATTGAGAATGTGCTTATTACTTGTTCCAAACAGGAAATGACTCTAAAATTCTTAATGATATTTCCAAAAATCTTCTCAATATTACTTTGTTTATTTGTTTTGTTTTGGTTGCCAGTCCTGGGGCTTGGACTCAGGCCTGAGCACTGACCCTGGATTCTTTTTGCTCAAGGCTAGCACTCTACCTCTGAAGCTACAGAGTCATTTTTGGGTTTATTTTTTTATATATGTGGTGCTGAGGAATCGAACCCAGGGCTTCAGTATATGAGGTGAGTACTTTACCACTGGGCCATATTTCCAGACCCTCTTCTCAATGTTACATGATATCCCTCTTATTTTGTTCTAGCAAGCATCCCATCATATCTAGTAGGTACTTTTGTGGTCCTGTAGTTTGTCTACCTGACACATAGATTTTGGCCTATGAAAGAATGAAATAGAGAGCAGAAATTCGTACTACTCTTGCTTATAATTCTACCCAAATGCATACTGCAAAGAAAAGGCAATATTTAAAAAAAAAAAAACTCTGGACTACTATATTTCCAGCATGTATATAATACTGTTTGATCAAGTTCAACCCTACTATTATTTTCTCACCTCATTACCCTCTTAAGATAATGTAATACTTTAATGGGTGTTGTTATTCTAGTTTCATACATGTGTATGAAGTACTTTATACAATCAATATATGCTAATCCAAAATAGAGAAGTAAAATCTGGATTGGTTCTTGAACCTACGTGCACATCCAAGCCCTCTCCGTTCTTTAGATTTTCACATGTTCCTCCTCCCCAACAGACTGCCCGCAAAGGTATCTTAGCTGCTTCTTCTTGGCCTAGGTGAGTTCGCTGTGTGCGAGATTTGCAGACTCGGTCGGGGTAAGTGCAGGAAGTCGTGCATGGAGGACAACACGGTGGCTGGAAATTGCAAGTTGAATATTCTCTGTTGCCAACAGGGTCTGTCTTGTGGGGTTGTCCCTCTTCTGGCCCAACTGCTGGGGATGACAGATCTCCAAGGAAGAATAAGAGAAAACAAGAGATCTGCTTCCCAGATCACACGTGGAGTTTCTGGATCAACCTCCTTTCATTCTCTGCTTGTGTTTGTTTCTTTGTCTACTCTTGGTTCTATGATATCATTTCAAAAATCAAGACATGAGTAAATACCTAATGATAATTCAGCCAGAGTCTGCTGCATATTTGTAGAGCATTTTATAATTTATTCTTTTCTAGTACTTTTCTTGTATGTCTCAAGGTTTTCTATGAGAGGAAGTATTATTATCTCCATTTCTATTGAAAGACATTGAGTCCGAGGAGGTTGCTATTTATTTATAACTACAATGGTTAGCCGAAGACTGATGTGCACACTACTGTCATTTCTCTGTATCTATCTGCATATACCAATTCTTATAGAATAAACATAGAGACAGCAGTAGCATCACCTCTATGTTACTGGAGTTAAAAATGTTACAGGGGGCTGGGGATATGTACTACAAGCAAAGAGTGTTTGTCTCATATACATGAGCACCTGGGTTCAATTCCCCAGCAACACATATACAGAAAATAGCCAGAAGTGGCACTATGGCTCAAGTGGTAGAGTGGTAGCCTTGAGCAAAAGAAGCCAGGGACAGTGCTCAGGCCTTGAGGCCAAGCCCCAAACATGGCAAAAAAAAAAAAAAATAAATACATAATAGGTTACAGGACACAGAAAATACTTTTTTTTGGCCAGTCCTGGGCCTTGGACTCAGGGTCTGAGCACTGTCCCTGGCTTCCTTTTGCTCAAGGCTAGCACTCTGCCACTTGAGCCACAGTGCCACTTCTGGCCGTTTTCTGTATATGTGGTGCTGGGGAATCGAACCCAGGGCCTCATGTATATGAGGCAAGCTGTCTTGCCACTAGGCCATATCCCCAGCCCCCAGAAAATACCTTTAACCCACTTGATTTCTCTTACAATAATATATGGCCATTTATTGATTCCAGTATTTATAGTATGTCTAACTAACCACCCCATGCACTCTGTTAATGTCTGTGACACTGATTTTACATTTCTCCTCTTCCTTTTAAAGAAACGGCTAGGTAGCAATTTAAAATACTTGCCACTGAATGTAAACAAATGATGTGTTACCTTTGCTACTTGAAGGAATATTTTGTCACTTCTCAACATAAAGGTATACATGGTCAATCAGAGAACTCAAACTTGATCTCACAGTTTTAACACCATTTATTTTTTATGTGTCCCAATTTGTTTGTTTTGCTTTCTGGGGGACAGGGTCATGGGGCTTAAATTCTGGGCCTGGGCACTGTCCCTGAGCTCTTTAGCTCAAGGCTAGTGCCCTACCACTTGAACCACAGTGCCACTTCTGGGGTTGTTTTTTTTTCTGGTGGTTAATTGGAGAAAAGAGTGTCACAGACATTCCTTCCTGGCTGGCTTTGAACTGTGATCCTCAGATCTCAGCTAGGATGATAGGTGTCAGCCACCAGTGCCCAGCCCAATTCATCTCTTGGTATGTCACTTTGGAAAACAATTGTTTTTCAGGTAGGATTGTATTTTAGTCTGTTTTGGGAAGTAAAACAAAGAGCA
Organism: Perognathus longimembris pacificus; assembly: GCF_023159225.1. Lineage (NCBI taxonomy): Eukaryota > Metazoa > Chordata > Mammalia > Rodentia > Heteromyidae > Perognathus > Perognathus longimembris. The sequence continues at coordinate 39,648,555 of NC_063178.1, forward strand.
TGAACTAGCATTTTGTTTATCCTAGTTTTGTACGCAGGGAAGTCCACAGTCAAGGCACCTTCAGATCTGGTGTGCAGTGGAGATTTCACCACGGTCCTGTTTCTTGTGTCCTGACATGGTAGCCTTGTTATTCCACTTTCTCCAAGTAATTTGCCATGCTTCTGGAGTTCAGGATGGCAGTCAAATAAAATGTCTGATGGTAAAGTGGTTAATCGGGAGAAAGGAGGGACTCAGGGTATGTCGCCCGAGGGCTCAACTCCCACCAGAACTGCCACTTACAAGCACATCTCCTCCCTTCTTACCATTCCAGCCATGACTGTCGACAGGGATTCCTCATGGCTCTCAATTTTCATCTTCGGTTCCTCATCGGCTGTTTAGATTATTCTTGTGGAACTAATGTGGGAACCCTTCACTCCTGGTCTCTGATTCAACTTTTGAGTCTATTATCAGACTATTATAGGGGATCAACTGCTTCTCAAGACATATCTAAATTGTAACTCTCATGCAACCTAGACTATTCTTTTCATTTATGTACCTCAGGGAAGTGAGAACCTGATGTTAGGTGTTCATAGCTGTGAAATTACCTGCTTCTGGATGTTTGTCATGCCCAGGTCTCCACAGAAAGGATAATGCTGCTGGCTGAAGAGCATCGTAAAGCTGAGATATCTTCTACTCATTCTAATACACTGCTTGGTTTTTTTTTTTAATTGTTCTTGTTCAAGATTCTCTTATAGACATCTCCTGTGTGTGTCTCAGAGTCGTTCAGACATGAAGGTCATGATTGTGTTGTGGTACTGTCTTACCTCTTGCCACATCTAGAGTCAGAGGGTGACAGATGGAGCAGTTCCTCCTGTGGATGCTCAGCCCATCACACACTGCCCTTTTCTGATTCTCTTTTTCTTCCCTCTTCTCCTTCTAAGTCTTTCCCATCTAATGCCCTCTTCTTTCCTATGAAGCTCCCAGAGATACTCAGTTTGATGTATACACACACACACACATACACACACACAAACACACACACACACACACAAACACACACACACTAGAATATGTACTAACTTCGAATTACTTGAAAATTCATCTTTTTTGGTTTCAACAGTGTGTAAAGCCATTTCGATATTCCTTAAACAACCTAATAGATCTATCCTAAATTCACTATTTATCCCAAAGATTAAAATTCAGTGCATGGGGGCTGGGAATATGGCCTGGTGGCAAGAGTGCTTGCCTCATATACATGAAGCCCAGGGTTCAATTCCCCTGCACCACATATATAGACAATGGCCAGATGTGGCACAGTGACTCAAATGGCAGAGTGCTAGCCTTGAGCAAAAAGAAACCAGGACAGTGCTGGATCCAAGGACCAGGACTGGCAAAAAAAATAAATAAATTAAAAATTAAAATAAAATAAATTTCAGGACACGGCAAATCCACTTGCACAACCAAGTTCATTGCTGCACTATTCACAATATGGTCAAATGTATGTAAACAGCAACATACCCTTCAGGGGATGAATGGATCAAGAAAGCATGGTCTCCAGTGTGGTCAATCACTCCTGTAATCCCAGTCATTCAGGAGGCAAAGATCTGAGGATCAAGGTTCAGAGCCAGCCCAAGTAGAAAAGTCGGCGAGATTCTTCTATGGAAGTTAGATCCAAATGATAAATATTTGTGTAAACATGTACAAGGTCATATGCACATGGTCACCAGCCTATGAACTGAAGTATGGTGTATCCAGGACAGAAGTCAAATGGCATAACCCTTGTGAACAACTAACTTATATTCTAACCAAATCAATACCAGGAAGCTGGTTCTTCAGGTATGTGCATTGGGAGGCCAAGGAGGGGGGAAACAAATGAAGAGAAGAAGCAGGGAGAATTCAGCCATGATATTCAATGCACACCCAATGAAACTAGGAAAATTGAATGGAGGGGTGAGGTTGGGCCAGACAGGGGATAATGAAGACAGGGGGGATATCAATCAAGATACAATGTACTCATAAACTGACATATTGACTTGTAAGTCCTTGTACAAGTACTCAAAGATAATAAACTTCTAATTAAAAAACAACAACAATGACAACAAAAGAAAAACAATGGGAACAAAATGTCTTTGGAAATTTGTGCTGTGATTGTGATTTGGCTTTGTCTTTCCAAGAGGAAAATGAAGGAAATGCTCTTGTGCCAAGTTTTAGGAAATGGCTTTCCAGAAGGCTTCTTGGAAAATTCAACATACAGTGCTTATGTCCAACAAACCCACAAAAGTATCCACAGGAGAATGCTATTGCTGGAATCTCCCTAATCATAAGTAAAGGAACCTCCAATTAGGTGCTTCAAATATAGGAAAATGTTGGCTTATAATGTGATCCATAAAATATCTTAGCTTTGCACCAACTTTGATAATGATTTTCCTTCAGTGACAGAACTGGTCGTGAGTTTCTAGAGACAGCTTTCAACAGTAAATCAAGTAGCATCTCCTGTTGCAAAGCACGGGTGAAAGAAAAAAATGGAGCCATGAGAATCTCTTCCTTCATTGTTACCGGCCTCGTTCTTCTTGGACAACTCTTTCCAGACAAGAGAGATGTCCTTAGAGAGATAAGGCTGGAAATCTATGTAGAATCTGTATTTCAAGAATGTTTTTAAAAAATCATAACTGGTTTTAACAAAATAGGACACAGGCAAGCCAGTTGCCAAAATTTTTTTTTCTGGCTAAGAAATAAAACAGTAACGTTGCACCCATTTGGGTCACCTTTGACTGGAAGGGGATCTTTAAAATGAGATGAACTAACAAACAGTACAAGAAATGTATCCAATGCCCAACGTATGATACTGTAACCTCTCTGTACATCAGTTTGATAATAAAAATTTGAGGAAAAAACAAATAAAATGAGATGAACTAACCCCATTCATTAGTTTAGGGAAGTAAACCTTTTGCAGCATACACTAAAGTGTATAGGTTTATGATGAACTATCTTTCCACATTGTAGCAGTGGACACCAATTACTTATCCTTAAATTAATATTAGGCAAAATGAAGAGATAGAAATAAAATTCAGGTCTTGGAATATGGCCTAGTGGCAAGAGTGCTTGCTTCGTATTTATGAAGCCCTGGGTTTGATTCCTCAGCACCACATATATAGAAAAGGCCAGAAGAGGCACTGTGACTCAAGTGGCAGATTGCTAGCCTTCAACAAAAAGAAGCCAAGGATAGTGTTCAGGCCCTGAGTCCAAGCCCCAGGACTGGCAAAAAAAAAAAAAAAATGCACACACAGGAATATAATTCAAGTCTTTGTCTCTAATTGCTTCAAGTTAATTATACTATTATTCCTGGTGGTAAGATAAATGGATTCTTAGAGGAAACCCACTCAGTAAGTTTTAAAGGTATGAATATGTAAAATGATACACCAATTCTCTAATACAACATGAATTTCATAGAAGACACAAAGCATAAAAAAAAGGCACAGAAATGGGAGTTTGGTTCTACCTAAGAGTTCCAGAAAGTTGTCCTGAGGAGTGGTATTCACAGTGACCTTTAGAAAGCAAGGACCAAGCACTAAAGACAGCCAGAGAAGGGTGTCTGCATGCTTGAAGCCCTAGCTTATAAAATCAGGGACTAAATATCCGTCAGTAGTCTCTTTGCACAGATGGTAGACAGTGGGTTATGGTAAGAGGAAGACATTTGGCCTGTCTTCTCCACCCGTTCCTTTCAGGACTACAGATTATGTGGAGAAGTAGGTGTTGAATCATATGCTTTCTTCAAAACTGAGCAATGTGTTTGATAAGAACCCAGTACTAAACACCACTGGACCACTCGTTATGGTCGCCACTGCCCTGATGATTGGAGTGGCTCAGAGCTGGGACTGCATCTGATGATCGATAGCAGGGCAAACTACCTGGGTTGGAATCTTAATTCTGACCCTCAAAAGCTGAACGTTGGGCTGCAATTTCCTCTCTAAATGGGAATGATAATACGACCATGGTGAAGACTAACAGAGCTGTTCATTAGAATAAAGAAGAAACTAACTTGGTATGGTAAGGAAAGTGAAGAGAGGAAGGGACTGAAATGTGAGAGTCAAAAAACAAAACAAAACAACAACAAGGGCTGGGGATATGGCCTAGTGGCAAGAGAGCTTGCCTCGTATACATGAGACCCTGGGTTCGATTCCCCAGCACCACATATACAGAAAACGGCCAGAAGTGGCGCTGTGGCTCAAGTGGCAGAGTGCTAACCTTAGCAAAAGGAAGCCAGGGACAGTGCTCAGGCCCTGAGTCCAAGCCCCAGGACTGGCCAAAAAAAAAAAAAAAACAAAAAACAAAAAACAAAAAAAAACAAAAAACAAAAAACAAAAGAACAGTGAGTTGCATGTGCTGTGTGAGGAGCTCCTCACTGAGTCCTGCTGGGCCTGGGGCTGGTGTCAGCTCTGTGGCCCCGCATAGCTGTTTGGTAGGGTCCTTGACAGGCTGGCTCAGAAGATGTAGGCCATGACTTTGCAGAACAGCATGGGGAAGACTATAGCATGTATTTATTTTTGCTTTGTATATAAAACTCCACGAACACAGGGCAATGTGCCTGATCTATCGTTTATCTACCTGTAATATAAACTGCACAGAATTACATTTCTCAATATCAGCCACTAAATTTGGAATTCTTTTTGTCCATCGTTGGGCTTGAACTCTGGGCCTGGGCGCTGCCCCTGAGCTCTTCAGCTCAAGGCTAGTGCTCTACCAACTGAGCCACAGGCCATCTTCATGCTTTCTCTGAGTAGTTTACTGGAGATAAGAGTCTCACAGACTTTCCTACCTTGGCTGGCTTTGAAATGTGATCTTTAGATCTCAGCCTCCTGAGTAGCTAGGAATACAGCTGTGAGCCACTGGCACCCGGCTTGGAAACATTTTTTGGAACAGATTGTTTACTCAAGTTAGAAAGTATGCAGCCAGTATAATCACAAGAATTATTCTATTAGTATCACATAATCATAATTATACCTGTTTGGATATAAAAGTCATGTTTAATTTTTTGGGAATGAAAAGGTTTTAATTTTTCCTAATTAACTAGTAAAGATATTGCATTTATTTTACTGGACGTTTGAGCTCAGACTGATGTATTCAGATAATACATACATTCCTGATCTTTTGATGTCTATGTGAGAGGAATTCTGATGGGAGACTGGTGATACAGCTTTCCTTCCCTTTCTAGTAACTCATAACCAACCACTTTCTTCACGCAGCCAGGGAAGGAGCTTATAGAAGACTGCACTGAATGAAAATGGATGGACGCTGTGAAGCGGAATGCCTTACCTTCAAAGTCAGGATCAGGGTGACAGATCTGAGCTGACGCCCTTCTGCTGTAAGAAAAGTGTTTACTTCAAGAACTAGGCACTTTCTACAAGAGAGAAATAGAAGATGTTCCACAATGCTGGTGACATCCCAGGAGCAAAGCTCTCTGGATCTCCTCTTGGACCTCAGAAATTTGAGCTGCTTAATGTTATGTTGATCCAGATTTTAATGTTAGATTGAAATATCCTTCCTCAGCCACCAGCTGAAATAATGATGGGATTTGTCTTTGTATCCCATCTATCAGGCACATAGCCTATTCGTTACTTTATTGATTCATGACATGAGAAAAATAGACAAAAAGGAACAGGACAGAAAAGTTAGATGGGTATTCTGGCACTGAGTTCTACACCTGTAGCCCTGGCTTTAAACAGAGGTTGGCCTTCACAACACACTTTTCTGCCAAGATTCTGATGTCTGCGATAGGAAGAGGTTGACCTACATAACAAATGGATTCCCTGCTAGACACTAACTTGTACTGCTCCAAAAGTAACCCTGCTATGTCAATCAATCTCTCTTTCTCCCTCACCCTCACAGCTAGGAAATACTTAGAATATCTTCCATCTCCAGTATGATCTATAATGTCAAGTTTCCCCAAGAAAGAGTGCCTATCAAAACTCAAGTTGGTTACATAATGAGTAACATGATGTATTTATTCTGGTCACTTACAGAAAATATGTATCAATTTATGGCTTACTCAAGCAGCAATGCAGCCCAAAGTCATAAATTTCCACCTCCTGTCTACAGGTAATCTAATGAAAAATATCAGGCATTTACTGTGTTAGTTATTCTCATATTCCATCTTCAAGGTTTTAGTCTTATGTTCTCAGCACCTATGTAAACATAGTGTTCTGGAAGCAGATAGAACAGAGGGCAGTCCTAGAGAAGGAACTCTTAGGAGCAAAGGAGAATATCGGCATGAGGAAATTGCTTCAGCTTGTTGAGAAATGGATACCTACAAAACCCCTCTCATAGTGTTATGATTCTTGCCTTATCCGGGACATACCAAATTGGAACTTGTTCTTTGCCCTGACTTGCCCAGCTTTGGAGTACATGTTTCAAAACACAGCACCATGTATTCCCCAGATCATTGTCATCAGAAGAAACCTGCTTCTCCTGAAGGGCACGAGTTCTCAGCTCTCCTGTGAGGAACTGCTTTCCTGCCCTGCTCGGTTAAACCTGCTTCCCGTATATTCCTAAAGAAATCCAAAGAAAACAACTATATGATGTTTTGAAATATTTTAAATAGCTCTTCAAAGATTACGTTAGCACTGGTCTCACTTACAATGCACACACTTAAAATGTAATTGTATTAGCCCTTGGTATTGGGTGCCATGAGCCATCTGTGCCTCCCTGGGATACAATCAGTTTGGCTGGGGAGTGCCAGTCAACCCGATCGTGCCATGACATGGAATTCCACTGGACAGAGAGAAGCTAAGGAATGTAAAGGCATTAGATTGAGAAATTACATTATTAATGATGCTTTAAGGAAACTGGTACACATTTTCTTCATTACTTATTCTACAACACCTTTTATGGCTGCAAATTGACAGCAGAATGTAGAATGAGTGCCACCTACTGTCAAGAGAGTAGAAGTAATTCTAGGTTCAAAAGAGACCTGGACAAGGCATGCATGTAAATAAATCCAGAGGGCTGTGGAGAGGCCCAGATATCCAGAAAATATATGTTATCTACATACGCCCTGTGACCTACTTTAGATTGTTCTTTTTTTGGAAACCATGCAACTACTCTAAGTGAAACGCATTTTGGAACAGAACTATGCATTCTGGACCTGCAATGGAATACACAATTCAAAATTCAGATGTCTTTTTTTTTTCTTTTTTGCCAATCCTGGATCATGAACTCAGGGCCTGAGCACTGTCCCTGGCTTCTTTTGCTCAAGGCTAGCACACTACCTTTTGAGCCACAGCACCACTTCTGGCTTTTTTTATACATGAGGTGCTGAAGAACCGAACCCAGGACTTCATGTTTATGAGGCAAGCACTCTACGACTAGGCCATATTCCCAGCCCATATATTTTCTTTTGCAGAAAACCTTAGTCGACATATTTACAGTATCCAAATACGTGATCAAAACAGGCCCAGTGATCCAAAAGTAAAACAGTGCGTAGAGTAGAAAGACAAAATCCTGGAGCTGGAGATATGGCCTAGTGGCAAAGAGTGCTTGCCTCGTATACCTGAAGCCCTGGGTTCAATTCCCCAGCACCACATATACAGAAAATGACCAGAAGTGGCGCTGTGGCTCAAGTGGCAGAGTGCTAGCCTTGAGCAAAAAGAAGCCAGGGACAGTACTCACGCCCTGAGTCCAAGCCCCAGGACTGGCCAAAAAAAAAGACAAAATCCTCACCAATAGTTCAGAAAATAGAAAAACCAGAGTTCTGTGCCAGGGGCAGGAAGAGGACAACTTAGTATTCTAGATACCACGTGCTATGGGTCTATTATGCATGGACTAATAAGAGGACAGGCCTTCTTCAAGATTTGGCCCTTGAGGGAATTTTAAATTTCCATTTGGGGAAGGGTGCTTGAACACTGGGCCTGGTCGCTGTCCCTGGCTCTTCAACTCTACCATTGGAGCCACAGTGCCACTTCCAGTTTTCTGGTGACTAATTGGAAATAAGAGTCTGAGGGATGTTGCTTACCTTGGCTGGCTTTGAACCTCAATCCTAGGATCTCAGCCTCCTGAATAGCTAGGATGTCAAGTGTGAGCCACTGGTGTACAGCTGATTTTTAGATCTCTACATGATAGCCCAAATCTTCGCAGATTTTCTAATGCTTAGCAAATTGTTTAGTTTGGGTATATAATGGGGTTTGAACTAGGGGCTTTGTCACTGTCCCTTGAGTTCTTTTGCTCCAAGGCTAGTGCTCTACCACATTGAAGCACCGCCCAATTTGGGGGTATTGAGTGATTTATTGGAGTAAGAGTCTCATGTACTTTCCTGCCTGGGATGTCTTTAAACATCTATCCTCATATTTCAGCCTCTTAAGCTAGGATTATGGGCTAGGAATGTGGCTTGGTGGTAGAGTGGCTTACCTAGAATGCAGAAAGCCCTGGGTTTGATCCCTCAGCACCACATACAGATGAAAAATCCAGAAGTGGTGTTATGGCTCAAAAAGTAGAGTGCTAGGCTTGAGCACAAAGAAGGTTAGGGATAGTGCTCAGGCCCTGAGTCCAAGCCCCAGGACTGGCAACAGCAATAACAAAAAATATCAGCTAGGATTACAAGTGTGAGTCACCTGCACCCAGCTCAAAATTTTTCACTTTGCCTTGATTGTTGTCTCCAACTCAAGTGAATTTGTTATACTGCAGCTGAAACCAGGAACTTACCAATATAGTACAGTATAGTATAGAACATTGCAAGGAGACCCAGACAAAGTCAGCCTCTAGGAAAGGTACTTGCTTACATACACTCAGCTTTTGTAAATTTAGGGGTTCTGTTGATCTGACCACAGGGAGGGTAGATTGTTATGTCACAGTCTTGTGCAACACCCAGCAAAGTGGCAGCTTGCTGAGTCTGACCAGGACTTGAGCACGACTCCCCGTCACTTCCTGAGCATCAGAGTTTTGCAGAATATGACCTTTAGCTAAGACCAGAGAGCCCAACTGCCATTCCAAACTCGCTAACTCCTCCAATGCCACATTGAGAGATTGGAGGCCACTCCTCCCGAGACATACCTCCTCTGCCCCCACCTCACCCCTTTGATCTCTTCCCTTCTCTGCCACCAGACACTCCATGCTCATCAGCAAGGCACCCACTGCTAATTGGATTCCTGCTTTTGTAAAACTTTTTCACCTTGATGTTGATTTCCATCACTGTAATAAAATTTCAGAACACAGACAATTTAAGGGACAAAGGGTTTATTTTGATTCATTACTTCAAAGGATTCTGTTCTCCATTCCTGAGACCCATGCACTGGATCCAACATGACCACAGTGGGAAAATGGAGCAGAGAATTACCACACCTCCTAGCAGCCAGGAAGGAGGCTGAGGGAGACACTGAAAATGACAGAGAGAAGGGAGGGAGGAGAGTGGAGGGAGAGGGAGGAGGAGGACAGGACAGAGGAGGGAGAGCAGTAGAGATTCCTGGTAGAGCCTTCAGGGACATACCCAAAATGACCTGTTTCCTCCACCCAGAAGTCTACAAGTGTTCCACAACAGCCCAGTCCACTGGGGACAAAGTTTTAAAAGCAGCACTCTACTGGAATATTACATTATCAAAACACAAAAACATCAATATATTCTATTAAGCAAATTAAAAACACACTAAATATTCAGGCACTTGTGAAAAGTTTTTGAAATGCTTGGCATCTTGACATTTCGTCATTTATTTCTTTTTTTTTAATTTTTTTATTATTAATTAAGCAAAAAAAATTTTTTTACAAGGTGTTGTGCAACGAGGGTACAGTTACATAGTATGGCAGTGTGTACATTTCTTGTGATATCTTACAACCCGTCATTTATTTCTAATTTTAAAACTATACATGCATCTTACAGCAAACTATAATGCTATTTAATAAACTTTCTAAGCACCTTCTGTTACTTGTTAAGATAAATTCATCAGTAACCTCAATATAGGTAATTTGAGAAGGTGTATTGAAAAGCACACTTCTTCCACATTATTGAAAATATGACACCAGTGACTACTTACATAAAATTGGTAAACTCTTTCATTAAGGAGCTTCTCATTTTGTTTCTTGTCTTCTGTTGATTCCTTGGGTTGAGCTCAGGTCTGTCTTGGGCCTAAGCTTTTTATCTCAAGGCTAGCACTCTACCCCTTGAGCCATTGTTTCCACAGCTGATTTTGGGGCAGTCAGTAAGAGTCTCATAGACTTCCTGCCTGGGTTGGCTTCAAATAATTTTCTGTTCCCAGCCTCCCGACAAGCTGGGATTACATATCTGAGACACTTGGGCCAGGCACTTTTGATGTGAATGACCTATGTTTCCATATATTTTATGTAAGTGACCTCAGGGCCATCATAATGATTTGACTTAGAGGAGCTCCCACCATTACTCTGCCCAAAGGAGATGTTTAAGGACAAACATCAGGAGTATTCTGAGGGCCTGACCAACAGACATGGTAACATCCATGTACTGAGGATGACCAAGGAGCCCCAAATGCGTTAGACTGCATACCCAGCCACTAATCTTTGACATAGTCGTGGCATTCCTAGACACTTGGGAAGGAGAGAAAACCCTGTGCTGTGTTTCTCAACAAATTTGGGGATTTCTGCTAACGTGAAGAAGTTGGAAATTATCTCAGTGGAAAGGATATTGAAGGAAGGGATGGCACAAAGTATGGGCTGAATATCTTCCCACCTATCAAGGAGTTCAGATTGAATGTTCTGGGTTAAACTTCATGATAAAAAGTAGAACAAAATAAATGTCAGATCTTCTCAAACTAGTCTCTCAATTATTTGAAATCTGTATTCCTAATTCTATCTGAAAATTAGGTTCTGTCTGGTTGACCTTTAGTTTGGATTGCATGTCTTCCAAATCTACATGGGATGATTCCTTATTAATTTTATGCAATCTCACTCTTGTACATATATACTCATACATATCTATATATTGTTTAAAGACACTTTAACATCCAATAAATCAGAAATGACTCCAATTTCTTTTTAAGATCAAGCTTCCTCAGTGAATCTTACTGTTGAAATGATATCATTTTCCACTCTGAGATTTTCATCACTCACGACACTAAATATCATATACAATATGGAACATTAGATATACCACAAACTTGGCTGTTAAATAAAAAAGCTATCAATTATAAAAGTTCATCATTCAGGGGCTGGGGATATGGCCTAGTAGCAAGAGTGCTTGCCTCGTATACATGAGGCCCTGGGTTCAATTCCCCAGCACCACATATACAGAAAACGGCCAGAAGTGGCACTGTGGCTCAAGTGGCAGAGTGCTAGCCTTAAGCAAAAAGAAGCCAGGGACAGTGCTCAGGCCCTAAGTCCAAGCCCCAGGACTGGCAAAAAAAAAAAAAAAAAGTTCATCATTCATTTAGATGGAATACTTAGTGTTTTTAGAACTTGTTACTTCAGGGTTTTATCCATTCCATACTTGGTGCTTAGAAGAGTATTTGTTCACAAAAGTAAAGACAAATGAGGTATGTCAGTGACATGCTCTCCTATTACTTACAAATACATTGTATCCCAGTGCTGTTGGCTCATGCCTGTAATCCTAGCAACTCAAGAGGCTGATTATCTAAGGATCAAAATTGAAAGCCAACTGGGCCAGGTTAAGTTCTCCAGTTAGCCTAGAAAGGCAGATCTGGGGCTGTGGCTCAAATGATAGAGTGCTAGCCTAGAGAAAAAAAGAGCTAAAGGATAGTTGTCAGCCCTCACACCAAGTTCAAGCCAGAAGACCAACAAAGAACCAAAACACACACACACACACACACACACACACACACACACACACACACACACACACACACATCATAGATGGAAAGATTTCTCCATTAAGGATGGATTAGGAGTTTCCTTCCTGCTAAGGCCCTTAGGGTATTTGAAAGTAACATTGAAACTACAGACTCCTACATTTGCTAGAATCCAAGCAGATTATACACAAACAACTTTTTATGTGTTTGTGCATAGGGACTGAGTAGCCAAACTGAGTTTGGGTCTCTAGGTGGCTTTTTTTGTTCTAGGTAATTATATATAAATTTTCACTAAAGGTTGAGACATAGTCATAGTTCTTATGTGCATAATATACAAGCAAGATATAATACCCCACCCAGCTTTCCTTGTTGTATTCCCACATGACGAAGGGCTGACTATAGACAGAAGGATTTCTCGCATGAAAAATGTTATTGTGGATTCTCTTCAGTGTGCAATGTTTGAGTCTATATAAGAGGAGTAGATCAGTTCACAGATTTCCAACGTGTGACACTCACTGTTTCTCTCCACTATTTGTTCTATGAGGGAGCCAACCCTCCATGATGATTGAAGGCTTTCCCAGAGCTGCGATGTTCATAGTTTTTCTCCCCCGCAGATAGTCAGGCCTAAAACCTTTCACAAAGAGGATTTCCATCGGTGGTTTCTGGCTAGTACATGTCCTCTGGTGTTGTCTTAGATGAGTTGATTAACTGAAGACTTTCCCACACAGATGAGACTCCTGAGTTCTCCCTCTGGATGGATTGCTCTTACTTTCTAAGTTTTCATGGTGTACCAAAACCTTCACACACAGGTTGCATTTGTGTGATTGCTCTCATTTCTTGTGCTGGCAAGGTTTAAATGAGATACTGAATGATTCCACTCACTGATGACACGCAAAATTTTTTTCTCTAGTGTGTACTTTCTTGTCGGGAGCCGAGCTAGCTGCTAAGCTCATCCTGACCTCTGGCTGTGCTGTTACCGCCAGGATATGCTAAAGGCAAGGACAATTGTTCACAGCCACTATCGGGAATTGCTTTGCTACGTCCCCACCTTGCTATGTCTGCTGGAGTAGATTCCTATGTTAATCAACCTTGTCTTGTGTTTACTGTGATGCTAAAGGCAAGGACAATTGTTCACAGCCACTATCTGGAATTGCTTTGCTATGTCCCCACCTTGCTATGTCCGCTGGAGTAGATTCCTATGTTAATCAACCTTGTCCTGTGTCTACAGTAATCAAATGTTGCAAACTTCAAAGCCTCTTTATGTTCTGGAATTTTAACAATCCTATGCTATTCCCTGGTTCCAAAACTGCATATAAGCTGGGAGTTGGAATAAACTTGGCTGTAGTCTTGAGGTTCAACCTTACGGCTGCAGACCTCCCGTACCCCATCTTTGTCTCTTGTCTTTTTTCTCTTGCCTTATTTTTTCTTTTCCTTAATCCTCACCGCCCCTCAGTCAGGATTCCTGTTTCCCTGCTGGCTGGCCCGGCAGGCTTTCTTATGGTAAAAAAGGCTGGAGGAATACCAGAAAACTTTCCCACAGAAGTGACACTCGTAGAAATTTTGTCCAGTGTGTATCCTCTTATGTACGGCACGCTAAGATGACATAGTGAAAGCATTCCCACAGGAATGACACTCATTGGACTTCTCTCCAGTGTGTATTCTCGCATGTGCAGCACAAGATGTCTGACTGAAGGCTTTCCCACAGGTGCGACAGTCATAGGGTTTCTCTCCAGTGTGTGTTCTCTCATGTCTTGCAAGATTAGTTGGCAGACTGAAGGCTTTCCCACAGAAGTGACACTCATAGCGTTTCTCTCCAGGGTGCATTCTCTCATGTATGGCATGAGAAGATGGCGTAGTGAAGGTTTTCCATGGGTGTGACATTCATTGGGTTTCTCTCCAGTGTGCAATATGCTATGTGCCTTAAGTTTACTTGGCCTTTTGAAGGCTTTTCCACAGATGTGACATTCATGCTGTTTCTCTTCAGTGTGTCTTCTGTTATGTGTCTTAAGGTCACTTGGTCTTTGGGAAGCTTCCCCACCTGGAGGACACCCCTGTGCTCTCTCTCCAGCATGTGCTCCATCCTGATTTCCAAAATGAGAAGACTGAGTGACCGCTTCCCACACACAGAGGGGACCTTCATCTGCACCTCCTCCAGTGGGCATGTGCTCCTGCTGCCGGATATGACTTGGCTGAATGGAGGGGGCAGTACACAGGTGGCTGTCATCAACTTCCAGTCTAGTGTCTCCTCCATCCTGCCAACTGAGCTCCCGGGGTTCTTCCAGTACATGCCCCAGGTCACTATCCTCACACACTTTGTCTCCATCATGTGCAGTTTTATGGTGACTGAACTTTGAAGGAAAAAAGGCTGTCCTACACAAACTACAAACATGTGATTTCCCTCCAGTGTGAGTTACATTGTGTTTACAGTGTTCATTGCTCTCAACAAAGACTTTAGCACATAGACCACAGTCACACTGTCTGTTTTCCTTGAGAGACTTACTGCATTATCTAATGTCTAATGAATTCTTCATAATGCCATTCCCATTTAGATGATCAATTTCTTCGTGTTCCAGGTGCTCAGGAGTACGTGAATATTCATGGTGGTTCTCTCCCCAGTGTAGGCTAACACAGGAGATGTCTTCTGCATCCTTTAGCAAACTTTGTGTCAATGAAGAGCTCTGAGTCTTTGTTTCTGTCGAGTCATTCCTGTCAAGTGAGTCTTGCAGATAAAGCGATTTCTGTTGTGGGAAGATGATGAAACATGATCATAAATTGTTCACATTCATCTCCATGGCATTTCACTACATGACAATGCTAGACTACTTGGCCTAGACATAAAACATGTTATAACTGGGCACTGATAGCTCATGCCTGTAATCCTAGCTACCCACATGGATGAGATCTGAGGATCATGGTTCAAAGTCAGCCAGTTCAGGAAAGTCCATGAGACTCTTACCTCCAATAAAATATTCAGAAAAATCTGGGAAAAGTGCTGTACTTGAAGTGGTAGAGTGCTATGCTTAAGCAAAAGAAGCTGAGGGACTGTACACAGGCCCAGTGTTCAAGCCTCAGGACAAGCAAAAACAACAACCTTATATTTTTCTTCCATATCCCCATCTTGAAAGTGCCAAAGACATGCTCCATGCAGGATATCAAAAACAGAAGAATCAAGCTAATTTCCAGATAATCGTGTGTGTGTGTGTGTGTGTGTGTGAGAGAGAGAGAGAGAGAGAGAGAGAGAGATAGAGAGAGGCAGAGAGAAAGACAGACTGAGAAACAGAGACATACATAGAAAAAGAAAGAGACAGAAAGAGAGACAGAGAGAGAAAGTATATGGATAGAGGAGAAGAGAGACATAGAAAAACACATAGATAGGTAAAATCCTTGGTTTCAGACTATTTAATACTGCATTTCTGAGATTAAGTTTGTTTTTATTTTTGTTTTTGCTAATCCTGGGGCTTGAACTCCGGGCGTGGGCACTGTTCCTCAACTTCTTTTGCTGAAGGCTAGTGCTCTACCTCTTGAGCCACAGCACCACTTCTGGCTTTTTCTGTGTACATAGTACTGAGAAATCAAAGCCAGGGTTTCATGAATGCTAGCCAAGCACTCTACCAGTAAGCCACTTTCTCAGACCCTGAGAGGAAGGTTTTGAAATTCTGTTAATTTCCTTATGAAATTCGAACTATGTGGAGCTTTCACTCTCTCTCCCTTCTTCTTTGTCTTGGTAATTTAGTGGAGAAAAGAATCTCATGGGTTTTCCTGCCCAAGCTGGCTTTGAACTGTGATCTTCACTCAGGTCTCAGCCTCCTGAGTAGATAGAATTACTGCTGAGAGTCACCTATGCTCCAAGAAATGTCCTCAGCTCAACGATGAGGCAGGCACTTGCTTTACCAGCTACTCTTTCCACTGCCAGGTCTTTACTGGTCACCACAGGAGTCGCATCCATGTAACTTACCACTGACGGGGTCACGGGGACCTTATCACTGACTTGTTCTATGTAAAGAATGGCTATCTTTGCCATGTAGAATGGAAATGCCTGTAAGAAATGTTGAAAAGCATACCTGGCGTGAAACCGGGAGGAGATTTTTGAAAGCACCTTAATCCGCATTTGTGTAGTTACTCAATGAATCAAAGGAAAGGAAACAATTCTTAGGAAAATCACCTCATGTCATATTCACGATCATGAATGATAATTTCCGTCATCACTGCTGCTTCAAATAAGGACTTGTGTGCTATTGCTGAGATTTCTGCCTCAAGGCTAGTGCCTTACCACTTGAGCCACAGCCCCACTTTCTGCTTTTTTGTGCTTAGTAAGATAGTCTCCCAGAGTTCTTCATCCTCAGATTTCAGCTTTCTTGGGTAGCTAGGATTGTTATTGGAAATAGAGTAGTTAAGAGAACACAATATAACTGTAATCTAGATAATACATTGAATCTCAGGAATCCCACAGTGGGTCCAAATTAGATTCAGATGCTGTTCATGTAGCTCCATGTTCACAAGCAATGGGAAAATAAAATATATAGTCTAAGGGTGGATTCAGAAGTAATCCCTCGGGGCTGGGGATATGGCCTAGTGGCAAGAGTGCTTGCCTCGTATACATGAAGCCCTGGGTTCAATTCCCCAGCACCACATATACAGAAAACAGCCAGAACTGGCGCTGTGGCTCAAGTGGCAGAGTGCTAGCCTTGAGCAAAAAGAAGCCAGGGACCGTGCTCAAGCCCTGAGTCCAAGCCCCAGGACTGGCCAAAAAAAAAAAAAAAAGTAATTCCTCAGTTTCTATTTCTGCCTTAACAAAATACAAGCTACCGTCAAAAGTACTTCTCACAGGCTGAATTAAAGTAGAAATTCCAATGGAAAGAAGGTGAGTGAATGCATATATACATATATATATATATGCTCCATTTTATACATTCACATTGATAAGCATATATGCGCAATGGATGGGTCTTGGTACTCACCGATGGACTCCAGCAGACAGGCAACCTCTGACATCACATCTCTCCACAGCTTCCTCTGTGCTGCGTTCATCAGGTGCCACTATTTGGGGGTGAAGTTCACAGTGACATCTTCAATGTTCAGAGGTTCCTACAACACCCAAGATGGTTCCCATTAGACAGCGCAACAGGGACAAGTTTAAGTGACAAGCCTTGAGATGACGCCAGCTGAGGTAGGTAGAGGGGAGGCCGAGTATGCACAGAAACCAACGGTTCTGGGCTGCGCTATGGCCTAGTGGCAAGAGTGCTCCCCTCGTATACATGAAGCCCTGGGTTCGATTCCCCAGCACCACATATATAGATAAGGCCAGAAGTGGCGCTGTGGCTCAAGTGGCAGAGTGCTAGCCTTGAGCAAAAAGAAGCCAGGGACAGTGCTCAGGCCCTGAGTTCAAGGCTCAGCACTGGTTAAAAAAAAAAAAAAAGAAATCAAAGGTTCTTTAGGGCAACAACCAGGCACCCTTGGCGTGAGTGGCCTCAGCGCTGGCCACACTGCACGGTGCAGAGCAAGGGCAGATGAGAATGGTGCACCCCGGAATAGTTTATGCCATGTGGAACAGATGATATGGAGTAACCACATTCCACTTGGAACCCCTTCCTCTCCTAGGACTGGAACTCGGTTCTTGGGTGCTGACCCTGAGCATGGTTGCTCAAGGCTACTTTGTGCTCTACCACTAGAGCCACAGCTCCCCTTCCAGCTTTTCTTGGTGGTTGACGAGAGATAAGTGATTGGGGGGCTTCTCTGCAGGGCTTTGAGCAACAGTGGTCAGTCCTCAGCCTTCGGAGCCACGTGGTTATGACTCCTTTAGAATAAAGTTTGTGCAGGCTTTGGGCTTTGAACTCATGACCTACATGCTGTCTCAGAGTTTCCTTTGCTAAACCTGAGTATTCTCTCACCAGAGCTACACTTCCATTCCCCCATTTCTCTTCTTCTCCTTCTCCCACCCCTCCCTCACCTCCTTCTCATTCCCCTCCTTTTCCTTCTCCCCCTCTCTCTCCCTCCTTCTTCTTCTTGGTAATTTAGTGGAGAAAAGAATCTCATGGGTTTTCCTGTCAAAGCTAGCTTTGAACTGCGATCTTCACTCAGGTCTCAGCCTTCTGTGTTGATAGAATTACTGCTGTGAGTCACCTATGCTCCATTCTAAGACTTAAATGTTACTAGAAGCACTCAGACACTATACACAGTAATGAGGCAGGATCAATGACGGAAAAGGAAGCAGGGTAAAAGTCTGCCAGGAATAAAACAACTCAAGCTAAAAGCTAATCCATCAACTTCTCCTAAAATTTAGGGACCAAAGTTATTCACGGGAAAATCAGGTAGGATAAGTTCAGAGGAATGGCAACTCAGTGAAGGCAACTCAGAAATCTGGTGTTTAGAAAAATACAAGCACGGGCTGGGGATATGGCCTAGTGGCAAGAGTGCCTGCCTCATATACGTGAGGCCCTGGGTTCGATTCCCCAGCACCACATATACAGAAAATGGCCAGAAGTGGCGCTGTGACTCAAGTGGCAGAGTGCTAGCCTTGAGCGGGAAGAAGGCAGGGACAGTGCTCAGGCCCTGAGTCCAAGCCCCAGCACTGGCCAAAAAAAAAAAAGAAAAGAAAAAAGAAAAATACAAGCACTATCTCAAAACTTCAGAGACAAAACAGGATGCATCCCTTCCCAAGAAATTGTAGGGAGCGAACAATGAAGTTCATCCTTACTTCTGGCTATACTCTTAAAGGTGTGCAAAGTCGTGGCTTCTGGAGCCAACAGCAACGTTCATACTAACCTCTGGCTATGTTGTTATCTCAAGGACTTGCAAGGACATGGCTTACTTGAAGGACAGCACTAATCCAAAGATGTTTTATTATGTCCACAAGAGTCTGTTTTATGTAAACCACTCAACCTTACCTTGTTTTACTGCAGCCAAGTTTATTCTTTTTTTTTTTTTTTTTGGCCAGTCCTAGGCCGTGAACTCAGGGCGTGAGCACTGTCCCTGGCTGCTTTTTTGCTCAAGGATAGCACTCCGCCACTTGAGCCACAGTGCCCCTTCTGGCCATTTTCATTATATGTGGTGCTGAGGAATCGAACCCAGGGCCTCATGTATACGAGGCAAGCATTCTTGCCACTAGGCCATATTCCCAGCCCCTACATTTATTCTTAAATTCCATCTTATATGCAATTTAGGAACCAGGTAATAGCATAGGGATTAACTAAGGTTTTAGAAAACAGGAAGGCCCTGAAGTTGGCAAATGACAAGGGGCAGACATTTGTCTGGCAGGATGTATGCCTTCCTGAGTAAAACACTACCCCAAAACTTAAGCAACCCCCAACCAAAATGTACACAACAGGAGTCTTTCCTTATCTCAAGGAAAAGAAACTGCTCCATGGCAGGATGGATTCCACCTGCCAAGAGAGCCCCAAACACCTAGATACTCAGGATGTAACACCCGGAGTGATTAGGGCAAAGGGAAAACACCTATCATGGCATAAATTTAAAGTCTCACCCCCTGCCTTTGTTGTGCCAAGTTGCAAGACCACCCCCAAGAAGACCACCGAGATTCAGACACTCCGAAATGCAAAAGCAAGGCAAGGGTTTATTTAACGAGCTGCCAACTCGGGCCTCGTCCTACCCACCGACACAGCGGAGGTTAGGAGGGAGCCTCAAGCTATGATTACACAGGGCTTATAAAGGCAAAGAACAAGGTTACAACAATCAGCTGTGCAAGCAAGATTAGAACACAGGTACAAATCTGATTGGCTCAGGGTTCGATTCTAAAATGGGGTTCACGTGGTGGGGCCTGACTTCAAAGTCTGGCACCTCATTTCCCCCTTTTTCTTTTTGGTACCTTGGGAGCCAATCATGGCTCCATTCTGTCCATTTCAATGGCTTGCATGTCTAGGGGATGATATAGAGGTAAGGCATGGGCCAGTAGGGCCAAAAGTAGTATCCGAAAATAACTCTGGTCCCTCGGTTTTAAAGGGGGGCTGATGGGTGAAGATCATCCATCTTCTGTAATTTCTTCAGGCTGACTCAGGGGCGTTGACCTTACCTAGCCAGGAACCTATAACCTTAGTCTACTTTAACAAGGGACTGCAGGATTCACCTCACTTTGGAGTGAGCTGCCACTAGCCAGGGTAGTAAGGAAAGAAGGCAAAAAGAAAATTATAACAATATTCAGTCTAACTTTCTTTTCTTGAGGCGAAGGCGAAGCGGCTGAGTTGGGTGCTTGGAGACCTCCCATGTTCCACCACGGTAGTTGTCATCCAGGGCAAAGGGGTCAGCTGGCCTGGCGTGGAAGCAATGAACCCAAGTGGCGATGCCGTCTAGGGTTCCTTCCACCATGGTTCTTAGGATTTCAGTCCCCTGGTCTGAATAAATGGGGGGTAGGGACAGAAGCAGAATCATATCTTTTAGAGTCCAATTCATTTTCTCTACCTGTCCTGCACTCTGGGGTCTATAAGCACAATGCAATTTCCAATCCGTCCCCAGTGCTGCAGCTATTCCCTGACTTACTTTTGAGATGAAAGCCTGTCCGTTGTCTGACCCAATGGTGGATGGGAAGCCATACCTGGGTAGGATTTCTTCCAGGATCTTCTTAGCCACTACATTTGCAGTCTCATGCTTTGTTGGATAGGCTTCAACCCATCCTGAAAAGGTGTCTACAAGAACTAGCAAATATTTGTAATTTCTGTGAAATCTACTTCCCAATACACACCTGGCCTATTCCCACAGAGGCGAGCTCCTTTAGTAATCTGTTGATTGGGGGCATTGGCAAGCTGACAGGCCTTTAACAGATCTCAATAAGGACAGAATCTCAGGTCTACAAGCTTTCTTTACTAAACAGATGTATGAGCTTAAAATTCTCACTGCCAGTCAGGGCTTTGAGTAAATGCGGGGGGTGAGATTTTAATCTATCCTCTCATTTGACAAACTTACCCTTACTAACCACTATCACAGATGACTGGTAAATTCCTGCATTCCTGCATTGGAAAGGCATGCTTATGAACTATTCTTCTAGGACTTCCCGGCTTTAACTTTTGAAAGGCCAACAGTAGTGACTCTAGGATCTGACACCATCTTGCCATCCAAGCAGTGGCTTACTGCCTCTGGATGCTCCATCACTTTTGTCCCAGGAGGAGTGACTTTCGACTTGGACTCAGGGCCTGAGTGCTGTCCCTCAGCTCTCCAGCTCAAGACTAGCACCGTACCACTTTTGAGCTCCACACCACTCCGTTCCCAGCACTCTGCTGGCTGATTAGAGACAAGTCTCTCACAGGGACCTTTCTTTGCCCGGGCTGGCTTCGAACCGCAGATTCAGATCAATGAATCTTATAAGGGGCCACTTTACTCCAATTATAAGCAACAAGGTGGTCCACACAGAAGTAGTTTTTAAGCATGCTCTCTTACCTGGAACTTATTAAGGGTCAGTATTAGATCTTGACAAACTTGTAGGAATCACCTGTGCTTCTCTGTGGGCCTGCTGGAAACTGTTACAAAAAACCTACAAAGAAGCTGGAATGGCAATTAAACATTTTGGTAGCCATAATTCTCCCTTTCTCACTTTGCAATAATTATTTAGGACAATTTTACTTCCAAACTTCTTATCTAGAAATGTATTCTTGATTTCCAAAGCCTTTCTAACACTAACACAACACTTTAGCTTTTATCTGCATTGGAAAAACTGAAGCTCACAGGCAATCTGAAACCAGGTGCCGCCCTTTGCTTATGGGCTGCTTGTTTCAAAAGAGCCTCTTTTTTTTTTTTCTTCAGTCCCAGTTACTGCATAGCATGAAGACCTTTGAACTTAAACTTAGTTTTCCATCATACTGCAGTCTTGAACATGTTCACACTCACACATGCACACACACATACATTTTCAAAAGATCTTAAAGCGTGCTGAATAAGCATCGGCTGTACATTTTAAGACAAAAACCTTTAACAAATGATTTTAGCATTCTCCAGCCTCATTTTCCAGGGCTTGATAGTTTTAGTAAAACATTTTTAGTCTTAGTAAAACATTTTAGCGCACCAAACAATTTTCTGCTTAAGGCTGGGTGGGGGTCCCCTTAGAGTTCTTTCTGTGGACACTCACACTCTGTGAGCCATCGCCTGTACATCTTTCCAATGAGCTATGCAGGTTTGACACAAAAGAGACTGTTAGACTTACAAACAACACAGAGATGACAGCGCAGCATGGTGAGGTCACTCCCTGCCACCTGTGGGTGGCTTGGGCTGGCCCTACATCCACCCCGTCGGCGGCTGCGGGTCAGGACTTGGACTTGGGGCTGATGCGTCCGTGTCCTGGGCTGTCGGCGCCGGCGAGTTGACTGGGCAGGACCCTCCGGAGCGGAGGGCACAGCTGAAACATTTTCCTCAGAGTCCTCCTCTTGTAGAGTTAACTGGGATGGGGAGTATGGAGCGGGAAACATTTCCTCCTCCGTGCTTCCTCCCTATGTCAAAGCTCCCTCAATTTCCTCAAAGGTGGACCATTCTGACTTGCACAGGGTGATCCACTTTTCCTTTTTAAGGGCCACACCTTGGTTCTGAGCTATCTCCTTAACCTCCCTCCAGTGAGCTAGGATCAAGTCTAGGGGGCTAGATGGAGGTCCTCAAGATAATACAAAAGGAGGAAAACACACAGGCCTAAGAAAAGCTACGAGTTGGAGATCTCCCAAGCTGGCCCACAACCTCCTACAAGGGTGCAGAAGGAATGGACCCGAGTTGGCCCACAACCTCCTGCAAGAAGGAGTGGACCCGAGTTGGCCCACAAGCTCCTGCAAGGGTGCAGAAGGAGTGGACCCGAGTTACGAGTTGGAGATCTCCCAAGTTGGCCCACAACCTCCTGCCAGGGTACAGGAGGAGTGGACCCAAGTTGGCCCACAACCTCCTGCCAGATAAGCAGAAGGAGCAGACCCAAGTACAAGGTGGGCAGGTTGAGTCTCGTTTAGGAGGTCCTCCTGGTCAGTTCCGGCCAAAAACCAAACTGACTCGCGCCCAACAAGCAAAAGCAAAACAGACAAATTACAAGACAAGACAAATGAATAGTGCTGTTTTCTTACCTTCGGAGTCTGGGATCTCGGGGTCTCTGGGGCTATCCCGGACGAAACCCCAAATGTTGTGCCAAGTTGCAAGACCACCCCCAAGAAGACCACCGAGATTCAGACACTCCGAAATGCAAAAGCAAGGCAAGGGTTTATTTAACGAGCTGCCAACTCGGGCCTCGTCCTACCCACCGACACAGCGGAGGTTAGGAGGGAGCCTCAAGCTATGATTACACAGGGCTTATAAAGGCAAAGAACAAGGTTACAACAATCAGCTGTGCAAGCAAGATTAGAACACAGGTACAAATCTGATTGGCTCAGGGTTCGATTCTAAAATGGGGTTCACGTGGTGGGGCCTGACTTCAAAGTCTGGCACCTCACCTTTACCATATTATTAGTCACAACAGCCAAGGAGGAGTGCCAGACTTTGAAGTCAGGTCCCACTTTACCACGTGAACCCCACTTTATCACGTGAACCTGAGATTAGCAGTCCCAGCGAGCAGACCCAGGACAAGCCCATTAGGGCCCAGTAGGTCTAGAACTCTAACCGCTGGGACTGCTTAACTCTGACCACCCCTAGAATGCCTCGAACCCTGAGCCAATCAGATTTGTACCTGTGTCCTAATCTTGCTTCTTTGAACACCTTATTGTTGTAACTTTGTTGTTTGCCTTTATAAGCCCTGTGTAATCATAGCTCCGGGCTCCTTCCTAACCTCCGCTGTGTAGGGGGGTAGGACGAGGCCTGAGTTGTAGCTCGCTTAAATAAAGCCTTGCCTAGCTTTTGCATTTCGGAATGTCTGAGTCTCGGTGGTCTTCTTGGTGGTGGTTTTGCGATTTCACATAACATTTGGGGTTTCATCCAGGATAGCCCCAGAAACCCCTGAGACCCCAGACCCCGAAGGTAAGAAAACAGCCTCATTTGTCTTGTAATGTGTCTGTCAGTTTTGCTTTTGCTTATTTCTTGAAGGGGTTGTCGAAGCACACGCACTTACTTGGCAATCCTGGGGAGACTGGGGGATTCCCCAGACTCCCCACCTTTGAAGGGGGACCCCTGGAGCCCCGCTTTCAACTTGAGTTCACTCTTTCTGCACCCTTGCAGGGGGATGTGTGGGCCAACTTGGGAAATCTCCAGTTTTTCTTGTTCTTGTTCTTCCCTATGTTTTTTTTCTTTTGTATTAATTGTTTGGTTTCTTTTATTTTGTAGCCTTTTGGACTAAACATCTGATCAGAGCTATGGGTAACGTTCTATCTTGGGGACCTCCATCTAGCCCCCTAGATTTGACTCTAGCTCACTAGAGGGAGATCAAGGAGATAGCTCAGAACCGAGGTGTGGCCCTTAAATGAGGAAAAATGGATTACCCTGTGCAAGTCAGAATGGCCCACCCTTGAGAGAGCTAATTGGCCACCTGAGGGAAGCTTTGACATAATTAAGATCAGTACCTTACAAAGCTTAATTGAAGCCCCTTGTTCAGGCTATATAGATCAGATTCCTTATATAGACACTTGGAGGGAAATAGTTGACAGGGACACTCCATCTTGGGTTTGGCCTTTCTTACCAACTCCCTCCTCCACTCCTTCCCCTACCCCAATATTCACTCAAAAGACATGGGGGTGACAAGAGAAAAACTAACAGGGGAAAAAAAAATTATGTCCACCTGTCCTTCAGGGAGGAAGCACGGAGGAGGAAATGCTTCCCCCTCCATACTTCCCAATCCAGTTAACTCTCCAAGAGGAGGACTCTGAGGAAGATGTTTCAGCTGTGCCCTCCACCCCTGAGGGCCAAGCTCAATTAACTCGCTGGCGCCAAAGAATTACATCTCTTCATAATTCTGTTGCCCTTCCCCTACGCTCTATAAGTCCTGTGGATGCAGACGGTCGACAACAATTCCAATACTGGTCATTTGCTACTAGTGATCTTTACAATTGGCGTACCCAAAATGCCCCCTTTTTGGGGAAACCTCGGGACTTAATTCGCTTGTTTGAAACTATACTTTTCACTCACCAGCCCACTTGGGATGATTGTAGCCAGCTTTTACAGGTCCTTTTCACCACTGAGGAGAGAGGACATATCCAAGAAGCGGCCTGGAGACTTATCCCCAGCCCCAATGGAACACCCATCACGAATCCTGCCTTGATTGACACCTATTTTCCTGAGACTCAACCAGCAAGGGACTACAATATGGCTGAAGGTAGGGAGCGACTCCTTGTCTATCGCCAGGCTCTGCTGACAGGTCTCAAGGCGGTGGCTCGCCAACCTACTAATATGGCCAAAGTTTATGATATTAGGGAGGGAAAAAGTGCAAGTCCGGCAGCATACCTTGAGCAGCTCATGGAAGCCTTTAGTCAATACACCCTGTATGATCTTGAGACCCAGGAATCTGCTCAGATAATTATGTTTGCCTATGTAAATCAAGCCGCACCGGACATTAAGCAAAAGTTGCAGGCTCTAGACAGGCTCAGTGAAAAATCTATTAGGGATCTAGTAGCAGTGGCGGAAAAGGTTTATAATAAGAGAGAATTAGGAGAACAAAGACAGGGAAGGAAGGACAAAGAACGTGGAATCAAGCAAGAAAAGAGGAACAGAGTTGAGGAAAGGAGTTTGGCTAGAATTTTGGAGCTACAATGCAAGGACCTCAGGGAAATCCTGACCTCTATGCAGGCAGGAAACTTTAGACAGTCCTCCTCGCCAAGGAAGGAGCAGGAGCCCAAACCCCAATCAAGAGTGGGGAAGAATCAGTGTGCCTATTGCAATGAAGAGGGGCATTGGATCAAAAACTGCCCAGAGCTAGCCAAGAAAAAGAAGGAAAAACAGAAAGTAGGATCGAGTGTTGGCAGCCTTAAAGTTGGCTGAGGACAGTGACTGAGGGAGTTGGGGCTCAGACCCCCTCCCTGAGCCTAGGATAATATTGAATGTGGAGGGGAATCCAGTCATGTTCATGGTAGATAAGGGAGCAGAAAATTCAGTATTACTAGCCCCAAGAGGGCTGATGTCCACTAAAACAACATGGGTCCAAGGTGCAATGGGCACTAAACCATAAAAATGGACTACTCGAAGAACAGGGGACTTGGGAGCGAGCCAGGTAACCCACTCATTTTAGTCATCCCTGATTGCCCCTATCCGTTGCTTGGACATGATCTCTTAACAAAAATGAAAGCTCAGATACAGTTCACAGGCTGTGGGGCTTTTGTGACGAACTCAAGAGAAAAGCCTGTTAGTATACTAATAACTAGCAAGTTAGAAGGGGACTTTAGGCTATACCAGCACCTCAAGCCTGAGTCTCCGGAAAATGAGTGGCTACGGGCATTTCCCCAAGCATGGGAAGAAACTGGGGGAATGGGACTGGCAAAACATCATCCTTCAATCTTTGTGGAACTCAAAACCAGGGCCGACCCAGTAAGAGTTTGCCAGTACCCTATGTCACTAGAAGCAAAGAAGGGGATCACTCCTCACATGAGAAAATTGTTAGATTTAGGAGTTCTGAAGCCCATCCAGTCAGCCTGGAATACTCCACTGTTGCCTGTCAAAAAGCCTAATTCTAATGATTACAGACCAGTGCAAGACTTGAGAGAAATTAACAAGAGAGTAATGGACATTCATCCAACAGTCCCAAACCCATATAACCTGCTGAGCTCCCTGTCACCGAGCCATGTGTGGTATACTGTGTTGAATCTAAAGGATGCTTTCTTTAGCCTTCCCTTAGCCCCCCAGGGCCAAAGCTACTTTGCATTTACTTGGCACGATCCTGAAATCGGGATAAGTGGTCAATTGACCTGGACCAGGCTGCCTCAAGGATTCAAGAATTCGCCTACAATCTTTGATGAGGCGTTACATGAAGACCTGAGTGAGTACCGCTCCCAAAATACTGGAATAAGTCTATTGCAATATGTAGATGATTTGTTAACAGCCGCTCCAGACAAAAATAGCTATCTACAGGGAACAGCTAGGCTCTTAAAGACTCTTGGCAATTTGGGCTATAGGGCCTCCACTAAAAAGGCACAAATTTGTAAACCTGAAGTCACCTATCTGGGCTTCATATTAAAAGAAGGCAAGCATTGGCTGTCAGATGCATGTAAAGAGACTGTGCTAAAAATTCCTGTGCCTAAGTCAGCCAGACAAGTCAGAGAGTTTCTGGGAACAATGGGCTTTTGCCGGCTGTGGATACCTGGGTTCGCTGAGATGGCCAAGCCTCTACATGAAGCCACCAAAAGCCTCCCAGAATTTCACTGGACTGAGCAGATGCAAAAAGCCTTTGAGGTAATCAAGCAAAGCCTTCTAGAAGCCCTAGCCTTAGGCCTACCTGACGTGAATAAACCATTCACATTGTTCCTGGCTGAAAAGAAAGGAATGGCAAAAGGGGTGCTCACCCAGCCAATTGGGCCTTGGAGACGGCCGGTCGCCTACTTGTCAAAGAAATTGGATCCTGTCGCCGCTGGGTGGCCTCCATGCTTAAGAATAATAGCTGTGGTAGCCCTCTTGGTAAAATATGCAGATAAATTGACTCTGGGACAGAACCTGACTGTGGCCACTATGCACTGTCCGGGTCATCAAAAGCGAGTTGATTCAGTGACTAGAAGAAGTAATCTGGCTGACCAGGCAGCTAAGGAAGCAGCCCTCCAGCCCAGAGCAGAAGTATTGGCTCTAGTAGACCCAGGGCCACGAGCTTTGCCTCCTGTACCCCAGTATTCCCAAGAAGACTTGGAGTGGATAAAGAAAATTTCCATGTTCCACAAAACCCCGGACAGAGAAGGAAACAATGACTGGTGGAAAATTGGTGAAGGGAAATTTATCTTGCCGCAAGGGCTGGGTAAGGGGACCCTTAAAAGTATCCACCGAGCTTCTCACATGGGAACCCGAAGAATGCAGAACTTGCTCCGATACTCCAAAGTGAAAATTAGACAAGGAAATCAACTTATTGAAGATATTGTTAAAAATTGCAAGGCCTGTCAGCTTACCAATGCCCCCAAGATGGGTGATCTTCACCCATCAACCCCCTTTTAAAACCGAGGGACCAGAGTTATTTTTGGATACTACTTTGGGCCCTAATGGCCCATGCGTTACCTGTATATCATTCCCTAGACATGCAAGCCATTGAAATGGACAGAATGGAGCCATGATTGTCTCCCAAGGTACCAAAAAGAAAAAGGAAGTCAGGCCCCACTTTACCAGGTGAGCCCCACCTTACCACATGAACCCCACTTTACCACGTGAACCTGAGATAAGAAGGCCCTATGAGCAGACCCAGGACAAGCCCATTAGGGCCCAGTCGGTCTAGAACTCTAACCACTGGGAATACTTAACTCTGACCACCCCTAGAATGCCCTGAACCCTGAGCCAATCAGATTTGTACCTATGTCCTAATCTTGCTTGCTTGAACACCTGATTGTTGTAACTTTGTTTTTTGCCTTTATAAGCCCTGTGTAATCATAGATCGAGGCTTCCTCCTAAACTCCGCTGTGTCGATGGGTAGGACGTGCCCTGAGTTGCAACTCGCTTAAATAAAGCCTTGCCTTGCTTTTGGATTTGGTGGTCTTCTTGGTGGTGGTTTCGAGACTTGGCATAACAGTACAGGGAAGATGAGGGAAAATGAGGAAGACCCCCGGTTACAAGTACACGATTGGTTGACATTTGCCCTAGTTTACAGGTCGCCTCAGATTGGCCTGGGTCTTCCTGCTGAAGCATGGGTCAGATGGACTTAACCTTGGGGGTGGGCCTCCAGGAGTGGTCACTTAGCCATATTCCTGGAGCTAGGCAGTGCCCAGGTCCGGGCCAGGGTCTGAAAGCTGACACATACTCATGTCCAACGTTGAGTGGGCTCCGGGTGCAGACAATTAATCACGTCCCGGGCCAGATAGTGCCCAGATTCGGGTAGTACAGAGTTCACAGAGGGTGGGGGGGCTGTGGTTACAGAGTAGCTATAGAAAGACTGCCGGTATTTTTCCACTTCCCCATGGGTTAGTAAGCAAAGGTACAGAAGCAAAATAGCTTTTAGGGGCATAATGGTCAAAATTTTATTCTCTACGCTCTTCAATATATCATTCACATCAAAAGTGCCTGGCCCGAGTGTCTCAGATATGTAATCCCAGCTTGTCAGGAAGCTAAGAACAGAAGATTACTTTTTGAAGCCAGCCCAGGCAGGAAGTCTATGAGACTCTTACTGACTGCCCCAAAGTCAGCTGTGGAAACGATGGCTCAAGAGGTAGAGTGTAGCCTTGAGCAAAGACGCTCAGGCCCAACACACAGACCCTGGGCTCAAGCCCAAGGAATCAACAGAGGAAAAGAAACAAAATGAGAAGCTCCTTAATGAAAGAGTTTACCGATTTTATGCAAGTAGTCACTAGCGTCATATTTTCAATAATGTGGGAAAAGTGTGCTTTGCAATATAACTTCTCAAATTACCTATATTCAGATTACTAATGAGCATATCTGTTGGGCCTGGGTAACTGCAGCCATAATCAGGACATGGGGGATGCAAGGCAAGTGAAACAGTGCATCTTTTATTTTCATGAGGGCCAGGGTTTAAGTAGGGTTAGAAATCAACTTACAATTTCAAGGGTAAAAGGGTAACATAGCATGTGATCCATTATAATTATAAAAGTTGAGGAATGCCATTACTGGAAGGAAAGAAGCTAAAACAGAAGTTTATCCACTACAAAAGTTTGCTGCTTCTAAGTCTGAGCTATTTCCTAGCTATTATTCGGTCAGGACTTTGACCAGGATTCCATTCATCTTGAAGATACTTCCCTATTTACTATGAAAAGACTGCCCAGATTACTAGGGAGGAAATTTTGCTAATTACTAAGGAGAGGCTGTTCCATTCATACTGAGAATCTACCACGTGAAGGCAGCTAGTCAAACTAGTCTCCTCAAGGAGATTTTTTATGGGGGAAGAGGAGATTATCATGACAAGGTGTGGCATCCTTTGGCCCCCAGAAACAAAGAAACTCCTTACTGGGAATATGTACCCAAGGGCCTATTAGTATGCTAATAAGGCATCTAAGTAACTGTGTCAAGGCTAAGTCTTCCACTGGTCAAAGAAATTAATTCTCCCACACATATCTTTACAAGTAACAGAAGGTGCTTAGAAAGTATATTAAATAGCATTATAGTTTGCTGTAGGATGCATGTGTATTTTTAAAATTAGAAATCAATGACCAAATGTCAAGATACCGCGCATTTTCAAAAACGATTCACAAGTGCCTGTGTTACTAGTGTGTTTTAAATTTGCTTAATAGAATATATTCATGTTTTTGTGTTTTGATAATGTAATATTCCCAGTAGACGCCTGCTTTTAAACCTTTGTCCCCAGTGGACTGGGCTGTTGTGAAACACTTGTAAACTTCTGGGTGGAGGAAACAGGTCATTTGGGGTATGTCATTGAAATCTCTACCAGTAATCTCTTCTGCTCTCCCTGCTCCTCCATCCCCTCCTCCTCCCTCTCCCTCTGCTCTCCTCCCTCCCTTCTCTTTGTCATTTTCACTATCTTCTTCTTCAGCCTCCTTCCTGTCTGCTAGGAGGTGTGGTAATTCTCTGCTCCATTTTCCCACTGTGGTCATGTTGTGTCCAGTGCATGGGTCTCAGGAACGGAGAACAGAATCCTTTGAAGTAATGAATCAAAACAAATCCATTGTCCCTGAAATTGTCTGTGTCCTGAAATTTTATTACAGTGATGGAAATCAACACCAAGGTGAAAAAGGTTTACAAAAGCAGGAATTCTATTAGCAGTGGGTGCCTTGCTGATGAGCATGGAGTGTCTGGTGGTAGAGAAGGGAAGAGATGAAGGGGATGAGGTGGGGGCAGAGGGGGTATTGAAGGGTTAAAGTGACTCTGTTTTGAGGTGTCTGTTGTTTACATTAAAATATAAATGACCCTGAGCATGGTTAAGTTTCAGGAACTGGTTTGTTTGTGCTAAAGCTGTTAAGCTGCAAATTCTTTAACAACCCTAAAGCCAGACTCCCTACAGTGCTTGTAAATTCCTAGAACAAAGCTATCTACAAGTTAAAGAAGCTACTCTGTGCTGTGCCTGGCCTTGGAAAGGACTGCACAAAGTACGAGATAAAAGGACACTAGAAACAGACCCAGACTGTCAATCACCCCACTTGGCAGGACAGCTTGTAAAAACCCAGACAGCTGGGAAACTCCCTTGATAACCTTTGACCATCCTAGAATGCCCCTAGCCCAGAGCCAATCAGCCATCGGTCCATACCCTAATTCTGCCCAAACACCTGCTTGCTGTAAATTTCGTAGTTTTTGCCTTTATAAGCCCTGTAAAAATCCAGCTCAGGGCTTCTTCCCTATCTGCGCTGTGTCGGTGTAAGGGATGAGGCCCGAGTTGCCTGATTAAAGCCTTGCTTTTGCATTTCGGAACGTCTGGCTCTCGGTGGTCTTTTTGGTGGGTTTCTCTCGACTTGGGCATTACAGTATGTCTCCAGAGAAGTGGCCACCAATCTCTCAATGTGGCACTGGGGGAGTTAGCGAGTTTGGAATGGGGGCTGGGCTCTCCGATCTTAGCTAAAGGTCATATTCTCCAAAACTCTGATGCTCAGGAAGTGGCGGGGATTCCTGCTCAAGTCCTGGTCAGACTCAGCAAGCTGCCACTTTGCTGGGTGGTGCACAATACTGGGACAGAACACTCCACCCTCCTTGCGGGCAGACCAAAAGAACCCCTAAATTTATAAAAGTTGAGTGGGGCAGACCAACAGAACCCCTAAATTTATAAAAGTTGAGTGGGGACAGTTCTTCAATGTTACACAGTCAGACTCAGAGTCAGAGTCTCCTGGGTATTTGGAAGGGTTCACTGCCTTGACAAAATCTGTGAATCCGGAAACATCTGGGTGATGATGTGAAAACATGAGAGGTACCAGCGATGATCCTAGCAGGAAATTATCCCTACTCATCATCAAATCTCACTGTGAATTCAGGATACAAATTTTGCCTTTTATTGACAATTGCACAACAAGTAGAAATTCATTATCACCATATATAATGAAGACATTTGCTGATGAGTTGTTAACCTGGTTTTAACTGCCTTGAGTTTATTATTATGGAAAAGAACATTGTTCGGGAGTGATAGCTCAAAGGCTACACAGACTGTTCTTGGCCATCTCTTCTTTCAATTCAGAAAGAATCCACAAGCCATTCTCGTCCTCTAAGGTTAGCAGTCCCACCCAATTCCATCTGAAGTGAATCAGTAAGGAGACCATGGTAGCGGCCATTGATGTGTTCTTTCGGGCCATCTGATAGAGAGCAGGGAACTTGTCATGGTCAATCAGGGCTTGATCAAAAGGCCCAAAGGAAAGCTAAAGGGAATGAAATTGCATGTTCCAGGAATGAGAAGATTTAAATGCATCATAACCTCAGTCATATAGTATGTACAGTAACCAGTTGAAGTAGGTGGAATGTAAGTTTCCTTTTAATTTTTGAAAATGTGCTTTTAATCACTGTACCAGCTATCAATGTTTTTTGTACAATACTTCTTGATCTTAGTCATTATTTCCATCAGCTCCTCCCATTTTTATCAAGACCACCCATTCCCTGACTTTCCTAGTAGCATTCTCACATATGTACGTTGAATATTATGGTCTATTTGCTCACCTATCTAATCCCTATTCCTCTGGTGCTTTTCTAATTTCCTTAATACCTATGTCCTGGAGACAAAATGTGCTTCATTTCTTTTTGATGTTAATTCTTCAGATGGTTAGTAAATTAAAGAAATTATACCAAGGAATTACTTCCACATATAAAGGTATTTATATATATATATATATATACATATATTAAAATATATATACCATACTATGCTTAGTAATCATATATATATATATATATGGACATGTGCGTGTTCTCTGTTTAATAATGCATTATCATATTTAAATTTACCTTTCACATATGATCGAACACATGCCCCTTTTCTATTTTTTAACTAGTCTTAATTCAACATAATATCTTGCATGTGGATATAGGGGTGTGTGTGTGTGTGTGTGTGTGTGTGTGTGTGTGTGTGTGTTTGTGTGTTGTGTGCTATAACAGAGGCATGAACTCAGGGCCTCATATACTGTTTTTGGCTTCTTTTTTAAGAAGGCTAATGCTCTACCACTTGATCCGCACATTACTTCCCACAGGTTGCTGATTAGAAATAAGTTTCCTCAGTACCTAGGATTATAGATTTGAACCACTAGCACAGAGCTCAACATATCTTTATACTTTAAAGTCACATTCCTTTAACAGATTTTTTTAAAAAATATTAATATGGTGCAAAACTTAAAATAAGCCTTTTGTTCTGCTCTAACTTTTCTATCCCCTTTCCAAATAATGGGACTATACATAACCAATTACCTCAAATTCTTAGTTTTTTATAACTCAAAATTTCATAGGATCATCAATCCAGTGTCTTCTTCTCCTCCTATAACACCTGAAATGTCATCAAATGACATTTTAAAATATTACTCCACTCCTTCCACTCTCACCTGTGGAAACCTATAGAGGTTCAGCAATGTCCCAATCTGGGCAGATGTTGTTCATTATGGTCCTGTGATTACTGCTATAGACTGGCTATCTCCCACCCACGTGTAATTTGGAGTTATGGAATGCCCATTGAGGCAAAGAAAAAGACATATGTATATACATTTCAAATTTCAAATTGAATATTACAGGTATCAAATCCCAGAGTCAAGTTATGTAAAAGTTTAGGGGTTTTGTTGATCTCTTCAATAGCAAAAGTCAAGGCCAAAATAAACTGGTAGTTCTTGAAAATAAACCTTTATAATGAACATAGATATTTAAAAGGAGTATTTCCAAACTTATGACTTTAGTGAATTGAATGCTTGCTTTTCTTTTTTTTTGTTTTTGTTTTTTTTTTTTTTTTTTGGCCAGTCCTGGGCCTTGGACTCAGGGCCTGAGCACTGTCCCTAGCTTCTTCCCGCTCAAGGCTAGCACTCTGCCACTTGAGCCACAGCGCAGCTTCTGGACGTTTTCTGTATATGTGGTGCTGGGGAATTGAACCTAGGGCCTCGTGTATCCGAGGCAGGCACTCTTGCCACTAGGCTATATCCCCAGCCCGAATGCTTGCTTTTCTGCCAATGAATTTGCCAAAACATTATGCCACATTGGAGTATAATGTGAATGTAATGTCTTCTGCTTGTAGATGGGATTAGGAAAGGACTTGAAAGGAATTTGTCCTGAGTGAGATTCAGAAACTTACTTCAGCTGCGAAAAAGCTTGCGTAGTCTCCATTATCAAATGCACCACAATAATAACCTGTTGTCCATGAAACCTGGGATAGACTTACATGAGATACCAAATATTCTATTGCCTTTATCTTTGAGGAACTAGCTCTAGCTATGTCAAAAATCTTTGAGTCACTCACTTTAAGATATATGGTTATATGGCAGGCAAGCCTAACAAATACCCAATTTAAGGCCATCTTTCTGAAGCAAGGGCTGATTGAAAGAAGGTTCTATAGCTAGGTCTGCTCACAGAGCCAATGTACTGAACAGTTCTTCCTGGGATATAACCAAAATATGACCTCAAATATCAGGAGACGGAATTTTATTCTTATTTGTATAGCAACCTGAAAGGATGCAGCCAACTCTAAGTAACATTGTGGACAGAGGAATCTTCAACACAGCGGATCACAAATGAATTATGAACAAGGTTCACATGGAAATCCCCAGTATGCCATGATAATTACCATGGTATACAATGATAAAATACCAAAGTAAAAAGCAGTGGCCACTACCATGTTCCCAATATTTTTAGACTGAGATCCTGGAAAGACAAGAACACAAAGTAGTAAGGAGACTTAAAGTACTTTTCTTTCTCTCTGTTGTCTGTATGTGCAGTGGTGTGTGTGTGTGTGTGTGTGTGTACATTCTAAAGAAATTAATCTAAAATCATCACAAATTCTTTGAAAAAGGACACAATGGAGGCAAGATGGAAATGCAAATAAGATGATGAGTTTGTTCAACATGTACTGCATGTATATCTAATACGTTACAGTGGAAGCCTACCATGTTGGAAATAACCTCTAACTAGAAGAAAATAGTGATATTGAACAAAATCTAATTGAACAAACACATGTGGAGGAGTAACCTGAAAGAAGACTGAATCCATGTGGAAAAGGTTGACAACAGTATTTAATAAAGCAAGGTTGGCCACTTCTCTTGGAGTCTCCTCTCCACCTCCCAGTGAACCTAGCAAGCAGCTCTCCCCAGGTTGTCACTTCCAGTGAACTCCTCATTCTCTTCTGATTGGTCCACACGAGGGCCAGCCCCGCCTCTAGGCGTCTCAGTCGCTTCCCATTGGCTCACAGCCTGATCGTTCTTAGCACACGCCTACCCCTGAGAATTAATATTTGTCTGCCTTTCTGAAGTGGAGGGGAGGGGAACCTAGGTAGGTAGGCCCCTGCCTTCGTTATCTCAAGTTTAAGGGTCTGTTTTATGGCAGGCTACAGAGCATCCTTACCTGGAAATCACTGCCCCTGCCCCCAAAGTTTCTCTATACCAGAGATGGGGGGTAGGGAACAGAGAGAGAGAGAGAGAGAGAACCCACAATCTGTTAGAGTGTTACCTTGCCCTTCTGTTGGTCTTTGTGTCTGCTCCTTTGCTTGCTTACCTACTCAATAAAGCTCAACAGAAATTCATATTCTGATAATCCTCACCTGCATCGGGTGACAAGAACTAAGAACAAACTGCATACAAATAGCAGACCCAAACACAGGAGGGCTAGGAAGGAATAGTGTATGTGACATTGAACGTTCAGGTCACCCACTTATCATTTGTCTTTCCCTTCAACCGAAGAATGCTTGTGATCTCTCTCTCTCTGCCTCCCTCCCTCCCACCCTGTAGCTCAGTATTCTTTGTGCTCTGCCAACTCTGCTTGCCCCAGTCTCCCTGGCAGCCCTCCTTAACCTGCCACTAAGCAGCTTCCCCTTTGGAGTCCTGGAAGGAGGGAGTTGCCAGGAGCCAGGAGCCCAAAAGAGAGTCCTCCTCTCTGCAATTACACATACACACACACACACACACACACACACACACACACACACTGCATTCACGCACACATGAGCTCAAGAAAATGCAGAGTCAATTTAAGGGCTTCCCCGTTTTGAACATTGATGCTCGTGAACAAGATGGAGCCAGTCAGGCTCGAATTTTCCTTGAGAATGTCTCCACAAGGAATGGTCCCCATCCCTCTCCAAGAAGACAGTAGTTCTTGGTCAGTCCGTGTATGAATTCTTAAGATTGTAGAGCATTGCACAGGAAGGGTTGCTATGAAAACAAAGTGTGGGGGGGGGGAGAAGGGGGGAGATGCGGGCATACATATGTAGCAAAAGCAGGTGGTTCAAACAGGTTTCCAAAAATAAGCAGCTAGGATACTAGGCTTCAGCCCAAGAAAACCTCAGGGGCAGTGTCCAGGTCCCAGGACTCAGGATCCCAATGCAATCCCCAGTACTGCCCCACCAAAAGAAAGAAAAAGAGAGAGAGAGAGAGAGAGAGAGAGAAGAAGAAGAAGAAGAAGAAGAAGAAGAAGAAGAAGAAGAAGAAGAAGAAGAAGAAGAAGAAGAAGAAGAAGAAGGAAGGAAGGAAGGAAGGGGAAGCACTGGGTTAGAATCCTTAGCACAACATAAACAGAAAAAAGGGGGAAATAGAGTTCTGGCTCAAGAGGTACAGGGGTAGCCTTGAGCTAAAGAAAAAGAAAAAAAAAAAATAACAGCAGCAGCAGCAGTAGCAGCAGCAGCAGCCAGTGTTCCATCCTTTAGTTCAAGACCCAGGGCTGAACAACAACAAAAAAAAGTTGGACTGGAAAAAATTTGCTCAGACAGACTTGAATTAGCAGCATGTGATGCAAGGGTTGTCGCAAGCTCAGGGATTGGGCATCACAGTACTGTACAGCAGCACGGATGGCTCCAGGCGGGCGGGCAGGAAGGCAGGCAAAGCAGAACTCGGTTTGGCCACGTTCTGTGGCTAGCGAAATCGCAGAGAGCTGTCACTTCATTTGCTCCCTTGCTCTTTTGCTCTCGCTCCCTAGCTCGCTCTACCCTCCCTGCCCCCCCTGCCCCTCTCACCCCCTCCCGCCTGCCCGCCCGCGGGCTTGCTTCCCCTCCCTCTCCCCAGCCCGTGCAATGGTACGAGGGTGAGCGCTCGCCATCTAGTGTCAGCTTTCTGTAACAACAGTGCTTGTGAACTCCAGTTTCCTCCCATGAAATGAATGAACCACAGGCTTCCTACTCAGCCCATGGGTGATGCTTTACTAGCGAGCCAGGACTCGGTGGACAAAACGGCCACATGGCCTTCTCTTCCAGGCAGGGCGAGCAGCTACACGGGCAGCCGGTTCAGCGAATGACGTGATCATCCAAGAAAATAAAAAAGAGAATCAATTATTGTGCTCGGTGGGCTGTGTGCTTGGCGCGTGTCAGTCATTCAGCGCCATGCCCTGCTGGCCCTACATGTTGTATGGCATCCGGTCCGTCCCCGAGTTCCTTCCCTTGTGTGTGGACGGACGAACAGATGGCTTTCCACACACACACACCCCATGATCTTGCCCTAGCTCTGTCTCAGACACACACACAAGCTCTGTGTGGGATTTTAGGACTGGCAAAAGGAAAAAAAAAAAGAAATAAAAAAGAAGGAAAGAAATGGAAAAAATCAATGTGAAGCCAAGGGGCAATGAATAGACATCAGAAATACTAGGCAGAAGGAAAGTTCATTGCTTCATTTAGCAAAAGAAGGAAGAGGACTATGAATGCAAATCATAGCCGGTGAACTTGTTCAGGCAGTGAAGATGGGATTATTGGAGGAGGCAGAAGAGATGATTGACAAAACAGGGTGTACCAAAGAGAGAAGATACTTGTAGTGAAAAAACTAATGAACATTGTTCCGAAATGTAACAATGGCCTCTAAGGAAAGACCATAAATTTGCACAGGCACAGCAAGAGGTAAGAGAATAATGCCACAGAGAGTCTTCTGACAGAATATGTGCGTAACACATTCAGAACAGACCTCTGAAAAACCATGGTTAAAAAATAATTGTAAGATTGTGTTATAGAAGCCATTGCTGGAGATCCTGAGGAAAAGCTTTTTTGTTTGAATTTTACCATCATACATCGTCATAATAAAAATAAATTGAGCTAAAAAAAATAATAATTGTAAGAGTAAGTCCTCTCACAAATCACTAAATCACACTGTGAAGGTTGAGTCTATCACCAATCATTAAACCACAGGATCTGCCTGAGCAGCCAAGGAAGAAGGCCTTGAGTTCAATTCTGGGCACTGGTGGTGGGCACAGTCCACAAAGAATCCAGGGTCCATCAGCAGCTGCTAAGGTTTCCACAGTAATTTTGCCTTCAAGTGAATTATACATTATTGTCTCTTCATAACACCTTAAGAACACAGAACTGTGAAACAAAGATTTAAAAAGAAAAACATCCACAGAAATAAAGGAAGTATTTATCTACCTTGCCCTAACCACACACTGGTGGAGGGTTCTGAGGAGGAAGCCAGGTGGGGGTGGGCTTAAGCCTGGCAGCACTCTCAACTTTGGAAGCCAGAGGAAATGTTCCTTTGTCTTTCAAATGTAGTCACAGCAACCACTAAATGACCCTTTTTTAAAGAAGAATTTGGAAAAAACAGGTTTTCTAGGAAGAGATCAACTGTTGTCTGGCAGGCTGGGCCCAAACCCTGTCAGTGATCTTGCTTAGTCACTGACAAAGGTGTAAGTCAGTCATAGTGGCTAAGATAAAAACCAAATAAGAAAAAAAAATTGTATCTGTTAATAGGCTCAAAACCTAAACTGAGACTGGGGATATGGCCTAGTGGCAAGAGTGCCTGCCTCGTATACACGAGGCCCTGGGTTCAATTCCCCAGCACCACATATACAGAAAATGGCCAGAAGTGGCGCTGTGGCTCACGTGGCAGAGTGCTAGCCTTGAGCAAGAAGAAGCCAGGGACAGTGCTCAGGCCCTGAGTCCAAGCCCCAGGACTGGCCAAAAATAAAAAATAAAAATAAAAACCTAAACTGAGATATAAAATTGAATAAAATATATTGGAAGTCCTCCCTTCCATTTTTCTTTTCTTTTCAGTTGGAGTTGAGGATTGAACTCAGTACCTGGATGCTGTCCCTTACCTTTTTGCTGTTCATTTTTAGCCAAAGGCAGCCAGTGTTCTAACAATCTTGAGCCACCACACCACATCTGGTTTCCTGGGGGTTAATTACTCCAAGAGCAGATTCTCACACTATGCTCTCCAGGACACTTTTGAATCTTGAGCCTGAAATTTCTCTAAGCCTCCAGAGTAGCTATGGTTACAGACTTCAGCCAGTAGCACCAGGCAAACAGGGCAAACTTCCGACATGACAAAATGTCTTTGATTTAGAACTATGAAGCCTTTGGGGCTTTGCTGAACATTTCCTCAGGATTGATTAGTATTGTATAATGTGAGAACACATTCAGGTGGACAACCCGATGCAACTATACTAAGGTGTCAGTAAAATCATGGAGCTCTCACGACCTGGCTGGTTCTGACCAGTGCCCTCCTCCTCCCCAACCCCGCAATACGCCAACAGCCTGGGCGCGCCATCTAGTGTCCGCTTTCTGAAATTAACATGGTTGTGAATTCCAGTTACCTCCCATTGAATAAATGAACCCCATGCTTCTAGACCCATGCACATAGGAGGTGGTCACTGAAGAGCCTGTGTGTAGGAGTGGTCATAACAATTATCACAGGAGAGACCACCTGACCAATGTTTGTATTTTAAGACTCTAGGATACTGTATGAAAATGGCATTGATAGAACAAACTACCTGGGCAAGAGCTGCCCAAGCACATAAAAATAGAAAATGAAAGGCAGCTAAGTGCAAGTGTTTATACAAAAACAAGTAAAAACTAGGGTGGGTGGCTCACACTTCTAATCCTTGCTACTTAGGAGGCTGAGATTTCAGGATCGACGTTCAAAGCAACCTTGAACACAAAAGTCCTTTTGAGACTGTTATCTTGTACTCCAGTTACCAAGGTAACTGGCATTCTTGGAGGCTGCCAGAACTCACGGGGCCCATTCCTCCCAGCCCCTACCTTTCATAAGGCATAGCCTGGGCCAGCCCTTCTCTCTGGCCATGCAGTTCAGGAGTAAATTTTTCTTTTCTGCTTGAATAGTGCATAGTGTTCTCCTTCGTTGGCTACCTACTTTAATAAACCTTACAGGGAGGGAAGGAGGACAGTAGCTACTAAACCTCAGGATTGGAAGCAGAGAAAATTTTGGATATGGTTTTGGATATGAGTGCTTGGTTATATTGTGCAGGAGAGGGGCAATATTGTGTTGGAACTCCAGCAAAACTGTTGCATTCTAACTCTTTTATGGTATCCTTTAAACAATTACAGATACTAATCCACACAAATAAGACATTGATAATTCTTAAAAGGTCTAATCTGTGTTTATTTACCTCTCTCTTAGCCACAGGGTGAGAAGTCAGGGCCTGAGGAGCTGTCTCTGAGCTTTTCATTTGAACAAGGCTAGTTTTCTACCACTTTTGAGCTACAATGCCACTTCTCGTTTCCTGGCAGTTCATTGTAGATAAAACTCAGACATACTTCTCCTTACATAGGTGTCTTGGAACTGTGATCCTCAGTTGTCTCTCAGCATCCTTAGTCTCCAGGATTATAGGCTGGAGCCACCACCACCTGGCCAGGAGACTAATTTTCTACATTGCAAAATGTTTTTCATTTGGAACTTGGAAGCTACAGTACAAACACACAGGTATCTGTTAGGTTTTTAAAGTAGGTAGCCAGTAAAGGAGAACGCCACACGGTATTCAGGCAAGAGAAAGTTTATTACCGAACTGCTGGCCTGTGGCCAAGATGATCCAAGGCTAGAGAGAAGGGAGAGAGAGAGCGACCCCCACCCAGCCCTGCCTTATATCTAGGGTAGGGGCAAGGGGTGTGGCCAGGTGGATTAGGATGTGACCTCAGGGAAAGGGGAGGTAACTGCCTCCAGGTCTGCTGGTTACCCAGGTAACTGGGTGGAGACTTAATGAGGTGGGGGCATCTGCATGGAGCCCTCAGGGAGAGGACCTTACATTCCAGCCTTTTAATAGTTATGAAAAAGGACGAAGACTCTCTCTGGCTGCTTCCTGCTGGCAAGGAGAGTAGGCATTAGGGGTAAAAGGCAGAAATGTGGCCCCTCCTGGAGAATGTGAGCAGCAGGGTCCCTTGGTGGTAGATGCCAGTCCTTGAATGAAGCCTGGAAGAAGTCTCATGAGGCAGAGGCTGGGCAAAAAAAAAATATTAAGGCAAAAGGGAGGGTTTAGGGCACAAAATTAATAATGGGATGACTTGGACAGTTATTATACTCAGGCATGGACATTAGATGGACAAGCTACTATCTCTTGTTCCCCCGGCTCTGATTAATTTTGAAAGGGTGAGACAAAGTGACTCCATTTAGGATGTGACATAATTCTCCTCTTACTCCTCTCCATGATCCTTGTTCCCTGAACTGGCTGAGTCCCAGTGGTCTAAGTGCTTGTTGCTGGGATGGCTTGCCCCCATTGGCATTCACGGGGTTTGAACTCAGGGCCTGGGTACTGTCCCTGAGCACTTCTGCTCGAGGCTAGCACTCTACCACTTGAGACACAGCTCCACTTCCAGCATTTGGCTGGTAAGAGATCAGTCTCTTCAGCCATGCTTCCAGCCTGGCTCTTTGCTGGTTAGTTGGGAGATGGAGTTTGAGAGAGATTTTCTGCCCTGGCTGGCTTCGAACTGCAATCCAAGGAGTCTTTGCCACAAAAGCCCTTTTTTGATTTTCCAATTAAAACAACAAGGAGACCAAGGGGACTAGAGCTTACCTGTACTTTGTCAAGAATTGACCAAATACTTGCCAGAATTCTGCAATGACAAAACTCAGTAGATGTTATGAGTTTTAACACAGATATATAGCTAGATGGACATACTAACAAATGATATTTACACAGGCATACACACTGTGCACAAAGGTTTTTGTTGGCCAGTCCTGGGACTTGGACTCAGGGCCTGAGCACTGTCCCTGGCTTCTTTTTGCTCAAGGCTAGCACTCTGCCACTTGAGCCACAGCGCCCCTTCTGGCCATTTTCTGTATATGTGGTGCTGGGGAATTGAACCCAGGGCCTCATGTATAGGAGGCAAGCACTCTTGCCACTAAGCCATATCCCCAGCCCGTGCACATAGGTTTTACAGCATGCAAAAATGAATTTCAGCAGTAGACTCTTTTGGAATTCCAATAGTAAATAACATTTTTTTTGCCCAATATTTTAGAACCATGTAGTTGGTTAGAAAAACAATTTTGCTAGCAAACCCCACCCAGCCCTGCCTTATATCTAGGGCAGTGGCAAGGGGTATGGCCAGGTGGATTAGGATGTGACCTCAGGGAAAGGGGAGGTAACTGCCTCCAGGTCTGCAGGTTACCAAGGTAACTGGGTGGAGACTTAATGAGGTGGGGGCATCTACATGGAGCCATCAGGAAGAGGACCTTACAGTATC
Organism: Perognathus longimembris pacificus; assembly: GCF_023159225.1. Taxonomy (NCBI): domain Eukaryota; kingdom Metazoa; phylum Chordata; class Mammalia; order Rodentia; family Heteromyidae; genus Perognathus; species Perognathus longimembris. The sequence goes on from NC_063178.1 coordinate 39,690,807, forward strand.
TGTATGGTGCTGAATAATCCAGGTAGAAGATAGAACTAGTGCAGCCAAACTGTGGAGCCAGGAAAGTCACTCAGAGCCCAGGGTCAAGTCCTGACACCAGTGTTCTCACTTTCCACACCAATGTTACGGTGAGCGCTCGCCACCTAGTGTCCATTTTCTGCAACTGTCCAGATGTTGAATTCCAGTTTTCTGCCGTGAAATAAACCCTGGGCTTCTTGACAGTCCACAGGAATGGTAAAAGGCAGGGCAGGAATACAACAGAAATCACAATCAGCAGAGACAGAAACCGTCCAGATCTTCAAGGCACTCATAAAACCTCTAACTGATGACATATGATTTTAGATTAATTTATGGGTATGTGATTTAATAAATTTTCCCTTTTGAGAATACAGCTGGAGAGGATAGAAAAGGTGAGAAGATAAGGGAACTCCCTCTCACCTTATTTCTGCTTGCCAAAATATTTCATAAGTTCTGGAAATAAGATTATTAAGATCTTAAAAAAAAAAACCCTCACATTTGAAAATGCAGAGACTGAAAGCAAAACAAAACACTTGGAATTGAGCAAAAAAAACAAAGTTATACTATTTAGGAACACTTATCTCAGGCAGGCATGGACACCTGTCCATACCTTGTGTGCACAGGGACCCTCAGACCTCCCTGACAGAAGCTCAGCAAGCAGGAACACCCTGAAATTTCTGGGGCCATACACGCCAACTTTGCTTCACTAATAATAAACTCTTGGTCTCTACCATGCTTCCATGGAGGAGCATGCCCAGCCACGGAACTGTAGTCAAGGAAGGATACTCTTCATTGTAATGAAAGATACTCTGATGCATCTTTCCTCAAAGAAACTATAGAGTGTATGGGGAGGGGTTATCATGACATAAAAGTGTAAGAAATTCCTAATAGGCAAAAAAATAGACTATAAGTTGGAGATATGACATAATTGTACAGCATTTGTAATGTATGCATGAGATCCTCGGTTTGAGATAAAGATACTAATGAAAACTAAAATATATCCAAAAATGTATATGTCTAATAATGGGCTATCAAAATATATATAAGAAATACTGCCACAAGTAAGGTTTGGGGATAAACAACTATGTCTTGGTGAAGGAGATAAATAAAAAGAAAAGATGACTTAAACTGCCTTCTCCAGGCTCTACCTAAATGTCCTTTCCTCCTTCTCAAAGGCCAAGTGCAGGAGCATACTGACAAGGCTGTGATTCTGTCCCCTAACCTTTCCTGTCTCTGCATGTCCCAGCACCCCTTCCACACCTGGACCAACTCCTGTGCTGCTCTTTCTAAGTTAGTCAACATTCATTTCAAGGCCTGAAAACAGACTACTTAAACTACAATTTCATATCTTACACTAAGAATCTCTAACTTTTGAAAATATACACATTAACTGACCCATATACATAAAGTCTTTTTCAAAATCAATGACTAATGTAAGGTCCTGGCCCAGAATGGCTCCATTCAAATGCCCCCTCCTGGGTAACAAGCATATCTGGAGGCAGTTACTTCCCCCTTCCCTGAGGTCACATCCTAATCCACCTGGCCACACCTCCTGACCCTGCCCTAGATAAGGCAGAGTGGGGTGAGGTTGCCCCTTCTAGGTGGTCGAGCATCACCTTGGCCACATGCAAGCGGTTTGGTAATAAACTTTTCTCTCCAGCCTGAAAACTGCATGGTGTTTTCCTTTATTGGCTACCTACTTTAATAACCTTACAACTACTTAACAAAATGCAAATAAAATAGTAAAAAATACTACATACAAAGACACAATAATTAGTACCATCTGATTCAGACAAAGCGAAGAACAATCTGTTTCTTACACTTGACATGCTTGCATTTGACTTG